>NW_028295486.1:0-515000 GCF_964341445.2 Mesoplodon mirus
GACAAGGGTCATTGAGCATTTTTCTGACAAAGGCATGGAGCATTGTGATGACAAGTGTCACGGAGCACTGTGTTTAAATGTTCATGGAGCATTGTGGTTACAAAGGTCACAGAGACTTGTGATCACGCAGGCATGGACCGTTGTGATGACAAACGTTATGAAGCAATGTGATGACTGGAGTCACGGAGCATTGTGTTGACAGGGTTCATGGAGCATTGTGATGACAAGGGCATGGAGCATTGTGATGACAAAGTCATGGAGTATTGTGAAGACAGGTGTCAGGGAGCATTTTGATGACATTTGTCATGGTTCATTTCGATGACAATGGCATCGTGCATTGTGATGCCAAATGTAATGGAGGATTGTGATGACAAATAAGATGGAGCATTGTGATGACTAGGGCTTGGAGCATTATGATGACAAGGGCCTTTGAGAATTTTCATGACAATGTCGTGAAGCATTGTGATGACAATGTCCTTGAGCATTGTGATGAGAAAACCAAGGAGCCTTGTGATGACAGGTCTCATGGAGCATACTGATGAAAAGGGGCATGGAGCATTCTGATAACAGGGGTCTTGGAACATTGTGATGGCAAGGGCATGGAGCATTGTGATGACAAGGGCATGGAGCATTGGTATAATAATTTTCATGGATTATTGTGATGACAGTTGGAATGGTGCATTGTGATGACAGTAGTCATGGAGCATTGTGATGTTACTGGTCATGGAGCATTGTGATGAGATGGTAATGGGGCATTGGGTTGAAAATATTCATGGAGTATTGTGATGACAGGTGTCATGGAGCATTTTGATGACAAGGTCCTGGAGTATTGTGATGAGATGACGATGGAGACTTGTGATGACAAGTCTCATGGAGCATTCTGATGAAAAGGGGCATGGAGCATTGTGATTACTGGGGTCTTGGAGCATTGTGAGGAGAAAGCCATAGAACTTTCTGATGGCATGCGTCATGGAGATTTGTGATGACAAGGGCATGGAGCATTGTGATTACAGGGGTCATGGAGCATTGTGATGACAAGGGTCATGGAGCCTTTTGAAGACAAGGCCCTGGAACATTGTGATGGCAGTGGTCATAGAGCATTGTTATGACAGAGGTAATGGAACATTGTGATGAGAAGGGCATTGAGCATTGGTCTGAATTGTTTTATGGATTATTTTGATGAGAGTGGGCATGGAGCATTGTGATGACAAGGGCACGGTACAATGTGATACATGGGTCATGAAGGATTGTAATGACAAGGGCATGGAGAATTGTGATGAGAATGGCATCGAGCACTGTGATAACAAGTGTCATGGAGCTTTGTGATGACAAAGGCATGGAGCAATGTGATGAGAGGGTTCATGGAGCATTGTGATGACAATGACATGGAGCATTGTGATGCCAAGGGTCATGGAGGTTTGTGATGACAAAGGTCATGGAGCATTTTGATGACAAGTCTGTGGTGCATTGTGATGAGAAGGGCAGGGAGCATTTTGATGACAGGGTCATGCAGCAATTTGATGAAAAGTGTAATGTAATATTTTGATGATTGGGTTTATAGAACATTGTGATGCCAGGGATCATGGAGCTTTGGGATGAAATGGGTCATGGAGCATTTTGATGACAGGGGTTATGGAACATTGTGATGTCAGGGTCAAGGAACATTGTGCTTATAAGGGGATGTAGCATTGTGATGACAGGGGTCATGGAACACTGTGATTACAGGGGTGAGGGGGCATTGTGATAACTAGTGATGGAACATTGTGATATCTCAGGTGAGAGTGCATTTGGATGAGAAGTTCATGGAGCATTGTGATTACAAGATTTATGGATCATAGCGATGACAAGGTTGTGGATCATTGTGATGAAAAGTGCGTGGCACACTGTGATGACAAGTGTCATGGAGCATTGTTCTGAGAAAGGCATGGAACATTGTGATGACAAGGGTCACGGAGCATTGTGATGAAATGTTCATGGAGCATTGTGGTTACAAAGGACACAGAGCCTGGTGATGACGCGGGCATAGACTGCTGTGATGACAAACGTTATGAATCATTGTGATGACTGGGGTCATGGAGCATTGTGAGTACAGGGGTCATGGAGCTTTGTGATAACCAGGGCATGGAGCATTGTGAGGACAGGGGCATGGAGCATTGGTCTGAGAAGTTTCATAGATTATTGTGATGACAGTGGACATTGTGCATTGTGATGACAAGGGCATGGAGCATTGTGAGGAGAAGGTCATGGAGTATTGTGAAGAGAGGTGTCAGGGAGCATTGTGATGACATATGTCATGGTCCATTGCGATGACAATGGCAGGGAGCACTGTGATGCCAAATGTAATGGAGGATTGTGATGGCAAATATAAAGGAGCATTGTGATGACTAGGGCTTGCAGCATTATGATGACAAGTGCCATTGAGGATTTTCATGAGAAGGTCGTGAAGAATTGTGATGACAAGGCCCTGGAGCTTTGTGATGAGAAAACCATGGAGCCTTGTGAAGACAAGTCTCATGGAGCATACCGATGAAAGGAGCATGGATCATTCTGATTACAGGGGTCTTGGAACATTGTGATAACAAGTACATGGAGCATTGTGATGACAATGTCATGGAGCACTGTGATGAAAACGGCATGGGTCATTGTGATGAAAAAGGCATGGAGCCTCTTCGTTACAGGGTTCAAGGAGAATTCTGATGACAAGTGTCAGGGAGCATTGTGATGACAAGTGTATTGAGAATTGTGATGACAAAGGTCATGGAGCAATGTGATGAAAAGGGCATGGAGTATTGTGATGACAGGCATCATGGAGCATTGTGATGACAAGTGTTATGGAACTTTGTGATCACAAGGTTTTGGAGAATTGTGATGAGAGAGGTCATGGATCATTTTGATTTCAAGGAACATGGAGCATTGTGATGACAACGGCATGAAGCAATGTGATCCCAAGGTTCATGGAGGATTGTGATGACAATGGAAATGGAGTATTGTGATGACAAGAGCAAAGAGCATTTTAATGACAAGGTCATGTAGCATTTTGCTGAGAAAGGCATGGAGCATTGTGATGACAGGTGTCATGGAGCACTGTGATGACAAGTGTCAAGGAGCATTGTGAATACAGGGGTCATGGAGCATTGGGATGGCAAGGGCATGGATCATTGTGATGTCAAGCATCATGGAGCATTGCTCTGACAAAGGCATGGAGCATTGTCATGACAAGGGTCACGGAGCATTGTGATGAAAAGTTCATTGAGCGTTGTGGTTACAAAGGTCACAGAGCCTTGTGATGATGCGGGCATGGACCGTTGTGATGAGAAACGTTATGAAGCATTGTCATGACTGGAGTCACGGAGCATTGTGATGACAGGGATCATGGAGCATTGTGATAACAAAGGCATGGAGCATTGTGATGACAGGGGAATGGAGCATTGGTCTGACAAGTTTCATAGATTATTGTGATGACAGTGTACATGGTGCATTGTGATGACAAGGGCATGGGGCATTGTGATGAGAAGGTCATGGAGTACTGTGAAGACAGGTGTCAGGGAGAAATGTGATGACATATGTCATGGTCCATTGCGATGGCAATGGCATGGAGCATTATGATGCCAAATGTAATGGAGAATTGTGATGACAAATATAATGGACCTTTGTGATGATTAGGGCTTGGTGCATTATGATGACAAGGGTCATTGAAATTTTTCATGATAAGTTCGAGAAGCGTTGTGATGACAAGGTCCTGGAGCATTGTGATGACAAAGAATGGAGCCTTGTGATGACAAGTCTCATGGGTCATACTGATGAAAAGGGGCATGAAGTATTGTGATTACAGGGGTCTTGGAACACTGTGATAACAAGGGCAATGAACATTGTGAGGAGAAGACCAAGGAGCATTCTGATGGCATGCGTCATTGAGCTTTGTGATGACAAGGACATGGAGCATTGTGATTACATGGGTCTTGGAGCATTGTGATGAAAAGGGCATGGAACATTGTGATGAAAAAGGCATGGAGCCTTGTCATGACAGGGTTCAAGGAGCATACAGACAACAAGTATCAGGGAGCATTTTGATGACAAGTGTATTGAGCATTGTGGTGACAAAGGTCATGGAGCACTGTGATGAGAAGGCCATTGATAATTGTGATGACGAGCGTCATGGGGCATTGTGATGACAAGTGTTTTGGAATATTGTGATCACAAGGGTTTGGAGCATTTTTATGACAGAGGTCATGGAACATTTTGATTTCATTGTGATGACAATAACAAGAAGCATTATGATGATGGGCATGGTGCATTGTGATGACAGGGTACATGGATCATTGAGATGAAAAGGGGCATAGAACATTGTGATTAAAGGGTTATTGGAGCGTTGTGATGAGAAGGGTCATGGAGCTTTGTGATGACAAGGCCAAGGAACATCGTGATGGCAGGGGTCATGGAGCATTTTTATGACTGGGGTAATGGAGCATTGTGATGGCAAGGGCATGGGGCATTGTTATGAGAAGGCCATGGAGCATTCTGATGACGTGTCATGGAGCTTCGTGAAGACAAGGGCATGGAGCAATGTGATACCAAGTGTCATGGATCTTTGTGATGACGAAGGTCATGGAGCATTTTGATGGCAAGGGCGTTGTGCATTGTGATGAGAAAGGCAGGGAGCATTCTGATGACAGGGTAATGGAGCAATTTGATGAAAAGTGTCATGGAACAATTTGATGACAGGTGTTATGGAACATTGTGATGTCAGGGGTCATCGAACATTGTGATGATAAGTGCATGTAGCATTGTGATGACACGAGTCATGGAACATTGTGATGACAGGGTTGAGGGAGTACTGTGACAATTAGTGATGTAGCATTGTGATATCAGTGGTGAGAGAGCATTTTGATGAGAAGTGCATGGAGCATTGTGATGACATATTTTAAGCAGCATTGTGATGAGAAGTGCGTGGTGCATTGTGATGACATGTGTCATGGAGCATTGTGCTGACAAGCGCATGGAGCATTGTGATGACAAGTGTATTGAGAATTGTGATGACAAAGGTCATGGAACATTGTGATGAAAAGGGCATGGAATATTGTGATGACAGGCATCATGGAGCGTTGTGATGACAAGTGTTATGGAACATTGTGATCACTAGGGTTTGGAGAAATGTGATTACAGAGTTCATGGATCATTTTTATTTCAAGGAGCATGGAGCATTGTGATGACAAGGACATGAAGCAATGAGATCCCAAGGTTCATGGAGGATTGTGATGACAATGGTTATGGAGTATTGTGATGACAAGCGCATAGAGCATTGTAATGACAAGGTCATGTAGCATTTTGCTGACAAAGGCATGGAGCATTGTGATGACATGTGTCATGGAGCACTGTGATGACAAGCGTCACGGAGCATTGTGAATACAGGGGTCATGGAGCATTGGGATGACAAGGGCATGGATCATTGTGGTGACAAGTTTCATGGAGCACTGGGCTGAAAATGTTCATGGAGTGTTGTGATGACAGGGGTCATGGAGCATTGTGATTACTAGGGAATGGAGCATTGTGATGACAAGAGTCCCGGATCATTGTGTTGTCGGGTGTCATGGAATGTTTTGATGACAGTGGTCATGGAGCATTGTGATGATATTGGCCATGGAGCATTGTGATGAGTTGGTCGTGGAGCACTGTGCTGAAAATGTTCATGGATTATTGTGATGACAGGGGTCATGGAGCATTGTGATGACAAGGGCATGGAGCATTGTGATGAGAAGCTCATGGAGTATTGTGAAGACAGGTGTCAGGGAGAACTGTGATGACAAGGGCATGGAGCATTTTGATGAGAAGGACATGGAACATTCTGATGGCATGTGTCATGGAGCTTTGTGATGAGAAGGGCATGGAGCATTGTGATTACAGGTGTCTTGGAGCATTGTGATGACAAGTGTCATGGAGCCTTGTGATGACAAGGCCGTGGAATATTGTGATGGCAGGGGTCATGGAGCATTGTTATGACAGGCATAATGGAGCATTGTGATGAGAAGGGCATGGAGCATTGTGATTACAAGGTTTATGGAGCATTACCATGACAAATTTTTGGATCGTTTTGATGAAAATCACGTAGCACATTGTGATGACAAGGGTCATGGAGCATTTTGATGACAAGGGTCACGGAGCATTGTGATGAAAAGTTCATGGAGCATTGTGGTTATAAAGGTCACAGAGTCTTGTGATGACGTGGGCATGGACCATTGTGATGAAAAATGTTATGAAGCATTGTGATGACTGGAGTCACGGAGCATTGTGATGACAGTGGTCATGGAGCATTGTGATGAGAAGGGCATGGAGCATTGTGGTGACAGGGGCATGGAGCATTGGTCTGAAAAGTTTCATAGAGTATTGTGATGATATTGGACATGGTGCATTATGATGACAAGGGCATGGATCATTGTGATGAGAAGGTCATGGAGTATTGTGAAGACAGGTGTCAGGGAGAATTGTGATGACATATGTCATGGTCCATTGCAATCACAATGGCAGGGAGCATTGTGATGCCAAATGTAATGAAGGATTTTGATGACAAATAAAATGGAGCATTGTGATGACTAGGGCTTGGAGCATTATGATGACAAGGGGCATTGAGAATGTTCAGAACAATGTCGTGAAGCATTGTGATGACAAGGTCCTGGAGCATTGTGATGAGAAATCCATAGAGACTTGTGATGATAAATCTCATGGAGCATACTGATGAAAAGGGGCATGGAGCATTGTGATTACAGGGGTCTTGGAACATTGTGATGACATGGGCATGGAGCATTGTGAGGAGAAGGCCAAGGAGCATTCTGAAGGCATGTTTCATTGAGCTTTGTGATGACAAGGGCATGGAGCATTGTGTTTAAAGGGGTCTTGGAGCATTGTGATGAAAAGGGCATGGATCATTGTGATGAAAAAGGCATTGAGCCTTGTCATGACAGGGTTCAATGAGCATACAGACAACAAGTGTCAGGGAGCAATTGGATGACAAGTGTATTGAGCATTGTGATAAAAAGGTCATGGAGCATTGTGATGAGAAGACCATGGATAATTGTGATGACGAGTGTCATGGGGCACTGTGATGACAAGTGTTATGGAATATTGTGATCACAAGGGTTTGGAGCATTGTTATGACAGAGGTCATGGAGCATATTGATTTCATTGTGATGACAATAGCATGAAGCATTATGATGATGGGCATGGTGCATTGTGATGACAGGGTTCATGGATCATTGAGATGAAAAATGGGCATGGAGCATTGTGATTACAGGGGTCTTGGAGCATTGTGATGAGAAGGGTCATGGAGGCTTGTGATGACAAGGCCACCGAACATCGTGATGGCAGGGATCATGGAGCATTTTTATGACAGGTGTAATGGAGCATTGTGATGGCAAGCGCATGGAGCATTGTGATGAGAAGGCCATGGAGCATTCTGATGACATGTGTCATGGAGCTTTGTGATGACAAGGGCATGGAACAATGTGATGAGAGCGTTCATGGAGCATTGTGATGACAATGACATGGAGCATTGTGATGCCAAGGGTCATGGATCTTTGTGATGACAAAGGTCATGTAGTATTTTGATGACAAGTGCGTTGTGCAATGTGATGAGAAGGGCAGGGAGCATTGTGATGACAGGGTCATGGAGCAATTTGATGAAAAGAGTTATGGAACATTTTGATGACAGGGGTTATGGAACATTGTGATGTCAGGGGTCATGGAGCATTTTGATTAAAAGGAAATGGAGCATTTTGATGACAGGGGTTATGGAGCATTGTGATGTCAGGGGTCATCGAACATTGTGATGATAACTGCATGTAGCATTGTGATGACAGGAGTCATGGAAAACTGTGATAACAGGGGTGAGGGAGTATTGTGACGAATAGGGATGTAACATTGTGATATCTGTGGTGAGAGAGCATTTTGATGACAAGTTTTATGGAGCATTGTGGTGACAAGATTGTGGAGCACTGTGATGACAAGCGCATGGTTCATTGTGATGACATGTGTCATGGAGCATCGTGCTGACAAGCGCATGGAACTTTGTGATGACAAGGGTCATGTAGCATTGTGCTGAAAAAGGCATAGGGAATTGTGATGACAAGGATCAAAGAGAATTGTGATGAAAAGTTCATGGAGCATTGTGATGACAAGGGTCATAGAGCATTGTGATGACAAGGGCATGGATCATTCGTCTAATAAGTTTCATGGATTATTGCAATGACTGTTGGAATGGTGCATTGTGATGACAAGGGCATGGAGCATTGTGATGACCAGGTCATGGAGTATTGTGAAGACTGGTGTCAGGGAGCACTGTGTTGAAATATGTAGTGACCCATTGTGATGACAATGGCATGGAGCATTGTGATGCCAAGTGTCATGGAGGATTCTGATGACAAAGGTAATGGTGCATTGTAATGACCATGGCTTGGAGCATTGTGATGACAAGGGTCAGGGAGCATTGTGCTGACAAGTGCATGGAGAATTGAGATGACAATGGTCATGGAGCATTCTCATGACAAGCTTGTGGAGTATTTTGATTACAGTGGCGTGGAGCATTGTGATGAAAACGGCATGGGGCATTGTGATGAAAAAGGCATGGAGCATTTTCGTGACAGGGTTCAAGGAGCATTTTGATGATAAGTGTCAGGGAGCATTGTAATGACAAGTGTATTGAGAATTGTGATGACAAAGGTCATGGAGCATTGTGATAAAAGTGCATGGAGTATTGTGATGACAGGCATCATGGAGCGTTGTGATGACAAGTGTTATGGAACATTTTGATCACAAGGTTTTGGAGCATTGTGATGACAGAGGTCATGGATCATTTTGATTTCAAGGAGCATGGAGCATTGTGAATACAAGGGCATGAAGCAATGTGATCCCAAGGTTCATGGAGGATTGTGATGACAATGGTAATGGAGTATTGTGATGACAAGCGCATAGAGCATTGTAATGACAAGTTCATGTAGCATTTTGCTGACAAAGGCATGGAGCATTGTGATGACAGGTGTCATGGAGCACTGTGATAACAAGCGTCACGGAGCATTGTGAATACAGGGGTCATGGAGCATTGGGATGACAAGGTCATGGATCACTGTGATGACAAGTGTCATGGAGCATTGGGCTAAAAATGTTCATAGAGTATTTTGATGACAGGGGTCATGGAGAATTGTGATGACAGAGGTCATGGAGAATTTTGATTTCATTGTGCTGACAATAGCCGGAAGCATTATGATGATGGGCATAGTGCATTGTGATGACAGGGTTCATGGAGCATTGAGATGAAAAGTGGCATGGAGCATTGTGATTACAGGGGTCTTCGAGCACTCTAATGACAAGGACATGGAGCATTTTTATGAGAAGGACATGGAACATTCTAATGGCATGTGTCATGGAGCTTTGTGATGACAAGCGCATGGAGCATTGTGATTAGAGGTGTCTTGGAGCACTGTGATGACAAGTGTCATGGAGCCTTGTGATGACAAGGCCGTGGAATATTGTGATGGCAGGGGCCATGGAGCATTGATATGACAGGGGAAATGGAGCATTGTGATGAGAAGTGCATGGAGCATTGTGATTACAAGGTTTATGGGGCATTACCATGACAAATTTGTGGACCGTTGTGATGAAAATCGCGTAGCACATTGTGATGACAAGGATCATGGAGCATTTTTCTGACAAACGCATGGAGCATTTTGATGACAAGGGTCACGGAGCATTGTGATGAAAAGTTCATGGAGCATTGTGTTTATAAAGGTCACAGAGCCTTGTGATGACGCGGGCATGGACCATTGTGATGACAAATGTTATGAAGCATTGTGATGACTGGAGTCACCGAGCATTGTGATGACAGTGGTCATGGAGCATTGTGATGACAAGGGCATGGCGCATTGTGGTGACAGGGGCATGGAGCATTTGTCTGACAAGTTTCATAGATTATTGTGATGACATTGGACATGGTGCATTGTGATGACAAGGGCATGGATCATTGTGATGAGAAGGTCATGGAGTATTGTGAAGACAGGTGTCAGGGAGCATTGTGATGATATATGTCATGGTCCATTGCAATGACAATGGCAGGGAGCATTGTGATGCCAAATGTAATGGAGGATTTTGATGACAAATATAATGGAGCATTGTGATGACTAGGGCTTGGAGCATTATGATGACAAAGGCCATTCAGAATTTTCAGAACAAGGTCGTGAAGCATTGTCATGACAAGGTCCTGGAGCATTGTGATGAGAAATCCATAGAGACTTGTGATGACAAATCTCATGGAGCATACTGATGAAAAGGGGCATGGACCATTGTGATTACAGGAGTCTTGGAACACTGTGATGACATGGGCATGAAGAATTGTGAGGAGGAGGCCAAGGAGCATTCTGAAGACAGGTTTCATTGAGCTTTGTGATGACAAGGGCATGGAGCATTGTGTTTAAAGGGTTCTTGGAGCATTGTGAGGAAAAGGGCATGGATCATTGTGATGATAAATGCATGGAGCCTTGTCATGACAGGGTTCAAGGAGCATACAGACAACAAGTGTCAGGGAGCATTTTGATGACAAGTGTATTGAGCATTGTGATGACAAAGGTCATGGAGCATTGTGATGAGAAGACCATGGATAATTGTGATGACGAGTGTCATGGGGCACTGTGATGACAAGTGTTATGGAATATTGTGATCACAAGGGTTTGCAGCATTGTTATGACAAAGGTCATGGAGCATTTTGATTTCATTGTGATGACAATAGCATGAATCATTATGATGATGGGCATGGTGCATTGTGATGACAGGGTTCATGGATCATTGAGATGAAAAGGGGCATGGAGCATTGTGATTACAGGGGTCTTGGAACACTGTGATGACAAGGGCATGGAACATTGTGAAGAGAAGGCCATGGAACCTACTGATGACATGCGTCATGGAGCTTTGTTATGACAAGGTCATGGCGCATTTAGATTACAGGTGTCTTGGAGCATTGCGAAGACATGGGTAATGGAGCCTTGTGATGACATGGCCGTGGAACATTGTGATGGCAATGGTCATGGAGCATTGTTATGACAGAGGTAATGGAGCATTGTTATGAGAAGGGAATTGAGCATTGGTCTGAAATATTTCATGGATTATTGTGATGAGATTGGGCATGGAGCATTGTGATGAAAAGGGCACGGAACACTGTGATACATGGGTCATGGTGGATTGTAATGTCAAGGGCAAGAAGCAATGTGATGAGAGGGTTCATGGAGCACTGTGATGACAATGACATCGAGCGTTTTGAGGAGAAGGCCATGGAACATTCTGATGTCTTGCGTCATGGAGCTTTGTGATGACAAGGGCATAGAGCTTTGTGATTACAGGGTTCTTGGAGCATTGTGATGAAAAGGGAATGGATCACTGTGATGAAAAAGGCATGGAGCCTTGTCATGACAGGGTTCAAGGAGCATACTGATGACAAGTGTCAGGGAGTATTGTGATGACAAGTGTCTTGAGCATTGTGATGACAAAGATCATGGAGCATTGTGATGAGAAGACCATGGATAATTGTGATGATGATCGTCATGCGGTGTTGTGATGATAAGAGTTATGAAACATTGTGATCACAAGGGTTTGGAGCATTATGATGACAGAGTTCATGGAGAATTTTGATTTCATTGTGATGACAATAGGCTGAAGCATTATGATGATGGGCATGGTGCATTGTGATGACACGGTTCATGGAGCATTGAAATGAAAAAGGGCATGGAGCATTGTGATTACAGAGTTCTTGGAGCATTGTAATGACAAGCGCATAGAGCGTTCTAATGACAAGGTCATGTAGAATTTTGCTGACAAATGCATGGAGCATTGTGATGACAGGTGTCATGGCGCTTTGTGATGACAAGTCATGGAGCATTTTGATGACAAGGGCATGGTGCATTGTGATGACAAGGGCAGGTAGCATTTTGATGACCGGGTCATGCAGCAATTTGATGAAAAGTGTAATGGAACATTGTGATGGCAGTGGTCATGGAGCATTGTTATGACAGAGGTAATGGAGCATTTTGATGAGAAGGGCATTGAGCATTGGTCTGAAATGTTTCAAGGATTATTGTGATGAGAGTGGGCCTGGAGCATTGGGATGACAAGGGCACGGAACACTGTGATACATGGGTCATGGAGGATTGTAATGACAAGAGTATGGAGCATTGTGATGAGAAGGGCATCGAGCATTGTGATGACAAATGTCATGGAGCTTTGTAATGACAAGGGCATGGAGCAATGTGATGAGAGCGTTTATGGAGCACTATGATGACAATGACATGGAGCACTGTGATGCCAATGCTCATGGAGCTTTGTGATGACAAAGGTCATAGAACATTTTGATGACAAGGGTGTTGTGCATTGTGATGAGAAGGGCGGGGAGCATTTTGATGACAGGGTCATGCAGAAATTTGATGAAAAGTGTAATGGAACATTGTGATGTCAGGGGTCATGGAGCATTGGGATGATAAGGGCATGGATCATTGTGATGACAAGAATCCCGGATCATTGTGTTGTGAGGTGTCATGGAATGTTGTGATGACAGTGGTCATGGAGCATTGTGATGATATTGGACATGGAGCATTGTGATGAGTAGGTCATGGAGCATTGGGCTGAAAATGTGCATGGAGTATTGTGATGATAGGGGTCCTGGAGAATTGTGATGACAAGTAAATGAAGCATGGTGATGACAAGGTCCTGGAGCTTTGTGATGTGAAGACCATGGAGAATTGTGATGACAAGTCTCATGGAGCATTCAGATGAAAAGGGGCATGGAGCATTGTGATTACAGGGGTCTTGGAGAATTGTGAAGACTAGGGCATGGAGCATTGTGATGAGAAAGCCATGGAGCATTCTGATGACATGTGTCCTGGCGTTTTGTGATGACAAGGGCATGGAGCATTGTGATTAGAGGGATCTTGGAGCATTGTGATGAAAAGGGCATGGATCATTGTGATGAAAAAAGCATGGAGCCTTGTCATGACAGGGTTCAAGGAGCATACTGATGACAAGTGTCAGGGAGCATTGTGATGACAAGTGTATTGAGCATTGTGATGACAAAGATCATGGAGCATTGTGATGAGAAGACCATGGATAATTGTGATGATGAGCATCATGGGCTTTTGTGATGATTCGTGTTATGCAAAGTTGTGATCACAAGGGTTTGGAGCATTATGATGACAGAGGACATGCAGAATATTGATTTCATTGTGATGACAATAGCCTGAAGCATTATGATGATGGGCATGGTGCATTGTGATGACAGGCTTCATGGGGCATTGAGATGAAAAGTGGCATGGAGCATTGTGATTACAAGGGTCTTGGAGCATTGTGCTGACAAGGGCATGGAACATTGTGATGAGAAGGCCATGGAACATTCTGATGACATGCATCATGGAGCTTGGTGATGACAAGGGCATGGAGCATGGTGATTTCAGGGGTCTTGAGCATTGTGATGAGAAGTGTCATGGAACATTGTGATAACTAGGCCATGGAAGATTGTGATGGCAGGGGTCATGTTGCATTGTGATGACAGGAGTAATGGAGCATTGTGATGAGAAGGATATGGATCTTTGGTCTGAAATGGTTCATGGATTATTGTGATGAGAGTGGGCATGGAGCATTGTGATGACAAGGGCAAGGAACACTGTGATACATGGGTCATGCAGGATTGTAATGTCAAGGGCATGGAGCATTGTGATGACAGGTGTCATGGAGCTTTTTGATGACAAGTGCATGGAGCAATATGATGAGAGTGTTCCTGGAGAATTGTGATGACAATGACATGGAGCATTGTGATGCCAAGGGTCATGGAGCTTTGTGATGACAAGTCATGGAGCATTTTGATGACAAGGGCATGGAGCATTGTGATGAGAATGGCATCGAGCATTGTGATGACAAGTGTCATGGAGCTTTGTGATGACATTGGCATGGAGCATTGTGATGAGAAGACCATGGAGCATTGTAATAACAAGTCTCATGGAGCATTCTGATGAAAAGGGGCATGAAGTATTGTGATTACCGGGGTCTTGGAGCATTGTGATGACAAGCGCATGGAGCACTGTGATTACTGGTGTCTGGAACATTGTGACGAAATTGGCATGGATCATTGTTATGAAAATGTTATGGATCCTTGTCATGACAGGGTTCCAGGAGCATACTGATGCCAAGTGTCAGGGAGCATTGTGATGACAAGTTTATAGAGCATTGTGATGACAAAGGTCATGGAGCACTGTGATGAGAAGAGCATGGATAATTGTGATGATGAGCGTCATGGGTCGTGTGATGATAAGTGTTATAGAACATTGTGATCACAAGGGTTTCGAGCATTGTGATGAGACAGATCATCGAATATTTTGATTTCATTGTGATGATAAGAGCCTGAAGCATTATGATGATGGGCATGGTGCATTTTGATGACAGGGTTCATGGAGCATTGAGATGCAAAGGGGCATGGAGCATTGTGATTAGAGGGTTCATGGAGCATTGTGATGACAATGGCATGGAGCATTGAGGTGCCAAGGGTCATGGAGCTTTGTGATGACAAAGGTCATGGAGCAATTTGATGACAAGGGGTGGTGCAATGTGATGAGAAGGGCAGGGAGCATTGTGATGACAGGGTCATAGAGCAATTTGATGAAAAGGGTCATGGAATATTTTGATGACAGGGGTTATGGAACATTGTGATGTCAGGGGTCATCGAACTTTGTGATGATAAGTGCATGTAGCATTGCAAAGACAGGAGTCATGGAACATTGTGATGACAGTGGTGAGGGAGTATTGTGATGAATAGTGATGTAACATTGTGATATCTGTGGTGAGAGAGCATTTTGATGAGAAGTGCATGGAGAATTGTGATGACAAGTTTTATGGAGCATTGTGGTGACAAGATTGTGGAGCATGGTGATGACAAGCGCAGGGTGCATTGTGATGACATGGGTCATGGTGCATTGTGCTGACAAGCGCATGGAGTATTGTGATGACAAGGGTCATGGAGCATTGTGCTGAGGAAGGCATAGAGCATTGTGATGACAAGGGTCAAAGAGCATTGTGATGAAAATTTCATGGAGCAATGTGGTTAAATATGTCACAGAGACTGTGGCAGACGAGGGCATGGACCATTGTGATGACAAAGGTCATGAAGCATTGTGATGAATCGATTCATGGAGCATTGGGATGACAGGGGTCATGGAGCATTGTGATAACAAGGGCATGGAGCATTGTGATGACAAGGGCAGGGAACATTGGTCTAATAAGTTTCATGGATTATTGCGATGACAGTTGTAATGGTGCATTGTGATGACAAGGGCATGGAGCATTGTGATGACCAGGTCATGCAGTATTGTGAAGACAGGTGTCAGGGAGCATTGTGATGACATATGTAATGGCCCATTGTGATGACAATGGCATGGAGCATTGTGATGCCAAGTGTCATGGAGGATTCTGATGACAATGGCTTGGAGCATTGTGATGACAAGGGTCAGGGAGCATTGTGCTGACAAGTGCATGGAGAATTGTGATGACAAGCGTCATGGAGCATTCTGATGACAAGCTTGTGGAGTATTTTGATGACAATGGTGATGAAAACGGCATGGGCATTGTGATGAAAAAGGCATGGAGCATTTTCGTGAAAGGGTTCAAGGAACATTCTGATGACAAGTGTCAGGGAGCATTGAGATGAAAAGTGTATTGAGAATTGTGATGACAAAGGTCATGGAGCATTGTGATGAAAAAGGCATGGAGTAATGTGATGACAGGCATCTTAGAGCGTTGTGATGACAAGTGCTATGGAACATTGTGATCACAAGGGTTTGGAGCACTGTGATGACAGAGGTCATGGATCATTTAGATTTCAAGGAGCATGGAGCTTTGTGATGACAAGGGCATGAAGCAATGTGATTCCAAGGTTCAGGGAGGACTGTGATGACAATGGGAATGGAATATTGTGATGACAAGCACATAGAGCATTGCAATGACAAGGTCAGGTAGTATTTTGCTGACAAAGGCATGGAGCATTGTGATGACAGGTGTCATGGAGCCCTGTGATGACAAGCGTCACGGAACATTGTGAATACAGGGGTCATGGAGCATTGGGATGACAAGGGCATGGATGATTGTGATGACAAGGGTCATGGTGCATTGGGCTGAAAATGTTCATGGAGTATTGTGATGACAGGGGTCATGGAGCATTTTGATGACAAGTTCCTGGAGCACTTTGATGAGAAGACAATGCAGACTTGTGATGACAAGTCTCATGGAGCATTTTGATGAAAAGGGACATGGAGCATTGTGATTACAGGGGTCTTGGAGCATTGTGATGACAAGGGCATGGAGCATTGTGATGAGAAGGCCATGGAGCATTCTGATGACATGCATCATTGAGCTTTATGATGACAAGGGCATGGAGCATTGTGATTACAGGGGTCTTGGAGCATTGTGAATAAAATGGCATGGATCATTGTGATGAAAAAGGCATGGAGACGTGTCATGACAGGGTGAATGGAGCATACTGATGACAAGTGTCAGGGAGCATTGTGATAACAAGTGTATTAAGCATTGTGATGACAAAGGTCATGGAGCATTGTGATGAGAAGACCATGAATAATTGTGAAGATGAGCGTCAAGGGGTGTTGTGATGATAAGTGTTATGGAACATTGTGATCACCAGGGTTTGGAGCATTGTGATGACAGAGGTCATGGAGTATTTTGATTTCATTGTGATGACAATAGCCTGAAGCATTATGATGATGGGCATCGTCCATTGTGATGACAGGGTTCATGGAGCATTGAGATGAAAAGACGCATGGAGCATTTTGATTACAAGGGTCTTGGAGCATTGGGATGACAAGGTCATGGAGAATTTTGATGACAGGGCCATGGAACATTCTGATGACATGCGTCATGTAGCTTTTTGATGACAAGGGCATGGAGCATTTTGATTAGATGGGTCGTGGAGCATTGTGATGACAAGTGTCATGGAGCCTTGTGATGACAAGGCCGTGGAACATTGTGATGGCAGGTGTCATGGAGCATAGTTATGACAGAGGTAAAGGAGCATTGTGATGAGAAGGGCATGGAGCATTGGTCTGAAATGTTTCATGGATTATTGTGATGAGAGTGGGCATAGAACATTGTGATGATAAGGGCATGGAACACTGTGATACATGGGTCATGGAGGATTGTAATGACAAGGGCATGGGGCATTGTGATGAGAAGGGCATCGAGCATTGTGATTACAAGTGTCATGGAGCTTTGTGATGACAAGGGCATGGAGAAATGTGATTAGAGGGTTCATGGAGCATTGTGATGACAATGACATCGAGCATTGTGTTGCCAGGGGTCATGGAGCTTTGTGATGACAAAGGTCATGGAGCATTTTGATGACAAGTGCATGGTGCATTGTGATGAGAATGGCAGGGAGTATTTTGATGCCAGGGTCATGCAGCAATTGGATGAAAAGTGTATTGGAACATTTTGATGACATGGGTTATACAACATTGTGATGTCAGGGGTCATGGAACATTGTGATGATAAGGGGATATAGCATTGTGATGACAGGGGTCATGGGACATTGTGATTACAGGGGTGAGGGAGTATTGTGACGACTAGTGATGAAACACTGTGATATCTCTGGTGAGAGAGCATTTTGATGACAAGTGTATGGAGCATTGTGATTACAAGGTTTATGGAGCATTGCAATGACAAGTTTCTGGACCGTTGTGATGAAAAGCGAATGGCACATTGTGATAAGAAGGGTCATGGAACATTTTTCAAAGAAAGGCATGGAGCATTTTGATGACAATGGTCACGGAGCATTGTGATGAAAACGGCATGGGGCATTGTGATGAAAATTGCATGGAGCCTTTTCGTGACAGGGTTCAAGGAGCATTCTGATGACAAGTGTCAGGGAGCATTTTGATGACAAGTGTACTGAGCATTGTGATGACAAAGGTCATGGAGCATTGTGATGAAAAGGGCATGGAATTTTGTGATGACAGTCATCATGGAGCATTGTGATGACAAGTGTTATGGAACACTGTGGTCACAAGGGTTTGGAGCATTGTGATGACAGAGGTCATGGATCATTTTGATTTCAAGGAGCATGGAGCATTGTGATGACAAGGGCATGAAGCAATGTGATCCCAAGGTTCATGGAGGATTGTGATGACAATGGAAATGGAGTATTTTGATGACAACCACATAGAGAATTGTAATGACATGGTCATGTAGCATTTTGCTGACAAAGTCATGGAGCATTGTGATGACATGTGTCATGGAGCACTGTGATGACAAGCGTCACGGAGCATTGTGAATACAGGGGTCATGGAGCATTGGGATGACAACGGCATGGATCATTGTGATGACAAGTGTCATGGAGCAGTGGGCTGAAAATGTACATGGAGTATTGTGATGACAGGGGTCATGGAGCATTGTGATGACAGAGGTCATGGAGAATTTTGATTTCATTGTGCTGACAATAGCCGGAAGCAATATGATGATGGGCATGATGCATTGTGATGACAGTGTTCATGGAGCATGGAGATGAAAAGGTGCATGGAGCATTGTGATTACAGGGGTCTTGGAGCACTGTGATGACAATGGCATGGAGCATTTAATGAGAAGGCCATGGAACATTCTGATGACATGTGTCATGGTGCTTTGTGATGACAAGGGCATGGAGCATTGTGATTACAGGGGTCTTGGAGCATTCTGATGAAAAGTGTCATGGAGCCTTGTGATTACAAGGCCATGGAACATCGTGATGGATGGCGTCATGGAGCACTGTTATGACAGGGGTAATGGAGCATTGTGATGAGAAGGGCATGGAGCATTGTGATTACAAGTTTTATGGAGCATTGCAATGAGAAAATTGTGGACCGTTGTGATGAAATGTGCGTGGCAAATTGTGATGAAAAGGGTCATGGAGCATTTTTTTGACAAAGGCATGGAGCATTGTGATGACAAGGGTCACGGAGTATTGTGATGAAATGTTCATGGAGCATTGTGGTTACAAACGACACAGAGCCTTGTGATGACGCGGGCATGGAGCATTGTGATGACAAATGTTATGAAGCATTGTGATGACTGGAGTCACGGAGCATTGTGATGACAGGGGTCATGGTGCATTGTGATGACAAGGGCATGGAGCATTGTGATGACAGGGGCATGGAGCATTCGTCTGACAAATTTCATAGATTATTGTGAGGACAGTGGACATGGTGCATTGTGATGACAAGGGCATGGATCATTGTGATGAGAAGGTCATGGAGTACTGTGAATACAGTTGTCAGGGAGCATTGTGATGACATATGTCATGGTCCATTGCGATGACAATAGCAGGGAGCATTGTGATGCCAAATGTAATGCAGGATTGTGTTGACAAATAAAATGGAGCACTGTGATGTCTAGGGCTTGGAGCATTATGATGAAAATGGCCATTGAGAATTTTCAGGACAAGGTCGTGAAGCATTGTGATGACAATGTCCTGGAGCATTGTGATGAGAAAAACATGGAGCCTTGTGATGACAAATCTCATGGAGCATACTGATGAAAATGGACATGGACCATTGTGATTACAGGCGTCTTGGAACATTGTGATGACATGTGCATGGAGCATTGTGAGGAGAAGGCCAAGAGCATTCTGAAGACATGCGTCCTTTAGCTTTGTGATGACAAAGGCATGGAACATTGTGATTACATGGGACTTGGAGCATTGTGATGAAAAAGCATGGAGCCTTGTCATGACAGGGTTAAGGAGCATACAGACAACAAGTGTCAGGGAGCATTTTGATGACAAGTGTATTGAGCATCGTGATGACAATGGTCATGGAGCATTGTGATGAGAAGACCATGGATAACTGTGATGACGAGCGTCATGGTGCATTGTGATGACAAGTGTTTTGGAATATTGTGATCACAAGCGTTTGGAGCATTGTTATGACAGAGATCATGGAGCATTTTGATTTCATTATGAGGACAATAGCATGAAGCATTATGATGATGGTCATGGTGCATTGTGATGACAGGGTTCATGAAACATTGAGATGAAAATGGGCATGGATCATTGTGGTTACAGGGTTCTTGGAGCATTGTGATGAGAAGGGTCATGGAGCCTTGTGATGACAAGGCCATGGAACATCGTGATGGCAGGGGTCATGGATCAAGGGTATGACAGGGATAATGGAGCATTGTGATGGCAGGGCAAGGAGCATTGTGATGAGAAGGCCATGGAGCATTCTGATGATATGTGTCATGGAGGTTTGTGATGACAAGGACATGAAGCAATGTGATGAGAACCTTAATGGAGCATTGTGATGACAATGACATGGAGCATTGTGATGTCATGGGTCAAGGAGATTTGTGATGACAAAAGTCACGGAGCATTTTGATGACAAGGGCGTGGTGCATTGTGATGAGAAGGCCAGGGAGCATTTTGATGACAGGGTCATGCAGCAATTTGATGAAAATTGTAATGGAATATTTTGATGACAGGGGTTATAGGACATTGGGATGTCAGGGGTCATGGAGCTTTGGGATAAAAAGTGTCATTGAGCATTTTGATGACAGGGGTTGTGGAACATTGTGATGTCAGGTGTCATGGAACATTGTGATGATAAGGGGATGTAGCATTGTGATGACAGGGGTCATGGAACATTGTGATTACAGGGGTCTTGGAGCATTGTGATGAGAAGGGTCATGGAGTCTTGTGATGACAAGGCCATGGAACATCGTGATGGCAGGGGTCATGGAGCATAGTTATGACAGGCGTAATGGAACATTGTGATGGCAATGGCATGGAGGATTGTGATGAGAAGGCCATGGAGCATTCTGATGACATGTGTCATGGAGCTTTGTGATGACAACGGCATGGAGCAATGTGATGAATGCGATCATGGAGCATTGTGATGAAAATGACATGGAGCATTGTGATGCCAAGGGTCATGGATATTTGTGATGACAAAGGTCATGGAGGATTTTGATGACAAGTGCGTTGTGCATTGTGATGAGAAGGGCAGGGAGCATTGTGATGACAGGGTCATGGAGCAATAGGATGAAATGTGTCATGGAACATTTTGATGACAGGGGTTATTGAACATTGTGATGCCAGGGGTCATGGAGCATTTTGATGAAAAGGTTTTGGGAGCATTTTGATGACGGGGTTATGGAACATTGTGATGTCAGTGGTCATCGAACATTGTGATGATATGTGCATGTACAATGGTGATGACAGGAGTCATGGATCATTGTGATGACAGGGGTGAGGGAGTATTGTGACAAATAGTGATGTAACATTGTGATATCTGTGGTAAGACAGCATTTTGATGAGAAGTGCATGGAGCATTGTGATGACAAGGGTCATGGAGCATTGTGCTGAGAAAGGCATAGAGAATTGTGATGACAAGGATCAAAGAGCATTGTGATGAAAAGTTCATGGAGCATTGTGATGACAAGGGTCATGGATCATTTTGATTTCAAGGAGCATGGAGCATTGTGATGACAAGGGTATGAAGCAATGTGATCCCAAGGTTCATGGATGATTGTGATGACAACGGTAATGGAGTATTGTGATGACAAGCACATAGAGCATTATAATGACAATGTCATGTAGCATTTTGCTGACAAAGGCATGGAGCATTGTGATGACAAGTGTCATGGCACACTGTGATAACAAGCATCACGGAGCATTGTGAATACAGGGGTCATGTAGCATTGGGATGACAAGGGCAAAGATCATTGTGATGACAAGGGTCATGGAGCATTGGGCAGAAAATGTTCATGGAGTATTGTGATGACAGGTGTCATGGAGCATTGTGATGACAGAGGTCATGGAGAATTTTGATTTCATTGTGCTGACAATAGCCGGAAGCATTATGATGATTGGCATGATGCATTGTGATGAGAGGGTTCATGGAGCATTGAGATGAAAAGGGGCATGGAGCATTGTGATTACAGGGCTCTTGGAGCATTTTGATGACAAGGGCATGGAGCATTGTGTGGAGAAGGACATGGAACATTCTGATGACATGTGTCATGGAGCTTTGTGATGACAAGGGCATGGAGCATTGTGCTTACAGGAGTCTTGGAGCATTGTGATGACAAGTGTCATGGAGCCTTGTGACGACAAGGCCGTGGAACTTTGTGATGGCAGTTGTATTGGAGCATTGTGATGAGAAGGGAATGGAGCATTGTGATTTCAAGGTTTATGGAGCATTGCAATGACAAATTTGTGGACCGTTGGGATGAAAAGCGTGTCACACATTGTGATGACAAGGGTCATGGAGCATTTTTCTGACAAAGGCATGGAGCATTGTGATGACAAGTGTCACGGAGCATTGTGATGAAAAGTTCATGGAGCATTGTGTTTACAAAAGTCACAGAGCCTTGTGATGACATGGGTATCGACCATTGTGATGACAAATGTTATGAAGAATTGTGATGACTGGAGTCACGGAGCATTGTGATGACAGGGGTCATGGAGCATTGTGATGAAAAGGGCATGTAGCATTTTGCTGACAAAGGCATGGAGCATTGTGATGACAAGTTTCATGGAGCACTGTGATGACAAGCGTCACGGAGCATTGTGAATACAGGGGTCATGGAGCATTGGGATGACAAGGGCATGGATAATTGTGATGACAAGGGTCATGGAGCCTTGGGCTGAAAATGTTCATTGAGTAATGTGATGACAGGTGTCATGTAGAATTTTGATTTCATTGTGCTGACAATAGCCGGAAGCTTTATGATGATTGGCATGATGCATTGTGATGACAGGGTTCATGGAGCATTGAGATGAAGAAGGGCATGGAGCATTATGATTACAGGGGTCTTGGAGCATTGTGATGACAAGGGCATTGAGCATTTTAATGAGAAGTACATGGAACATTCTGATGACGTGTCATGGAGCTTTGTGATGACAAGGGCATAGAAAATTGTGATGGCAGGGGTCATGGAGCAATGTGATGACTTGGGAATGGATCATTGTGATGACAAGAGTCCCGGATCATTGTGTTGTCAGGTGTCATGGAGTGTTGTGATGACAGTGGTCTTGGAGCATTGTGATGATATTGGTCTTGGAGCATTGTGATGAGAAGTTCATGGAGCATTGGGCTGAAAATATTCATGGAGTATTGTGATGACAGGGGTAATGGAGCATTTTGATGACAAGGGAATGGAGCATGGTGATGACAAGGTCCTGGAGCATTGTGATGAGAAGACCATGGAGACTTGTGATGACAAGTCTCATGGAGCATTCTGATGAAAAGGGGCATGGAGCATTTTGATTACAGGGTTCTTGGAGCATTGTGATGACAAGG
This sequence comes from Mesoplodon mirus, assembly GCF_964341445.2. Taxonomy (NCBI): domain Eukaryota; kingdom Metazoa; phylum Chordata; class Mammalia; order Artiodactyla; family Ziphiidae; genus Mesoplodon; species Mesoplodon mirus. The sequence goes on from NW_028295486.1 coordinate 23,352, forward strand.
GCATGGAGCATTGTGAGGAGAAGGCCATGGAACATTCTGATAACATGCGTCATGGAGCTTTGTGATGACAAGGGCATGGAGCATTGTGATTACAGGGGTCTTGGAGCATTGTGATGACAAGGGTCATGGAGCACTGTTCTGACAAAGGCATGGAGCATTGTGATGACAAGGGTCACAGAGCGTTCTCATGAAAAGTTCAAGGAGCATTTTGGTTACAAAGGTCAGAGAGCCTTGTGATGACACGGGCATGGACCGTTTTGATGACAAACGTTATGAAGCATTGTGATGACTGGATTCATGGAGCATTGTGATGATAGGGGTCATGGAGCATTGTGAGGACAAGGGCATGGAGCATTGTGGTGACAGGGGCATGGAGCATTGGTCTGACAAGTTTCATAGATTATTGTGATGACAGTGGACATGGTGCATTGTAATGACAAGTGTATGGATCATGGTGATGAGAAGGTCATGGAGTATTGTGAAGACAGGTGTCAGGGATCATTGTGATGACATATGTCATTGTCCATTGCGATGATAATGGCATGGAGCATTGTGATGCTAAATGTAATGGAGGATTGTGATGACAAATATAATGGAGCATTGTGATGACTAGGGCTTGGAGCAATATGATGACAAGGGCTATTGAGAATCTTCTTCACAAAGTTGTGAAGCATTGTGATGACAAGGTCCTGGAGCATTGTGATGAGAAATCCATGGAGCATTGTGATGACAAATCTCATATAGCATACTGATGAAAAGGGGCATGGACCACTGTGATTACAGGGGTCTTGGAACATTGGGATGACAAGGGCATGGAGCACTGTGAAGAGAAGGCCAAGGAGCATTCTGAGGACATGCGTCATTGAGCTTTGTGATGACCAGCACATGGAGCATTTTGATTACAGGGGTCTTGTAGCAGTGTGATGAAAAGGGCATGGAACATTGTCATGAAAAGTGCATGGAGCATTGTTATGACAGGGTTAATGTAGAATTGTGATGGCAAGGGCATGGAACATTGTGCTTACAAGGTCATGGATTATTGTGAAGACAGGTGTCTGGGAGCATTGTGATGGCATATTTCATGTTCCATTGTGATGACAATGGCATGGAGCATTGTGATATCAAGCGTTATGGAGGATGGTGATGACAAAGGTAATGGAGCATTGTGATGACAAGGGCTTGGAGCAATGTGATGAGAGCGTTCATGGAGCATTGTGATGACAATGACATTGAGCATTTTGATGAAAAGTTCATGGAGCATTGTGGTGACAAATTTCACAGAGCCTTGTGATGATGAGGGCATTGACTTTTGTGGTGACACAGGTCATGGAGTCTTGTGATGACGGGACACACGGAGCATTGTGATGACTGTGGTCATGTAGCATTGTGATGACAGGAGCATGGAGCATTGGTCTGACAAGTTTCATGGACAATTGTGTTGACAGTGGGCATGGCACATTGTGATGACAAGGGCATGGAGCATTGTGATGACAAGGTCATGGAGTATTGTGAAGACAGGTGTCAGGGAGCATTGTGATGGGATATTTCATTTTCCATTGTGATGACAATGGCATGGAGCATTGTGATGCCGAGTGTTATGGAGGAATGTGATGACAAAGGTAATGGAGCATTGTGATGACAAGGGCTTGGAGCATTGTGATGACAAGGGCCATGGAGCATTGTGATGACAAGGGCATGGAGCATTGTGATGACAACGGCCTTTGAGTATTTGGATGAAAAGGTCGTGAAGCATTGTGATGACAAAGGCATGGAGCTTGCTATGACAGGGGTCATGGGACATTGCAATGACAAGTGCATGGAGAATTGTGATGACAAGACCATGTAACATGGAGATGAGAACTGTCATGGAGCATTGTGATGACAAGGACCTGGAGAATTGTGATGACAAGGGACATGGAGCATTGTGATGACCAGGGCATGGAGCATTGTTATGGCAAGACCGTGGAGCACTGTGATGAGAAGACCATGGATAATTCTGGTGACGAGCATCATGGAGCACTGTAATGACAAGGGGCATGGAGCATTGTGATGATAGGTCTCATGGAGCATTGTGATGACCGGGGACTTGGATCATTGTGATGACAAGGGTCATGGAGTATTCTGATGACAAGCTTGTGCAGTATTGTGATGACAAAGCATTTAACACTGTGATGGGAAGTGTCATGGAACATAGTGATGCCAAGAACGTGGAGAATTGTGATGAAAGGGAACATAGAGCATTGTGATGACCAGGGCATGGAGCACTGTGATGGCAAGACCGTGGAGCACTGTGATGAGAAGACCATGGATAATTGTGATGACGAGCGTCATGGAGTGCTATAATGACAAGCGGCATGGAGCATTGTGTTTACAGGGGTCTTGGAGCATTGTGATTGCAAGGGCATGGTACATCGGGATGGCAGGGGTCATGGAGCATTGTTATGACAGGGTTAATGGAGAATTGTGATGGCAAGGGCATGGAACATTGTGATTACAAGGTCATGGATTATTGTGAAGACAGGTGTCAGGGAGCATTGTGATGGCATATTTCATGTTCCATTGTGATGACAATGGCATGGAGCATTGTGATGCCGAGTGTTATGGAGGATTGTGATGACAAAGGTAATGGAGCATTGTGATGACAAGGGCTTGGAGCAATGTGATGAGAGCGTTCATGGAGCATTGTGATGACAATGACATTGAGCATTTTGATGAAAAGTTCATGGAGCATTGTGGTGACAAATTTCACAGAGCCTTGTGATGATGAGGGCATTGACTTTTGTGGTGACACAGGTCATGGAGTCTTGTGATGACGGGACACACGGAGCATTGTGATGACTGTGGTCATGTAGCATTGTGATGACAGGAGCATGGAGCATTGGTCTGACAAGTTTCATGGATAATTGTGTTGACAGTGGGCATGGCACATTGTGATGACAAGGGCATGGAGCATTGTGATGACAAGGTCATGGTGTATTGTGAAGACAGGTGTCAGGGAGCATTGTGATGGGATATTTCATTTTCCATTGTGATGACAATGGCATGGAGCATTGTGATGCCGAGTGTTATGGAGGATTGTGATGACAAAGGTAATGGAGCATTGTGATGACAAGGGCTTGGAGCATTGTGATGACAAGGGCCATGGAGCATTGTGATGACAAGGGCATGGAGCATTGTGATGACAACGGCCTTTGAGAATTTTGATGAAAAGGTCGTGAAGCATTGTGATGACAAAGGCATGGAGCTTGCTATGACAGGGGTCATGGGACATTGCGATGACAAGTGCATGGAGAATTGTGATGACAAGAGCATGTAACATGGAGATGAGAACTGTCATGGAGCATTGTGATGACAAGGACCTGGAGAATTTTGATGACAAGGGACATGGAGCATTGTGATGACCAGGGCATGGAGCATTGTTATGGCAAGACCGTGGAGCACTGTGATGAGAAGGCCATGGATAATTCTGGTGACGAGCATCATGGAGCACTGTAATGACAAGGGGCATGGAGCATTGTGATGATAGGTCTCATGGAGCAATGTGATGACCGGGGTCATGGATCATTGTGATGACAAGGGTCATGGAGTATTCTGATGACAAGCTTGTGCAGTATTGTGATGACAAAGCATTTAACACTGTGATGGGAAGTGTCATGGAACATAGTGATGCCAAGAACGTGGAGAATTGTGATGAAAGGGAACATAGAGCATTGTGATGACCAGGGCATGGAGCATTGTGATGGCAAGACTGTTGAGCACTGTGATGAGAAGACCATGGATAATTGTGATGACGAGCATCATGGAGTGCTATAATGACAAGCGGCATGGAGCATTGTGTTTACAGGGGTCTTGGAGCATTGTGATGACAAGGGCATGGAGCATTGTGAAGAGAAGGCCATGGAGCATTCTGATGAATGCGTCATGGAGCACTGTGATGACAAGTTCATGTAGCATTGTGACTACAGGTGTCTTTGAGCATTGTGATGAAAAGGGCATAGATCATTGTGATGAAAAAGGCATGGAGCCCTGTAATGACAGTGTTCAAGGAGCATACTGACGACAAGTGTCAGGGAGCATTGTGATGACAAAGGTTATGGAGCATAGTGATGAGAAGACCATGGATAATTGTGATTATGAGCATCATGGGGTGTTGTGATGAGAAGTGTTATGGAACATTGTGATCCCAACGGTTTGGAGCATTGTGATGACAGAGGTCATGGAGCATTTTGATTTCATTGTGAGGAAAATAGCCTGAAGCATTATGATAATGGGCATGGTGCATTGTGATGATAGGATTCATGGAGCTTTGAGATGAAAAGGGGCATGGAGCATTGTGATAAAAAGTGTCTTGGAGCATTCTGATGAGAAGTCCATGGAACATTCTAATGACATGCGTCATGGAGCTTTGTGATGACAAGAGCATGGAGCATTGTGATTACAGGGGTCTTGGAACATTGTGATGACGAGTGTCACGGAGCCTTGTGAATGACAAGGCCGTGGAACTTTGTGATGGCAGGGGTCATGGAACATTGTTATGACAGGTGTAGTGGAGCATTGTGATGAGAAGAACAGGAAGCATTGGTGTGAAATGTTTCATGGATTATTGTGATGAGAGTGGAAATGGAGCACTGTGATGACAAGAGCACGGAACACTGTGATACAATGGTCATAGAGGATTATAATGACAAGGGCATGGAGCATAGTGATGAGAAGGGCATCGAGCATTGTGAAGACATGTGTCATGGAGCTTTGTGATGACAAGGGCATGGAGAAATGTGATGAGAAGTTTCATGGAGCATTGTGATGACAATGACATGGAGCATTGTGATGTCAAGGGTCAAGGAGATTTGTGATGACAAAAGTCACGGAGCATTTTGATGACAAGGGCGTGGTGCATTGTGATGAGAAGGCCAGGGAGCATTCTGATGACAGGGTCATGCAGCAATTTGATGAAAATTTTAATGGAATATTTTGATGCCAAGGGTTATAGAACATTGGGATGTCAGGGGTCATGGAGCTTTGGGATAAAAAGTGTCATGGAGCATTTTGATGACAGGGGATGTGGAACATTGTGATGTCAGGTGTCATGGAACATTGTGATGATAAGGGGATGTAGCATTGTGATGACAGGGGTCATGGAGCTTTGTGATGACAACGGCATGGAGCAATGTGATGAATGCGTTCATGGAGCATTGTGATGAACATGACATGGAGCACTGTAATGCCAAGGGTCATGGATCTTTGTGATGACAAAGGTCATGGAGGATTTTGATGACAAGGGCGTTGTGCATTGTGATGAGAAGGCCAGGGAGCATTGTGATGACAGGGTCATGGAGCAATTGGATGAAATGTGTCATGGAACATTTTGATGACAGGGGTTATTGAACATTGTGATGCCAGGGGTCATGGAGCATTTTGATGAAAAGATTTTGGGAGCATTTTGATGACAGGGGTTATGGAACATTGTGATGTCAGGGGTCATCGAACATTGTGATGATATGTGCATGTACAATTGTGATGACAGGAGTCATGGATCATTGTGATGACAGTGGTGAGGGAGTATTGTGACAAATAGTGATGTAACATTGTGATATCTGTGGTGAGAGAGCATTTTGATGAGAAGTGCATGGAGCATTGTGATGACAAGGTTTATGGATCATTGTGATGACAAGATTGTGGAGCACTGTGATGACAAGTGCATGGTTCATTGTGATGACATGTGTCATGGAGCATCGTGCTGACAAGCACATGGAGCATTGTGATGACAAGGGTCATGGAGCATTGTGCTGAGAAAGGCATAGAGAATTGTGATGACAAGGATCAAAGAGCATTGTGATGAAAAGTTCATTGAGCATTGTGATGACAAGGGTCATGGAGCATAGTGATAACAAGGGCATGGAGCTTTGGTCTAATAAGTTTCATGGATTATTGCGATGACTGTTGGAATGGTGCATTGTGGTGACAAGGGCATGGAGCATTGTGATGACCAGGTCATGCAGTATTGTGAAGACTGGTGTCAGGGAGCATTGTGTTGACATATGTAATCGCCCATTGTGATGACAATGGCATGGAGCATTGTGATGCCAAGTGTCATGGAGGATTCTGATGACAAAGGTAATGGTGCATTGTGATGACAATAGCTTGGAGCATTGAGATGACAAGGGTCAGGGAGCATTGTGCTGACAAGTGCATGGATAATTGTAATGACAAGTGTCAAGGAGCACTGTGATGAGAAGGACATGGATCATTGTGATGAAAAAGGCATGGAGCCTTGTCATGGAAGGGTTCAAGGAGCAAACAGACAACAAGTGTCAGGGAGCATTTTGATGACAAGTGTAATGAGCATTGTGATGACAAAGGTCATGGAGCATTTTGATGAGAAGACCATGGATAATTGTGATGACGAGTGTCATGGGGCACTGTGATGACAAGAGTTATGGAATATTGTGATCACAAGGGTTTGGAGCATTTTTATGACAGAGGTCATGGAGCATATTGATTTCATTGTGATGACAATAGCCTGAAGCATTGTGATGATGTCATGGTGCATTGTGATGACACGGTTCATGGATCATTGAGAAGAAAATGGGCATGGAGCTTTGTGATTACAGGGGTCTTGGAGCATTGTGATGAGAAGGGTCATGGAGACTTGTGATGACAAGGCCACGGAACATCGTGATGGCAGTTGTCATGGAGCATTGTTATGACAGGGGTAATGGAGCATTGCGATGGCAAGCACATAGAGCATTGTGATGAGAAGGCAATGGAGCATTCTGATGACATGTGTCATGGAGCTTTGTGATGACAAGGGCATGGAGCAATGTGATGAGAGCGTTCATGGAGCATTGTGATGACAATGACATGGAACATTGTGATGCCAAGGGTCATGGATCTTTGTGATGACAAATAACAGGGAGCATTTTGATGACAAGTGTTTGTGCATTGTGATGAGAAGGGCAGGGAGCATTGTGATGACAGGGTCATGGAGCAATTTGATGAAAATTGTCATGGAACATTTTGATGACAGGGGTTATGGAACACTGTGATGTCAGGGTTCATGGAGCATTTTGATGAAAAGGGTCATGGAGCATTTTGATGACAGGGGTTATGGAGCATTGTGATGACAGGTGTCATCGAACATTGTGATGATAAGTGCATGTAGCATTGTGATGACAGGGGTCATGGAACATTGTGATAAGAGGGGTGAGGGAGTATTGTGACGAATAGTGATGTAACATTTTGATATCTGTGGTGAGAGAGCATTTTGATGAGAAGTGCATGGAGCATTGTGATGACAAGGTTTATGGAGCATTGTGATGAAAAGATTGTGGAGCACTGTGATGACAAGCGCATGGTGCATTGTGATAACATGTATCATGGAGCATCTTGCTGACAAGCGCATGGAGCATTGTGATGACAGGTGTCATGGAGCCCTGTGATGACAAGCGTCACGGAGCATTGTGAATACTGGGGACATGGAGCATTGGGATGACAAGGGCATGGATCATTGTGATGACAACTGTCATGTAGCAGTGGTCTGAAAATGTTCATGGATTATTGTGATGACAGGGGTCATGGAGCATTGTGATGACAGAGGTAATGGAGTATTTTGATTTAATTGTGCTGACAATAGCTGGAAGCATTATGATGATGGGCATGATGCATTGTGATGACAGGTTTCATGGACCATTGAGTTGAAAACGGGCATGGAGCATTGTGATTACAGGGGTCTGGGAGCATTGTGATGATAAGGGCAAGAAACATTTTGATGAGAAGACCATGGAACATTCTGATGTCATGTGTCATGGAGCTTTGTGATGACAAGGGCATGGAACATTTTGATTACAGGGGTCTTGGAGCACTGTGATGACAAGGGTCATGGAGCCTTGTGATGACAAGGCCGTGGAACATTGTGATGGCAGGGGTCATGGAGCATTGTTATGACAGGGGTAATGGAGCATTGTGATGTGAAGGGCATGGAGCATTGTGATTACAAGATTTATGGAGCATTGCGATGACAAATTTGTGGACCTTTGGGATGACAAATTTGTGGACCTTTGGGATGAAAATTGCGTCACCCATTGTGATGACAAGGGTTCTGGAGCATTTTTCTGACAAAGGCATGGAGAATTGTGATGACAAGGGTCTCGGAGCATTGTGATGAAAATTTCATGGAACATTGTGGTTACAAAGGTAACAGAGCCTTTTGATGACGCGAGCATTGACCATTGTGATGACCAATGTTATGAAGAATTGTGATGACAGGAGTCACGGAGCATTGTGATGACAGGGGTCATGGAGAAATGTGATGACAAGGGCATGGAGCATTGTGCTAAGAAAGGCATAGTGCATTGTGATGACAAGTGTCAAAGAGCATTGTGATGAAATGTTCATGGAGCATTGTGCTTAAAAAAGTCACAGAGACTGTTGATGATGAGGGCATAGACCACTGTGATGACAAAAGTCATGGAGCATTGTGATGACTGGAGTCACGGAGCATTGTGATGACAGGGGTCATGGAACATTGTGATAACAAGGGCATGGAGCATTGTGATGACAAGGGCATGGAGCACTGGTCTAATAATTTTCATGGAGTATTGCGATGACACTTGGAATGGCGCATTGTAATGACAAGGGCATGTTGCACTGTGATGACCAGGTCTGGCAGTATTGTGAAGAGACGTGTGAGGGAGCACTGTGATGACATATGTAATGGCCCATTGTGATAACAACGGCCTGGAGCATTGTGATGCCAAGTTTCATGGAGGATTCTGATGACAAAGTTAATGGAGCTTTGTGATGACAAGGGTCAGGGAGCATTGTGCTGTCAGGTGCATGGAGAATTGTGATGACAAGGGTCTTGGAGCATTCTGATGACAAGCTTGTGGAGTATTTTGATGACAATTGCATGGAGCATTGTGAAGAAAATGGCATGGTGCTTTGTGATGAAAAAGGCATGGAGCCTTTTCGTGACAGGGTCCAAGGAGCATTCTGACGACAAGTGCCAGGGAGCACTGTGATGACAAGTGTATTGAGAATTGTGATGACAAAGGTCATGGAGCATTGTGATGAAAAGGGCATGGAGTATTGTGATGGCAGGCATCATGGAGCGTTGTGATGACAAGTGTTATGGAACATTGTGATTCCAAGTGTTTGGAGCATTGTGATGACAGGGGTCATGGATCATTTTGATTTCAAAGTGCATGGAGCATTGTGATGACAAGGGCATGAAGCAATGTGATCCCAAGGATCATGGAGGTTTCTGATGACAATGGTAATGGAGTATTGTGATGACAAGCGCATAGAGCATTTTAATGACAATGTCATGTAGCATTTTGCTGACAAAGGCATGGAGCATTGTGATGCCAAGTGTCATGGAGCATTGGGATGAAAATGTTCATGGAGTATTGTGATGACATGGGTCATGGAACATTGTGATGAGTAGGGAATGGAGCATTGTGATGACAAGAGTCCCGGATCATTGTGTTGTCAGGTGTCATGGAGTGTTGTGATGACAGTGGTCATGGAGCATTTTTATGATATTTTTCATGGAGCATTGTGATGAGAATTTCATGGAGCATTGGGCTGAAAATATTCATGGAGTATTGTGATGACAGGGGTCATGGAGCATTGTGATGACAAGGGAATGCAGCATGGTGATGACAAGGTCCTGGAGCATTGTGATGATAAAAGCATGGAGACTTGTGATGATAAGTCTCATGGAGCATTCTGATGAAAAGGGGCATGGAGCACTGTGATTACAGGGGTCTTCTAGCATTGTGATGACAAGGGCCTGGAGCATTGTGAGGAGAAGGCCATGGAACATTCTGATGACATGTGTCATTGAGCTTTGAGATGACAAGGGCATGGAGCACTGTGATTACAGGTGTCTTGGAACATTGTGATGAAATGGCATGGATCATTGTGATGAAAAGCCATGGAGCCTTGTCATGACAGGGTTCAAGGAGCATACTGACGACAAGTGTCAGGGAGCATTGTGATGACAATTGTATTGAGAATTGTGATGACAAAGGTCATGGAGCATTGTGATGAGAAGACCATGAATAATTGTGATGATGAGCGTCATAGGGTGTTGTGATGTTAAGTGTTATGGAACATTGTGATCACAAGAGTTAGGAGCATTATGATGACAGTGGTCATGGATAATTTTGATTTCATTGTGATGACAATAGCCTGAAGCATTTTGATGATGGGCATGGAGCATTCTGATAAGATGCTTCATGGAGCATTGAGATGAAAAGAAGTATGGAGCATTGTGAATACAGGGGTCTTGGAGCATTTTCATGACAAGGGCATGGAGGATTGTGATGAGAAGGCCATGGATCATTCTGATGGCATGCGTCATGGGGCTTGGTGATGACAATGGCATGGAGCATTGTGATTACAGGGGTCTTGGAGCATTGTGATGACAAGGGTCATGGAGCCTTGTGATGACAGGGCCATGGAACATTGTGTGGGCATGTGTCATGGAGCATTGATATGACAGAGGTAATGGAGCATTGTGATGAGAAGGGCATTGAGCATTGGTCTGAAAGGTTTCATGGATTTTTGTGATGAGATTGGGCATATAGCACTGTGATCACAAGGGCACGGAACACTGTGATACATGGGTCATGGAGGATTGTAATGACAAGGGCATGGAGCATTGTGATGAGAAGGGCATCGAGCATTGTGATGACAAGTGTCATGGAGCTTTGTGATGACAAGGGCATGGAGCAATGTGATGAGAGGGTTCATGGAGCATTGTGATGACAATGACATGGAGCATTGTGATGCCAAGGGTCATGGAGCTTTGTGATGACAAAGTCATCGAGCATTTTGATGACAAGGGTGTGGTGCATTGTGATGAGAAGTGCAGGGAGCATTTTGATGACAGGGTCATGCAGCAATTTGATGAAAAGTGTAATGGAACATTTTGATGACTGGGGTTATAGAACATTGTGATGCCAGGGGTCATGGATCTTTTGGATGAAAAGTGTCATGGAGCATTTTGATGACAGGGGTTATGGAACATTGTGATGTCAGGGGTCATGGAACATTGTTCAGATAAGGGGATGTAGCATTGTGATGACAGGGGTCACAGAACATTGTGATAACAGGGGTGAGGGAGGATTGTGATGACTAGTGGTGGAACATTGTGATATCTCATGTGAGAGAGCATTTGGAAGAGAAGTTCATGGAGCATTGTGATTACAAGGTTTATGGAGCATAGCGATGACAAGGTTGTGGATCATTGTGATGAAAATTGCATGGCACAATTTGATGACAATGGTCATGGAGCATTGTTCTGACAAAGGCATGGAGCATTGTGATGACAAGGGTCACGGAGAATTGTGATGAAATGTTCATGGAGCATTGTGTTTACAAAGGTCACAGAGCCTTGTGATGACGCACGCATGGACCGTTGTGATGACAATCGTTATGAAGCATTGTGATGACTGGAGTCACGGGGCATTGTGATGACAGGGGTCATGGAGCATTGTGATAACAAGGGTATGGAGCATTGTGATGACAGGGGCATGGAGCATTGGTCTGACAAGTTTCACAGATTATTGTGATGACATTGGACATGGTGCATTGTGATGACAAGGGCATGGAGCATTTTGATGAGAAGGCCATGGAACATTCTGATGACATGTGTCATGGAGCTTTGTGATGACAAGGGCATGGAGCATTTTGATTACAGGGGTCCTGGAGCATTGTGATGACAAGTGTCATGGAGCCTTGTGATGACAAAGGTCATGGAGCATTTTGATGACAAGGGCGTGGTACATTGTGATGAGAACGGCAGGGAGTATTGTGATGACAGTGATATAGAGCAATTTGATGAAAAGGGTCATGGAATATTTTGATGACAGGTGTTATGGAACATTGTGATGTCAGGGGTCATTGAGCATTTTGAGGAAAATTGTTATGGAGCATTTTGATGACAGGGGTTATGGAACATTTTGATGTCAGGGGTCATCGAAATTTGTGATGATATGTGCATGTAGCATTGCAAAGACAGAAGTCATGGAATATTGTGATGACAGGGGTGAGGGAGTATTGTGATGAATAGTGATGTAACATTGTGATATCAGTGTTGAGAGAGCATTTTGATGAGAAGTGCATGGAGAATTGTGATGACAAGTTTTATGGAGCATTGTGGTGACAAGATTGTGGAGCACTGTGATGAAAAGTGCAGGGTGCATTGTGATGACATGGGTCATGGAGCATTGTGCTCACAAGCGCATGGAGCATTGTGATGACAAGGGTCATGGAGCATTGTGCTGAGAAAGGCATAGAGCATTGTGATGACAAGGGTCAAAGAGCATTGTGATGAAAATTTCATGGAGCATTGTGGTTAAATATGTCACAGAGACTGCTGAAGACGAGGGCATGGACCATTGTGATGACAAAGGTCATGAAGCATTGTGATGAATGGAGGCATGGAGCATTGTGATGACAGGGGTCATGGACCTTTGTGATAACAAGGGCATGGAGCATTGTGATGACAAGGGAATGGAGCATTGGTCTAATAATTTTCATGTATTATTGTGATGAGAGTGGGCATAGAGCATTGTGATGATAAGGGCATGGAACACTGTGATACATGGGTCATGAAGGATTATAATGACAAGGTCATGGGGCATTGTGATGAGAAGGGCATAGAGCATTTTGATGACAAGTGTCATGGAGCTTTGTGATGACAAGGGCATGGAGCAATGTGATGAGAGGGTTCATGGAGCACTGTGATGACAATGACATGGAGCATTGTGATGCCAAGGGTCATGGCACTTTGTGATGACAAATGTCATGGAGCATTTTGATGACAAGTGCATGGTGCATTGTGATGATAAGGGCAGGGAGTATTTTGATGACAGGGTCATGCAGCAATATGATGGAAAGTGTATTGGAACATTTTGATGACAGGGTTTATAGAATATTGTGATGTCAGGGGTCATGGAACATTGTGATGATAAAGGGATGTAGCATTGTGATGACAGGGGTCATGGGACATTGTGATTACGGTAGTGAGGGAGTATTGGGACAACTAGTGAGGGAACACTGTGATATCTCTGGTGAGAGAGCATTTTGAAGAGAAGTGTATGGCGCATTGCGATTACAAGGTTTATGGAGCATTGCAATGACAATTTTCTGGACCGTTGTGATGAAAAGCGAATGGCACATTGTGATGACAAGGGTCATGGAACATTTTTCAGACAAACTCATGGAGCATTTTGATGAAAATGGTCACGGAGCATTGTGATGAAAACGGAATGGGGAATTGTGATGTAAAAGGCATGGAGCCTTTTCGTGACAGGGTTCAAAGAGCATTCTGAAGACAAGTGTCAGGGAGAATTGTGATGACAAGTGTACTGAGCATTGTGATGACAAGTGTTATGGAACACTGGGATCACAAGGGTTTGGAGCATTGTGATGACAGGGGACATGGATCATTTTGATTTCAAGGAGCATGGAGCATTGTGATGACAAGGGCATGAAGCAATGTGCCCTCAAGGTTCATGGAGGATTGTGATGACAATGGAAATGGAGTACTGTGATGACAAGCGCATAGAGCATTGTAATGACAAGGTCATGTAGCATTTTGCTGACAAAGTCATGGAGCATTGTGATGACAGGTGTCATGGAGCACTGTGATGACAAGGACACGGAACATCGTGATGGCAGGGATCATGGACCATTGTTATGACAGGGGTAATGGAGCATTGTAACTGCAAGGGCATGGAGCATTGTGATGAGAAGGCCTTGGAGCATTCTGATGACATGTGTCATGGAGCTATGTGATGACAAGGACATGGAGCAATGTGATGAGAGTGTTCATGGAGGATTGTGATCACAATGACATGGAGCATTGTGATGCCAAGGGTCATGGATCTTTGTGATGACAAAGGTCATGGAGGATTTTGATGACAAGTGCGTTGTGCAATGTGATGAGAAGGGCAGGGAGCATTGTGATGACAGGGTCATGGAGCAATATGATGAAAAGGGTCATGGAACATTTTGATGACAGGGGTTATGGAACATTGTGATGTCAGAGGTCATGGAGCATTATGATGAAAAGGGTCATGGAACATTTTGATGACAGGGCTTATGGAGCATTGTGATGTCAGGGGTCATCGAACATTGTGATGATAAGTGCATGTAGCATTGTGATGACAGCGGTCATGGAACATTCTGATAACAGGGCTGAGTGAGTATTGTGACGAATAGTGATGTAACATTGTGATATCTGTGGTGAGAGAGCATTTTGATGAGAAGTGCATGGAGCATTGTGATGACAAGGTTTATGGAGCATTGTGATGACAAGTTGTGGAGCACTGTGATGACAAGCGCATGGTGCATTATGATGACGTGTCAGGGAGCATCGTGCTGACAAGCGCATGGAGCATTGTGATGACAAGGGTCACGTAGCATTGCGCGGAGAAAGGCATAGAGCATTGTGATGACAAGGATCAAAGAGCACTGTGATGAAAAGTTCATGGAGCATTGTGATTACAAGGGTCATGGTGCATTGTGATGACAAAGGTCATGGAGCATTCTGATAAAAGTGCATGGAGTATTGTGATGACAGGCATCATGGAGCGTTGTGATGACAAGTTTTATGGAACATTGTGATCACAAGTGTTTGGAGCATTGTGATGACGGAGGTCATGGATCATTTTGATTTCAAGGAGCATGGAGCATTGTGATGACAAGGGCATGTAGCAATGTGAACCCAAGATTCATGGAGGATTGTGATGACAATGGTAATGGAGTATTGTGATGACAAGCGCATAGAGCATGGTAATGAAAAAGTCATGTAGCATTTTGCTGACAAAGGCATGGAACATTGTGATGACAGGTGTCATGGAGCACAGTGATGACAAGCGTCACGGAGCATTGTGAATACAGGGGTCATGGAGCATTGGGATGACAAAGGCATGGAGCATTATGATGACTGGTGTCATGGAGCACTGTGATGAAAAGCGTCACGGAGCATTGTGAATACAGGGGTCATGGAGCATTGTGATGACAAGGGCATGGATCATTGTGATGACAAGGGTCATGGAGCATTGGGCTGAAAATGTTCATGGAGTATTGTGATGACAGGGGTCATGGAGCATTGTGATGACAGAGGTCATGGAGAACATTGATTTCATTGTGCTGACAATAGCCGGAAGCATTATGATGATGGGCATGGTGCATTGTGATGACAGGTTTCATGGAGCATTGAGATGAAAAGGGGCATGGAGCATTGTGATTACTGGGATCTTGGAGCACTGTGATGACAAGGGCATGGAGCATTTTGATGAGAAGGACATGGAACATTCTGATGGCATGTGTCATGGAGCTTTGTGATGACAAGGGCATGGAGCATTGTGATTACAGGGGTCTTGGAGCATTGTGATGACAAGTGTCATGGAGCCTTGTGATGACAAGGCCGTGGAATACTGTGATGGCAGGGGTCATGGAGCATTTTGATTAAAAGGAAATGGAGCATTTTGATGACAGGGGTTATGGAGCATTGTGATGTCACGGGTCATCGAACATTGTGATGATAAGTGCATGTAGCATTGTGATGACAGGAGTCATGGAAAACTGTGATAACAGGGGTGAGGGAGTATTGTGACGAATAGGGATGTAACATTGTGATATCTGTGGTGAGAGAGCATTTTGATGACAAGTTTTATGGAGCATTGTGGTGACAAGATTGTGGAGCACTGTGATGACAAGCACATGGTTCACTGTGATTGCATGTGTAATGCAGCATCGTGCTGACAAGCGCATGGAGCATTGTGATGACAAGTGTCATGTAGCATTGTGCTGAGAAAGGCATAGGGAATTGTGATGACAAGGATCAAAGAGCATTGTGATGAAAAGTTCATGGAGCATTGTGATGACAAGGGTCATGGAGCATTGTGATGACAAGGGCATGGAGCATTGGTCTAATAAGTTTCATGGATTATTGTGATGACAGTTGTAATGGCGCACTGTGATGACAAGGGCATGGAGCATTGTGATGATAAAGGCATGGAGCCTTGTCATGACAGGGTTCAAGGAGCATACAGACAACAAGTGTCAGGGAGCATTTTGATGACAAGTGTACTGAGCATTGTGATGACAAAGGTCATGGAGCATTGTGATGAGAAGACCATGGATAATTGTGATGACGAGTGTCATGGGGCACTGTGATGACAAGTGTTATGGAATATTGTGATCACAAGGGTTTGAAACATTGTTATGACAGAGGTCATGGAGCATTTTGATTTCATTGTGATGACAATAGCATGAAGCATTATGATGATGGGCATGGTGCATTTTGATGACAGGGTTCATGGATCATTGAGATGAAAAGGGGCATGGAGCATTGTGATTACAGTGGTCTTGGAACACTGTGATGACAAGGGCATGGAACATTGTGAAGAGAAGGCCATGGAACCTCCTGATGACATGCGTCATGGAGCTTTGTTATGACAAGTTCATGGAGCATTTTGATTACAGGTGTCTTGGAGCATTGCAAAGACATGGGTAATGGAGCCTTGTGATGACAAGGCCGTGGAACATTGTGATGGCAATGGTCATGGAGCATTGTTATGACAGAGGTAATGGAGCATTGTTATGAGGAGGGAATTGAGCATTGGTCTGAAATATTTCATGGATTATTGTGATGAGATTGGGCATGGAGCATTGTGATGAAAAGGGCACGGAACACTGTGATACATGGGTCATGGAGGATTGTAATGTAAAGGGCAAGAAGCCATGTGATGAGAGGGTTCATGGAGCACTGTGATGACAATGACATCGAGCGTTGTGAGAAGGCCATGGAGCATTCTGATGTCTTGCGTCATGGAGCTTTGTGATGACAAGGGCATAGAGCTTTGTGATTACAGTGGTCTTGGAGCATTGTGATGAAAAGGGAATGGATCACTGTGATGAAAAAGGCATGGAGCCTTGTAATGACAGGTTTCAAGGAGCATACTGACGACAAGTGTCAGGGAGCATTGTGATGACAAGTGTATTGAGCATTGTGATGACAAAGATCATGGAGCATTGTGATGAGAAGACCATGGATAATTGTGATGATGATCGTCATGCGGTGTTGTGATGATAAGTGTTATGAAACATTGTGATCACAAGGGTTTGGAGCATTATGATGACAGAGTTCATGGAGAATTTTGATTTCATTGTGATGACAATAGCCTGAAGCATTAGGATGATCGGCATGGTGCATTGTGATGACACGGTTCATGGAGCATTGAGATGAAAAAGGGCATGGAGCATTGTGATTACAGAGTTCTTGGAGCATTGTAATGACAAGCTCATAGAGCTTTCTAATGACAAGATCATGTTGAATTTTGCTGACAAATGCATGGAGCATTGTGATGACAGGTGTCATGGAGCTTTGTGATGACAAGTCATGGAGCATTTTGATGACAAGGGCATGGTGCATTGT
Organism: Mesoplodon mirus; assembly: GCF_964341445.2. NCBI lineage: Eukaryota > Metazoa > Chordata > Mammalia > Artiodactyla > Ziphiidae > Mesoplodon > Mesoplodon mirus. The sequence goes on from NW_028295486.1 coordinate 40,810, forward strand.
GATGACAAGGGCAGGAAGCATTTTGATGACTGGGTCATGCAGCAATTTGATGAAAAGTGTAATGGAACATTGTGATGGCAGTGGTCATGGAGCATTGTTATGACAGAGGTAATGGAGCATTTTGATGAGAAGGGCATTGAGCATTGGTCTGAAATGTTTCAAGGATTATTGTGATGAGAGTGGGCATGGAGCATTGTGATGACCAGGGCAAGGAACACTGTGATACATGGGTCATGGAGGATTGTAATGACAAGAGCATGGAGCATTGTGATGAGAAGGGCATCGAGTATTGTGTTGACAAGTGTCATGGAGCTTTGTGATGACAAGGGCATGGAGCAATGTGATGAGAGGGTTTATGGAGCACTGTGATGACAATGACATGGAGCACTCTGATGCCAATGGTCATGGAGCTTTGTGATGACAAAGGTCATAGAACATTTTGATGACAAGGGTGTGGTGCATTGTGATGAGAAGGGCAGGGAGCATTTTGATGACAGGGTCATGCAGCAATTTGATGAAAAGTGTAATGGAACATTTTGTTGACAGGGGTTATAGAACATTTTGATGCCAGGTGTCATGGAGCTTTTGGATGAAATGGGTCATGGAGCATTTTGATGACAGGGGTTATGGAAGATTGTGATGTCGTGGGCTATGGAACATTGTGCTGATAAGGGGATGTAGCATTGTGATGACTGGGTTCATGGAACATTGTGATTACCGGGGTGAGGGAGGATTGTGATAACTGGTGACGGAACATTGTGATATCTCAGGTGAGAGAGCATTTGGATGAGAAGTGCATGGAGCATTGTGATTACGAGGTTTATGGCGGATAGCGTTGACAAGGTTGTGGATCATTGTGATGAAAAGCGCGTGGCACATTGTGATGACAAGGGTCATGCAGTATTGTTCTGACAAAGGCATGGAGCATTGTGATGACAAGGGTCACGGAGCATTGTGATGAAAATTTCATGGAGCATTGAGGTTACAAAGGACACAGAGCCTTTTGAGGACGCGAGCATGGACCGTTGTGTTGGCAAACGTTATGAAGAATTGTGATGACTGGATTCAGGGAGCATTGTGATGACAGGGGTAATGGAGCAGTGTGATGACAAGGGCATGGATCATTGTGATGACAGGTACATGGAGCATTGGTCTGACAATTTCATAGATTATTGTGATGACAGTGGACATGGTGCATTGTGCTGACAAGGGCATGGAGCATTGTGATGAGAAGGTCATGGAGTATTGTGAAGACAGGTGTCATGGAGCACTGTGATGACAAGGGTCACGGAGCATTGTGAATACAGGAGTCATGGAGCATTGGGATGACAAGGGCATGGATCATTGTGATGAGAAGGTCATGGATTATTGTAAAGACAGGTGTCAGGGAGCATTGTGATGACATATGTCATGGTCCACTGCGATGACAATGTCAGGGAGCACTGAGATGCCAAATGTAATGGCGGATTGTGATGAAATATATAATGGAGCATTGTGATGACTAGGGCTTGGAGCATTATGATGACAAGGGCCATTGAGCATTTTCATGACAAGTTCGAAGAGCATTGTTATGACAATGTCCCGGAGCTTTGTGATTAGAAATCCATGGAGCCTTGTGAAGACAAGTCTCATGGAGCATACTGATGAAAAGGGGCATGGAACATTCTGATTACAGGGGTCTTGAAACATTGTGATAACAAGTGCATGGAGCATTGTGATGACAAGTGCATGGAGCATTGGTCTAATACGTTTCATGGATTTTTGTGATGACAGATGGAATGGCGCATTGTTATGACAAGGGCATGGAGCATTGTGATGACCAGGTCATGCAGTATTGTGAAGACAGGTGTCAGGGATCATTGTGATGACATATGTAATGGCCCATTGTGATGAAAATGGCATGGAGCATTGTGATGCCAGGTATCTTGGAGGAGTCTGATCACAGTTGTCAAAGAGCATTGTGATGACAAGTGTCATGGAGGATTCTGCTGACAAATATAATGGAGCATTGTGATGACAAAGGCTTGGAATATTGTGATGACAAGGGTCATGGAGCATTGTGCTGAGAAAGGCATAGAGCATTGTGATGACAAGGGTCAAAGAGCATTGTGATGAACAGTTCATGGAGCATTGTGGATAAAAATGTCACAAAGACTGTTGATGACGAAGGCATGGACAATTGTGATGACAAAGGTCATGAAGCATTGTGATGACTGGAGTCACGGAGCATTGTGATGACAGGGGTCATGGAGCATTGTGATAAAAAGGGCATGGAGCATTGTGATGACAAGGGCATGGAACATTGGTCTAATAAGTTTCATGGATTATTGCGATGACAGTTGGAATGGTGCATTGTGATGACAAGGGCATGGAGCATTGTGTTGACCAGATCATGCAGTATTGTGAAGACAGTTGTCAGGGAGCATTGTGATGACATATGTAATGGCCCATTGTGATGACAATGGCATGGAGCATTGTGATGCCAAGTGTCATGGAGGATTCTGATGACAAATGTAATGGAGCATTGTGATGACAATGGCTTGGAGCATTGTGATGACAAGGGTCAGGGAGCATTGAGCTGACAAGTGCATGGAGAATTGTGATGACAAGGGTCATGGAGCATTCTGATGACAAGCTTGTGGAGTATTTTGATGACAATGGCATGGAGCATTGTGATGAAAACGGTATGGGGTTTGTGATGAAAAAGGCATGGAGACTTTTCGTGACAGGGTTCAAGGAACATTCTGATGACAAGTGTCAGGGAGCATTGTGATGACATGTTTATTGAGAATTGTGATGACAAAAGTCATGGAGCATTGTGATGTAAAGTCCATGGAGTATTGTGATGACAGGCAACATGGAGCGTTGTGATGACAAGTGTTATGGAACACTGTGATCACAAGGATTTGGAGCATTGTGATGACAGAGGTCATGGATCATTTTGATTTCAAGGAGCATGGAGCACTGTGATGACAAAGGAATGAAGCAATGTGATCCCAAGTTTCATGAAGGATTGTGATGACAATGGAAATGGAGTATTGTGATGACAAGCGCACAAAGCATTGTAATGACAAGGTCATGTAGCATTTTGCTGACAAAGGCATGGAGCATTGTGATGACATGTGTCATGGAGCACTGTGATGACAAGCGTCACGGAGCATTGTGAATACAGGGGTCATGGAGCATTGGGATGATAAGGGCATGGATCATTGTGATGACAAGAATCCCGGATCATTGTGTTGTGAGGTGTCATGGAATGTTGTGATGACAGTGGTCATGGAACATTGTGATGATATTGGCCATGGAGCATTGTGATGAGTAGGTCGTGGAGCATTGGGCTGAAAATGTGCATGGAGTATTGTCATGATAGCAGTCCTGGAGCATTGTGAGGACAAGTAAATGAAGCATGGTGATGACAAGGTCCTGGAGCATTGTGATGAGAAGACCATGGAGACTTGTGATGACAAGTCTCATGGAGCATTCTGATGAAAAGGGGCATGGAGCATTGTGATTACAGGGGTCTTGGAGCATTGTGAAGACTAGGGCATGGAACATTGTGATGAGCAGGCCATGGAGCATTCTGATGACATGTGTCCTGGCGTTTTGTGATGACAAGGGCATGGAGCATTGTGATTAGAGGGATCTTGGAGCATTGTGATGAAAAGGGCATGGATCATTGTGATGAAAAAGGCATGGAGCCTTGTCATGACAGGGTTCAAGGAGCATACTGCCGACAAGTGTCAGGGAGCATTGTGATGACAAGTGTATTGAGCATTGTTATGACAAAGATCATGGAGCATTGTGATGAGAAGACCATGTATAATTATGATGATGAGCATCATGGGGTGTTGTGATGATTCGTGTTATGCAAAATTGTGATCACAAGGGTTTGGAGCATTATGATGACAGAGGACATGCAGAAAATTGATTTCATTGTGATGACAATAGCCTGAAGCATTATGATGATGGGCATGGTGCATTGTGCTGACAGGGTTCATGGGGCATTGAGATGAAAAGTGGCATGGAGCATTGTGATTACAAGGGTCTTGGAGCATTGTGCTGACAAGGGCATGGAACATTGTGATGAGAAGGCCATGGAACATTCTGATGACATGCGTCATGGAGCTTTGTGATGACAAGGGCATGGAGCATTGTGATTTCAGGGGTCTTGAGCATTGTGATGAGAAGTGTCATGGAACCTTCTGATGACTAGGCCATGGAAGATTGTGATGGCAGGGGTCATGGTGCATTGTTATGACAGGAGTAATGGAGCATTGTGATGAGAAGGGTATGGAACTTTGGTCTGAAATGTTTCATGGATTATTGTGATGAGAGTGGGCATGGAGCATTGTGATGACAAGGGCAAGGAACACTGTGATACATGGGTCATGCAGGATTGTAATGACAAGGGCATGGAGCATTGTGATGAGAATGGCATCGAGCATTGTGATGACAAGTGTCATGGAGCTTTGTGATGACAAGGGCATTCAGCAATGTGATGAGAGTGTTCATGGAGCATTGTGATGACAATGACATGGAGCATTGTGATGCCAAGGGTCATGGAGCTTTGTGATGACAAATCATGGAGCATTTTGATGACAAGGGCATGGTGCATTGTAATGAGAAGGGAAGGGAGCATTTTGATGACCGGGTCATGCAGCAATTTGATAAGAAGTGTAATGGAACATTTTGATGGCAGGGTTTATAGACCATTGTGATGTCAGGGGACTTGGAGCTTTGGGATGGAAAGGGTCATGGAGCATTTTGATGACAGGGGTTATGGAACATTGTGATGGCAGGGGTCATGGAACTTTGTGATGATAAGGGGATGTAGCATTGTGATGACACTGTCATGGAACCTTGTGATTACAGGGGTGAGGGAGTATAGTAATGACTAGTGATGGAACATTTTGCTATCTCTGGTGAGAGAGCATTTTGATGAGAAGTGCATGGACCATTGTGATTACAACGTTTATGGAGCATTGAAATGACAAGTTTGTGGACCGTTGTGATGAAATGCGCGTGGCACATTGTGATGAAGATGGTCATGGAACATTGTTCTGACAAAGACATGGAGCACTGTGATGACAAGTGTCACAGCGAATTGTGATGAAAATTTCATGGAGCATTGTGGTTACAAAGGTCACAGAGCCTTGTGATGACACGGGCATGGACCATTGTGATGACAAACGTTATGAAGCATTGTGATGACTGGAGTCACGGAGCATTGTGATGACAGGGGTCATGGACGATTGTGATGACTCGGGCATGGAGCATTGGTCTGAGAAATTTCAAAGATTATTGTGATGAGAGTGGACATGGTGCATTGTGATGAGAAGGTGATGGAGTAGTGTGAAGACAGGTGTCAGGGAGCATTGTGATGACATATGTCATGGGCCATTGCGATGAAAATGGCATGGAGCATTGTGATGCCAAATGTAATGGAGAATTGTGATGACAAATATAATAGAGCATTGTGATGATTAGGGCTTGGAGCATTATGATGACAAGGGCCATTGAAAATTTTCATGACAAGGTCGTGAAGCATTGTGATGACAATGTCCTGGAGCATTGTGATGACAAAACCATGGATCCTTGTGATGACAAGTCTCATGGAGCATACTGAAGAAAAGGGGCATGGAGTATTGTGATTACAGGTGTCTTGGAATATTGTGATGACAAGGGCATGGAGCATAGTGAGTAGAAGACAAAGGAGAATCCTGATGGCAAGCATCATTGAGTTTTGTGATGACAAGGGCATGGAGCATTGTGAATACATGGGTCTTGGAGCATTGTGATGAAAATGGCATGGATCATTGTGATGAGAAGGTCATTGAGTATTGTGAAGAGAGGTGTCAGGGAGCATTGTGATGACATATGTCATGGTCCATTGCAATGACAAAGGCGGGGAGCATTGTGATGCCAAATGTAATGGAGGATTTTGATGACAAATATAATGGAGCATTGTGATGACTAGGGCTTGGAGCATTTTGATGACAAGGGCCATTGAGAATTTTCAGAACAAGGTCGTGAAGCATTGTGATGACAAGGTCCTGGAGCACTGTGATGAGACATCCACAGAGACTTGTGATGACAAATCTCATGGAGCATACTGAGGAAATGGGGCATGGACCATTGTGATTACAGGGGTCTTGGAACATTGTAATGACATGGGCATGGAGCATTGTGAGAAGAAGGCCAAGGAGCATTCTGAAGACATATTTCATTGAGCTTTGTGATGACAAGGGCATGGAGCATAGTGAGTAGAAGACAAAGGAGAATCCTGATGGCAAGCATCATTGTGTTTTGTGATGACAAGGGCATGGAGCATTGTGATTTCATGGGTCTTGGAGCATTGTGATGAAAAGGGCATGGATCATTGTGATGAAAAAGGCATGGAGCCTGTCATGACAGGGTTCAAGGAGCATACAGACAACAAGTGTCAGGGAGCATTGTGATGACAAGTGTATTGAACATTGTGATGACGAAGGTCATGGGCCATTGTGATGAGAAGACCATGAATAATTGTGATAACGAGCGACATGGGGCATTGTGATGACAAGAGTTATGGAATATTGTGATCACAAGGGTTTGGAGCATTGCTATGACAGAAGTCATGGAGCATTTTGATTTCATGGTGATGACAATAGCATGAAGCATTATGATGATGGGCATGGTGCATTGTGATAACAGGGTTCATGGATCATTGAGATGAAAAGGGGCATAGAGCATTGTGATTACAGTGTTCATGGAGCATTGTGATGAGAAGGGCCATGGAGCTTTTTGATGACAAGGCCATGGAACATCGTGGGGGCAGGGGTCATGCAGCATTATTATGACAGGGGTAATGGAGCATTGTGATGGCAAGGGCATGGAGCATTTTGATGAGAAGGCCATGGAGCATTCTGATGACTTGTGTCATGGAGCTATGTGAAGACAGGGCATAGAGCAATGGGATGACAAGGACATGGAGCATTGTGATGCCAAGTGTCATAGATCTTTATGATGACAAAGTCATGGAGCATTTTGATGGCAAGGGCGTTGTGCATTGTGATGAGAAGGGCAGGGAGCATTGTGATGACAGGGTCATGGAGCAATTGGATGAAAAGTGTCATGGAACATTTTGATGATAGAAGTCATGGAACATTGTGTTGACAGGGGTGAGGGAGTATTGTGACAAATACTGATGTAGCATTGTGATATCATGGTGAGAGAGCATTTTGATGAGAAGTGCATGGAGCATTGTGATGACAAATATTTGGAGCATTGTGATGACAATATTGTGGAGCACTGTGATGACAGGCTCATGGTGCATTGTGATGGCATGTGTCATGGAGCATTGTGCTAACAAGCACATGTAGCATAGTAATGACAAGGGCCATGGAGTATTGTGCTGAGAAAGGCATAGAACACTGTGATGACAAGGGTCTGAAAGCATTGTGATGAAAATTTCATGGAGCATTGTGGTTAAAAAGGTCACAGAGACTGTTGATGATGAGGGCATGGACCATTGTGATGACAAAGGACATGAAGCATTGTGATGAGTGGAGTCATGGAGCATTGTGATGACAGGGGTCATGGAACACTGTGATAACAAGGGCATGGAGCATTGTGATGACAAGGGCATGGAACATTGGTCAAATATGTTTCATGGATTATTGCGATGACAGTTGGAATGGCGCATTGTGATGACAAGGGCATGGAGCATTGTGATGACCAGGTCATGCAGTATTTTGAAGACAGGAGTCAGGGAGCATTGTGATGACATATGTAATGGCCCATTGTGATGACAATGGCATGGAGCATTGTGATGCCAAGTGTCATGGAGGATTCTGATGACAAAGGTAATGGAGCATTGTGATGACAATGGCTTGGAGCATTGTGATGACAAGGGTCAGGGAGCATTGTGCTCAAAAGTGCATGGAAAATTGTGATGACAAGGGTCATGGAGCATTCTGATGACAAGCTTGTGGAGTATTTTGATGACAATGGCATGGAGCATTGTGATGAAAACAGCATGGGGCATTGTGATAAAAAAGGCATGGAGCCTTTTCGTGACAGGGTTCAAGGAGCATTCTGATGACAAGTGTCAGGGAGCACTGTGATGACAAGTGTATTGAGAATTGTGATGACAAAGGTCATGGAGCATTGTGATGAAAAGGGCATGGAGTATTGTGATGACAGGCATCATGGAGCGTTGTGATGACAAGTGTTATGGAACATTGTGATTACAAGTATTTGGAGAATTGTGATGACAGAGGTCATGGATCATTTTGATTTCAAGGAGCAGGGAGCATTTTGATGACAAGGGCATGAAGCAATGTAATCCCAAGGTTCATGGAGTATTGTGATGACAATGAAAATGGAGTATTGTGATGACAAGCGCATAGAGCATTGTAATGACAAGGTCATATAGCATTTTGCTGACAAAGGCATGGAGCATTGTGATGACATGTGTCATGGAGCACTGTGATGACAAGCGTCACGGAGCATTGTGAATACAGGGGTCATGGAGCATTGGGATGACAAGGGCATGGATCATTGTGATGACAAGTGTCATGGAGCACTGAGCTGAAAATATTCATGGAGTGTTGTGATGACAGAGGTCATGGAGCATTGTCATGACGATGGAATGGAGCAATGTGATGACAAGAGTCACGGATCATTGTGTTGTCAGGTTTCATGGAGTGTTGTGATGACAGAGGTCATGGAGCATTGTGATGATATTGGCCATGGAGCATTGTGATGAGTAGGTCGTTGAGCATTGGGCTGAAAATGCTCATGGATTATTGTGATGACAGGGGTCATGGAGCATTGTGATGACAAGGGAATGGAGCATGGTGATGACAAGGTCTTGGAGCATTGTGATGAGAAGACCATGGAGACTTGTGACGACAACTCACATGGAGCATTCTGATGAAAATGGGCATGGAGTATTGTGATCACAGGGGTCTTGGTGCATTGTGATGACAAGGGCATGGAGCATTGTGATGAGAAGGCCATGAAGCATTCTGATGACATGTGTCATGGAGCTTTTTGATGAGAAGTGCATGGAGCATTGTGATTACAGGGATCTTGGAGCATTGTGATGAAATGGGCATGGATTATTGTGATGAAAAAGGCATGGAGCCCTGTCATGACAGGGTTCAAGGAGCATACTGACGACAAGCGTCATTTAGCATTGTGATGACAAGTGTATTGAGCATTGTGATGACAAAGATCATGAAGCATTGTGATGAGAAGACCATGGATAATTGTGATGATGAGCGTCATTGGGTGTTGTGATGATAAGTGTTATGGAACATTGTGATCACCAGGGTTTGGAGCATTATGATGACAGAGGTCATGGAGAATATTGATTTCATTGTGATGACAATAGCCTGAAGCATTGTGATGATGGGCATGGTGCATTGTGATGACAGGGTTCATGGAGCATTGAGATGAAAAGGGGCATGGAGCATTGTGTTTACAGGGGTTTTGGAGCATTGTGAGGACAAGGGCATGGAGCATTGTGATGAGAAGGCCATGGAACATTCTGAGGACATGCATCATGCAGCTTTGTGATGACAAGGGCATGGAGCTTTGTGATTTCAGGGGTCTTCAGCATTGTGATGACAAGTGTCATGGAACCTTGTGATGACTAGGCCGTGGAACATTGTGATGGCAGGCGTCATGGTGGATTGTTATGACAGGGGTAATGGAGCATTGTGATGAGAAAGGCATGGAACATTGGTCTGAAATATTTCGTGGATGATTGTGATGAGAGTGGGCATGGAGCCTTTTGATGACAAGGGTACGGAACACTATGATACATGGGTCATGCTGGATTGTAATGACAAGGGCATGGAGCATTGTGATGAGAAGGGCATCGAGCATTGTGATGACAAGTGTCATGGAGCTTTGTGATGACAAGGACATCGAGCAATGTGATGAGAGGGTTCAGGGAGCACTGTGATGACAGTGACCTGGAGCATTGTGATACCAAGGGTCATGGAGCATTGTCATGACAAGTAATCGAGCATTTTGATGACAAGGGCATGTTGCATTGTGATGAGAAGGGCAGGGAGCATTTTGATGACCGGGTCATGCAGCAATTTGATGAAAAGTGTAATAGAATATTTTGATGACAGGGGTTATAGAACATTGTGATGTCAGGGGATTTGGAGCGTTGGGATGAAAAGGGTCATGGAGCAATTTGATGACGGGGTCATGGAACATTGTGATGATAAGGGGATGTAGCAGTGTGATGACAGGGTCATGGATCATTGTGATTACAGGGGTGAGGGTGTATTGTGACGACTAGTGATGGAACACTGTGATATCTCTCGTGAGATAGCATTTTGATGAGAAGTGCATGGAGCATTGTGATTACAAGATTTATGGAGCATTGCAATGACAAGGTTGTGGACCGTTGTGATGAAATGTGTGTGGCACATTGTGAAGACAATGGTCATGGAGCATTGCTCTGACAAAGATATGGAGCATTGTGAAGACAAGGGTCACAGAGAATTGTGATGAAAAGTTCAAGGAGCATTGTGGTTACAAAGGTCACAGAGCCTTATAATTACGCGGGCATGGAACATTGTAATGACAAATGTTATGAAGCACTGTGATGACTGGAGTCACGGACCATTGTGATGACAGGGGTTTGGAGCATTGTGATGACATGGGTCATGGAGCATTGTGCTGACAAGCGCATGGAGCATTGTGATGACATGTGTCATGGAGCATTGTGCTGACAAGCGCATGGAGCATTGTGATGACAAGCGTCATGGAGCATTGTGATGAAAAGTTCATGGAGCATTGTGGTTAAAAAGGTCACAGAGACTGTTGATGACGAGGGCATGGACCATTGTGATGACAAAGGTCATGAAGCATTGTGATAACTGGAGTCACGGAGCATTGTGATGACAGGGGCCATGGAGGATTGTGATAACAAGGGCATGGAGCACTGTGATGACAAGGGCATGGAACATTGGTCTAATAAGTTTCATGGATTATTGTGATGACAGTTGGAATGGCACATTGTGATCACAAGGGCATGGAGCGTACTGATGACCAGGTCATGCACTAATGTGAAGACAGGTGTCAGGGAGCATTGTGATGACATATGTAATGGCCCATTGTGATGACAATGGCATGGAGCATTGGGATGCCAAGTGTCATGGAGGATTCTGTTGACAAAGGTAATGGAGCATTCTGATGACAAGGGTCAGGGAGCATTGTGCTGACAAGTGCATGGAGAATTGTGATGACAAGGGTCATGGAGCATTCTGACGACAAGCTTGTGGAGTATTCTGATGACAATGACATGGAGCACTGTGAAGAAAACGGCATTGGGCATTGTGTTGAAAGAGGCATGGAGCCTTTTCGTAACAGGGTTCATGGAGCATTCTGATGACAAGTGTCAGGGAGCATTGTGATGACAAGTGTATTGAGCATTGTGATGACAAAGGTCATGGAGCATTGTGATGACAAGTCATGGAGCATTTTGATGACAAGGGCATGGTGCATTGTGATGAGAAGTTCAGGGAGAATTTTGATGACCGGGTCATGCAGCAATTTGATGAAAATTGTAATGGAACATTTTGATGCCAGGGGTTATAAAACATTGTGATGTCAGGGGTCTTGCAGCTTTGGGATGAAACGGATCATGGAGGATTTTGATGGCAGTTGTCATGGACCATTGTGATGATAAGGGGATGTAGAAGTGTGATGACAGTGTCATGGATCATTGTGATTACAGGGGTGAGGGAGTATTATGTTGACTAGTGATGGAACACTGTGATATTTCTTCTGAGAGAGCATTTTTATGAGAAGGGCATGGAGCATTGTGATTACAAGGTTTATGGAGCATTGCAATGACAAGGTTGTGGACCGTTGTGATGAAATGTGCGTGGCATATTGTGAAGACAATGGTCATGGAGCATTGTTCTGACAAAGACATGGAGGATTGTGATGGCAAGTATCACAGAGAATTGTGATGAAAAGTTCATGGAGCATTGCGGTTACAAAGGTCACAGAGCTTTGTGATGACGCGGGCATGGACCACTGTGATGACAAACGTTATGAAGCATTGAGATGCCTGGAGTCACGGAGCATTGTGATGACAGGGGTCATGGAGCATTGTAATGACATGTGTCATGGAGCATTGTGCTGACAAACGATTGGAGCATTGTGATGACAAGGGTCATGGAGCATTGTGCTGAGAAAGGCATAGAGCATTGTGATGACAAGGGTCAAAGAGCATTGTGATGAAAAGTTCATGGAACATTGTGCTTGAAAAGGTCACAGAGACTGTTGATGACGAGGGCATGGAAAACTGTGATGACAAAGGTCATGAAGCATTGGGATGACTGGAGGTATGGAGCAGTGTGATGACAGGGGTCATGGACATTTGTGATAACAAGGGCATGGAGCATTGTGATGACAAGGGACTGGAGAATTGGTCTAATAAGTTTCATGGATTATTGCGATGACAGTTGGAATGGTGCATTGTGATGACAAGGGCATGGAGCATTGTGATGACCTGGTCATGCAATATTGTTAAGAAAAGTGCCAGGGAGCATTGTGATGACATATGTAATGGCCCATTGGGATGACAATGGCATGGAGCATTGTGATGAAAACGGAATGGGGCATTGTGATGAAAAAGGCATGGAGCCTTTTCGTGGCAGGGTTTAAGGAGCATTCTGATGACAAATGTCAGGGAGAATTGTGGTGACAAGTGTATTGAGAATTGTGATGACAAAGGTCATGGAGCATTGTGATGAAAAGGGCATGGAGTATTGTGATGACAGGCCTCATGGAGCGTTGTGATGACAAGTGTTATGGAACATTGTGATCACAAGGGTTTGGAGCATTGTGATGACAGAGGTCATGGATCATTTTGATTTCAAGGAGCATGGAGCATTGTGATGACAAGGGCATGAAGCAATGTGATCCCAAGGTTCATGGAGGATTGTGATGACAATGGAAATGGAGTATTGTGATGACAAGCGCATAGAGCATTGTAATGACAAGGTCATGTAGCATTTTGCTGACAAAGGCATGGAGCATTGTGATGACATGTGTCATGGCTCACTGTGATGACAAGCGTCACGGATAATTGTGAATACAAGGGTCATGGAGCACTGGGATGACCAGGGCATGGATCATTGTGAGGACAAGGGTCATGGAGCACTGGGCTGAAAATGTTCATGGAGTGTTGTGATGACAGGGGTCATGGAGCATTGTGATGACTAGGGAATGGATCATTGTCATGACAAGTGTCCCGGATCATTGTGTTGTCAGGTATCATGGAGTGTTGTGATGACAGTGGTCATGGAGCATTGTGATGATATTGGCCATGGAGCATTGTGATGAGTAGGTCGTTGAGCACTGGGCTGAAAATGTTTATGGATTATTGTGATGACAGGTGTCATGGAGCATTGTGATGACAAGGGATTGGAGCATGGTGATGACAAGTTCCTGGAGCACTGTGATGAGAAGACCATGGAGACTTGTGATGACAAGTCTCATGGAGCATTCTGATGAAAAGGGGCATGGAGCATTGTGATTACAGGTGTCTTGGTGCACTGTGATGACGAAGGCATGGAGCATGGTGATGAGAAAGCCAAGGAGCATTCTGATGACATGCGTCATTGAGTTTTGTGATGACAAGGGCATGGAGCATTGTGATTACAGGGATCTTGAAGCATTGTGATGAAGACGGCATGGATCATTGTGATGAAAAAGGCATGGAGCCTTGTCATGATAGGGTTCAGGGAGCATACTGACGACAAGTGTCAGGGAGCATTGTGATGACAGGTGTATTGAGCATTGTGATGACAAAGATCATGGAGCACTGTGATGAGAATACCATGGATAATTGTGATGATGAGCGTCATTGGGTGTTGTGATGATAAGTGTTATGGAACATTGTGATCACCAGGGTTTGGAGCATTATGATGACAGAGGTCATGGAGAATATTGTTTTCATTGTGATGACAATAGACTGAAGCATTATGATGATGGGCATGGTGCATTGTGATGAAAGGGTTCATGGAGCATTGAAATGAATAGTGGCATAGAGCATTGTGATTACAGGGTTCTAGGAGAATTGTGATGAGAAGTGTCAAGGAGCTTTGTGATGACATGGCCATGGAACATAGTGATGGCAGGGGTCATGGAGCATTGTTATGACTGGTGTAATGGAGCATTGTGATGGCAAGGGCATGCAGCATTGTGATGAGAAGGCCATGGAGCATACTGATGACATGTGTCATGGAGCTTTGTGAAGACAAAGGCATGGAGCAATGTGATGAGAGCATTCATTTAGCATTGTGATGACAATGACATGGAGCATTGTGATGCCAAGGGTCTTGGATCTTTGTGATGATAAAGGTCATGGAGCATTTTGATGGCAAGGGCGTTGTGCATTGGGATGAGAAGGGCAGGGAATATTCTGATGACAGGGTCATGGAGCAATTTGATGAAAAGTGTCATGGAACATTTTGATGACAGGTGTTATGGAACATTGTGATGTCAGGGTTCATCGAAAATTGTGATGATAAGTGCATGTAGCATTGTGATGACAAGAGTCATGGAACATTGTGATGACTTGCGTGAGGGAGTATTGTGACAAATAGTGATGAAGCATTCTGATATCAGTGGTGAGAGAGCATTTTGATGAGAAGTGAATGGAGCATTGTGATGAAAAATTTTAAGGAGCATTGTGATGACAAGATTGTGGAGCACTGTGATGACAAGCGCATGGCACATTGTGATGACAAGTGTTATGGAACACTGTGGTCACAAGGGTTTGGTGCATTGTGATGACAGAGGTCATGGATCATTTTGATTTCAAGGAGCTTGGAGCATTGTGATGACAAGGGCATGAAGCAATGTGATCCCAAGTTTCATGGAGGATTGTGATGACAATGGAAATTGAGTATTGTGATGACATGCACATAGAGCATTGTAATGACAATCTCATGTAGCATTTTGCTGACAAAGGCATGGAGCATTGTGATGACAGGTGTCATGGAGCACTGTGATGACAAGCGTCACGGATCATTGTGAATACAGTGGTCATGGAGCATTGGGATGAAAAGGTCATGCATCATTGTGATGACAAGGGTCATGGAGCACTGGGCTGAAATTGTTCATGGAGTGTTGTGATGACAGGGGTCATGGAGCATTGTGATGACTAGGGAATGCAGCATTGTGATGACAAGAGTCCCGGATCATTGTGTTGTCAGGTGTCATGGAGTGTTGTGATGACAGTGGTCGTGGAGCACTGTGATGATATTGGCCATGGAGCATTGTAATGAGTAAGTCGTGGAGCATTGGGCCGAAAAATTTCATGGTTTATTGTGATGACAGGTGTCATGGAGCATTGTGATGACAAGGGAATGGAGCATGGTTATGAGAAGACCATGGAGACTTGTGATGACAAGTCTCATGGAGCATTCTGATGAAAAGGGGCATGGAGCATCGTGATTACAGTGGTCTTGGTGCATTGTGATGACGAGGGCATGGAACATTGTGATGAGAAGTCCATGGAGCATTCTGATGACATGCGTCATGCAGTTTTTTGATGACAAGGACATGGAGCATTGTGATTACTGGGATTTTGGAGCATTGTGAAGAAGAGGGCATGGATCATTGTGATGACAAGGGCACGGAACACTGTGATACATGGGTCATGCAGGATTGTAATGACAAGAGCATGGAGCACTGTGATGAGGAGGGCATCAAGCATTCTGATGACAAGTGTCATGGTGCTTTGTGATGACAAGTCCATGGAGCCATGTGATGAGAGGGTTCATGGAGCATTGTGATGACAATGACATGGAGCATTGTGATGACAATGGAAATGGAGCATTGTGATGACAAGTGTTTTGAGAATTGTGATGACAAAGGTCATGGAGCATTGTGATGAAAAGGGCATGGAGTATTGTGATGACAGGCATCATGGAGCGTTGTGATGACAAGTGTTATGGAACACTGTGATCACAAGTGTTTGGAGCACTGTGATGACAGAGGTCATGGATCATTTTGATTTCAAGGAGCATGGAGCATTGTGATGACAAGGGCATGAAGCAATGTGATCCCAAAGTTCGTGGAGGATTGTGATGACAATGGAAATGGAGTATTGTGATGACAAGCGCATAGAGCATTGTAATGACAAGGTCATGTAGCATTTTGCTGACAAAGGCATGGAGCATTGTGATGACATGTGTCATGGAGCACTGTGATGACAAGCGTCACAGAGCATTGTGAATACAGGGGTCATGGGGCATAGGGATGACAAGGGCATGGATCATTGTGATGACAAGGGTCATGGAACATTGGGCTGAAAATGTTCATGGAGTATTGTGAAGACAGGGGCTATGGAGCATTTTGATGACTAGGGAATGGAACATTTTGATGACAAGAGTGCCGAATCATTGTGTTGTCAGGTGTCATGGAGTGTTGTGATGACAGTGGTCATGGAGCATTGTGATGATATTGGCCATGGAGCTTTGTGATGAGAAGACCGTGGGTAATTGTGATGTCGAGCATCATGGAGCACTGTAATGACAAGGGTCATGAAGCATTGTGATGACAGGTGTCAGGGAGCATTGTGATGACATGGGTCATGGAGCATTGTGATGACAAGGGCATGGAGCATTGTGATGACAAGTGCACGGAGCATTGTGATGACAAGTGCATGGAGCATTGCAATGTCAAGTGGATGGAGAATTGTGATGACAAGAGCATGTAACATATTGCTGAGAAGTGTCATATAGCATTGTGATGACATGGACGTGGAGAACTGTGATGACAAAGGACATGGAGCATTGTGATAACCAGGGCATGGTGCATTGTGATGACAGGGGTCATGGAGCATTATTATGAGAACGGCCATGGTGCATTCTGACATAAGATATCACTTATGAAGGGAATGTAAACATGGCTACATATGAACTGAATTAGGGAAGAGAACAGAGTCTCAGATTTAGAAAACACTCTAACGCTTGCTTAAGGGGAAAGAGAGGTGGGGAGATGCACAAAACATAAGATTGATATTAGCACAGGTACCGTTCCATAGTCCAAAAACAGAAGAGACAAGCCCTACTCCTTCCTCAGTGAATGGAACTCAACATCCCTATTCCACGCAGAGAAACATATCTGACTAGTAAGAATTTTAAAACGTATGTATTGATATGTCTCCGTAAGGGAAACAAGTGTGTCTAGAACGACATAAACATGGCAGTGAGAATCAGCTCAAACCCAATATAAAACTGAATTTCAAAACAAAACATAAAAACAGTAAAATTCTTACACAATACCTTCAGGGGTTCTGGTGAAATTTGGAATGACCCTATCTACAATGACAGCTGGATGTGGCATAAGGCTGGTCACTTGGGACTGAGAGCATTGGTGAGATTGGGTGAAAAAATGCAGACCCTTTAAAGCAATAATGCCTGCCACCCATTCCATGGTTCCCAACTCTCCAGGTAGAAGGGACTATCACTACAGTTATAACGTGTATGGGAACCTAGAGAATGGAAACCATCTGATGGTGAAAGGTTTCCAAAACTCTACTACTTTTTTCTCTCCTTGTGCTCCAGTTTGACATTCCAACTGCTTTACTATCAATCTCCCAACTTTGAAAGTCAGCCCCTATAACCTCCTGGTTCGCACAGTTGGCAAATTGTGCAGAGGATATAAGGGAAGAGAGAGAACCAATGAGAGAGTAGCTGTAGGCATTTGGACGGCCACATGTCACTATAATTTCCCGTCACAAAGAGGAATTAACCAACATCTCAGCCTGCCCCCCCAGAATCATTATAAATCCAGAAGCAAAACTGTTGATTTGCGGTAAGCTCACAAAAACGCGAGTTGAAAAATGGAGCTCAGGGCCACAGCAATTCACTAACCTGCAGAGTTATAAAGGATTACTCTCTTCCAAAAATCTGTTGAGAGAAAGCCACGAGGCAGAAGGGAAAATGAGGCAGAATGGCATGAAACAGATTTCAAGAGATACAATGGAATCGCCTTTAAACACAGGAAAAGCATTACAACTTCGAAAATTATGGAAATGGCCATAAAGGGCATATGGGTTTTCACGTGAATATATACAGGAGAAAACGCATATGCCCTTTTTGGACAAGCAAGCAAGTGGGCAATGCAAATCATCACTACAAAGAAGTATCACTTCCTACCGGTCAAAAGGGACATCCGCAAAATATGTAAAAAACTGAAAGGCAAGACAGGCCCTGTAGAACAGGGAGCCTGGTTATGCTGATGGGTGGGATGTAAACTGCCAACTGCCTCTCTGGAGGAGTGCATTGTGTTCCCTAAAACAAGTAAACAACAGAGGTACAGAGCCAAGGGCACTTCCAGTCTAGGGAATAAACCTTGGGAAAACTGAAAATCAATAAGAGAGAGCCACCACAATATTTATGGCTGCACTGCTTACAAGAAGCTCATTTGGGTGCACCTTAAATATCCCTGAAAGATAAAAATGGTACAAAAATTTGAGGTACTTACGTCCGATGAAATATCCCTCAGCCATGAAATCAACGTCATAAGACCAGTAGCAGCAAAATGAGTGGATTCAGGTACGATGATTCTAAGTGGAATAAGTCACACAGAAAAAGAAACTTATCATAAGATATCACTTATAGATATCCTGTAAACATGGCTACACATGAACTGAGTTAGGAAAGAGAACATAGTCTCACATTTAGAAAACACTCTGATGCCTGCATAAGGGGGAAGGAGAGGTGGGGTGATGCATAAAACCAGAGTTTAATATTAGAACAAGTACCATTCCAAAAACCTAATACGGAATAGCAAGACCTACAACTTCCTCAGTGAACGGGATGCAACAACACATATTACGTGCAGAGGAATATATCTGACTAATAAGAATCTTAAAACCTATGTATTGATATGCCTCCATAAGGGAATCAAGTGTGTCTAGACTGGCATAAACATGGCAGCGAGAATCAGATCAAACCCACTATAAAAAGGAATTTGGAAATCAAAAAAAAAAGGGAAATTCTTTACAATTCCTTCAGGGTTTCTGATGAAAGCTGGAATGACCCTATCTACAATGACAGCTGTATGTGGCATAAGGCTGGACAAATGGGACTGAGAGGATTGGTGAGATTGGGTGAGAAAATGCAGACCCTTTAAAGAAATAATGCATGGCCCCCATTCCATGGGTCCCATGTCTCCAGGTTGAAGGGAACATTACTACAGCTATAACATGTACGGGAAACCTAGAGAATGGACACACTGTGAATACAAAAGGTCTCTAAAACTCAACGAATAGTCCCTCTCCTGGTGCTCCGGTTTGACATTCCAACTGCTATACTATCAATCTCCCAACTTGGAGAGACAGCACCTATAAACTCCTGGTTGGCACAGGTTGCCAATTTGGCAGAAGATGAAAGGGAAGAGGGAGAAACAATGAGAGAGTAGCTGTTAGGCATTTGGACGGGCATATGTCACTCTTATATCCCTGGAGCAAGGAGAATTAACCAATGTCTCGGCCACACACCAGGAAGGATTATATGTCCTGAACCAAAATTTTGGACTTGCGTTCAGCTCACAAATAAACGAGTTAAAAAATGGAGCTCAAGGGCACAGAAATTCACAAACTGGCAGACAACTAAAGGGCAACTATCGTCCAAAAATCTGTTGAAGGAAGGCAACGAGGCAAACTTGAAAGGGAGGCAGAATAGCAGGAAACAGATTTCAAGCGGTATGTTGGAATCACCTGTAAAGCACAGGAAGAGGGGCACAACTTCGACAATGATGCACTTGGCCCAAAAGGGTGTATGTGTTTTCTCCTGAATATATTCAGGGGAAAACGCATACGACCTTTTTGGCCAAGCCAGCAAGCCGGCAATGCAAATCTGCAGTACAAAGAAGTATCACTTCCCACCAGTCAAAAGGGACATCGGCAAAATGTGTAAAAACCAGAAAGGCAAAAGAGGACCTAGAGAACAGGGAGCCTTTTTATGCTGATGGGCGGAATTTAAGTTGCCAACTGCCACTCTGGAGGACTGCATTGTGTTCCCTAAAACAAGTAAACAACTGAGCTACATAGCCAAGCGCACTTCAAGTCTAAGGAATATACCTTGGGAAAACTGAAAATCAATAAGACAGAGCCACCCCAAAATTTAGGGATGCACTGCTTACAAGAACCTCAACTTGGGTACATATTAATTATCACAAGAAAGTTAAAAATGGTTCAAAAAATTGTGGTACTTACGTACGATGGAATATCCCTCAGCCATGAAATCAATGTCATAAGACCAGTAGCAGCAAAATGAGTGGATTCAGGTACGATGATTCTAAGTGAAATAAGACACAGAGAAAAAGAAGCTTATCATCGGATATCACTTATGAACCTCCTGTAAACATGGCTACACATGAACTGAGTTAGGAAAGAGAACAGAGTCTCCCATTTAGAAAACACTCTGATGCCTGCTTAAGGGGGAAGGAGAGGTGGGGTGATGCATAAATCCAGAGTTTGATATAAGCACAGGTACTGTTCCAAAAACCAACTATGGAATAGAAAAACCTACACCTTCCTCGGGGAAAGGGACTCAACACACCATATTTTCCGCAGAGGAATATATCTGACTAGTAAGAATCTTAAAATCTATGTATTGATATGTCTCCATAAGGGAATCAAGTATGTCTAGACTGGCATAAACATGGCAGCGAGAATCAGCTCAAACCCACTATAAAAATGAATTTCAAAAACAAAACAAAAAAACAGGGAAATTCTTTACAATTCCTTCAGGGTCTCTGATGATACCTGGAATGAATCTATCTACAACTACAGCTTGATGTGGCATAAGGCTGGACACTTGGGACTGAGAGGCTTGGTGAGACTGTGTGAGCAAACACAGACCATTTAAAGCAATAATGCGTGGCCTCCATTCCATGGTTCCAAACTCTCCAGGTTGAAGGGAATATTACTACAGCTATAACATGTACGGGAAACCTAGAGAATGGACACACTGTGAATACGAATGGTCTCTAAAACTCAACGAATAGTCCCTCTCCTGGTTCTACGGTTTGACTTTCCAACTGATTTACTATCAATCTCCAAACTTGGAGAGACAGCCCCATTAACCTCCTAGATAACACAGGTTGCCAATTTGGCAGAGGATGAAAGGGACCAGGGAGAACCAATGAGAGAGTAGCTGTTAGGCATTTGGACGGGCACATGTGACTCTAATTGCCCGGCAGGAAGAAGAATTAACCAAAGACTCATCCTGCTGCCGGAAACCAGTATAGGTCCTGAACCGAAATTTTGGACTTGCGGTCAGCTCACAAAAAACGATTTGATAAATGGAGCTCAGGGGCACAGCAGTTCACAAACTGGCAGAGTAATAAAGGACAGCTATCGGCCAAAAATTGTTTGAAGGAAGGCAACGAGGTGGACTTGAAAGCGAGGCAGAATCGCAGTAAACAGATTTCAAGAGGTACGTTGGAATCACCTTTCAAGCACAGGAAGAGGGGCACAACTTCGACAATGATGCACTTGTCCAAAAATGGTGTATTCGTTTTCTCCTGAATATATTCAGGAGAAAATGCATACACCCTTTTTGGCCAAGCTAGCAAGCGGGCAAGGCAAATCTGCAGTACAAGGAAATATCCCTTCCCACCGGTCAAAAGGGACATCGGCAAAATGTGTAAAAACCAGAAAGGCAAGAGAGGACCTGGAGAACAGGGAGGCTTGTTATGCTGTTGGGCGGGATGTAAGTTGGCAACTGCCTCTCTGGAGGAGTGCATTGTGTTCCCTAAAACATGTAAACAACAGAGCTACATAGCCAAGGGCACTTCCAGTCTAGGGAATATACCTTGGGAAAACTGAAAATCAATAAGACAGAACCACACCAAAATTTAGGGATGCACTGCTTACAAGAACCTCAACTTGGGTACACCTTAAATATCCCAGGAAAGTTAAAAATTGTTCAAAAAATTGTGGTACTTACGTATGATGGAATATCCCTCAGCCATGAAATCAATGTCATAAGACCAGTAGCAACAAAATGAGTGGATTCAGGTACGATGATTCTAAGTGAAATAAGTCACACAGAAAAAGAAACTTATCATAAGATATCACTTATGATGGTCCTGTAAACATGGCTACACATGAACTGAGTTAGGAAAGATTACAGAGTAACTAATCTTATCATAAGATATCACTCATAGCGGGAATGTACACATGACTACACATGAACTGAATGACAAACACAACAGAGTCACACATTTAGGAAACATCTTTTGCCTGCTTAAGAGGAAAGCCGAGGCGGGGTGATGCATAAAACCACAGTTTTAAATTAGCACAGATACCGTTATATAAACCATGTATGTAATAGACAACACCTACTCCCGGCACAATGAACTGGACTCAACACCCCCTATTCATTGCAGAGGAATATGTCTGACTCTATGTATTTTAAAACATATGTATTCTCATGTCTCCATAAAGGAATCATGTGTGTGCATAACGGCATGAACACAGCACTGAAATTCAGTTAAACCCACTTATAAAAATAAATTTCAAAATCAAAATGCAAAAACAGAGAGAAAGTCTTAAAAATTACGTTCAGGGCCTGTGATGCAAGCTAGATTGACCACCTTTACACCCACAGCTGGATGAGACATAAGACTGGACACTTGGGGCTGACAAGATTTCTGAGGTTGTGTGAACAAAAGAACACCACTTAGGGCTTCCCTTGTTGCGCAGTGGTTGAGTGTCCCCCTGCCGATGCAGGGGACAAGGGTTTGTGCCCCGGTCCGGGAAGATCCCACATGCCGTGGAGTGGCTGGGCCCGTGAGCCATGGCCGCTGAGCTTGAGCCTGCACGTCCAGAGCCTGTGCTCCGCAACGGGAGAGGCAACAGCAGTGAGAGGCCTGCGTACAGCAAAAAAAAAAAAAAAAAAAAAAAAAAAAAAAAAGAAGAACACCACTTAGAGCAATACTGTGTGCTACCCATTCTAGTGGTCCCAACTCTCCAGGTTTAAGGGAATCTTCCTACATTTAAAACATGCATGGGAAACCCAGTGGATGGTACACTGTGTAATTGGGAAAGTTTTCTAAAAGGTACCTCATTTTTCCTTTTGTCGTGCTCGGCTTTGCCATTCCATCTGCATTACTAAATATCTCCCCACTTGGAGTGTCAGTGCCTTTACCCTCCAGTTATGCACAGTTTGCAAATTGTGCAGAGGATGAACAGGAAGAGGGGAAATAAATGAGAGATTAGCTGTAGGTGTTTGGATGGGCACATGTCACTCTAGTTTCCCATCAGGAAGAATAATTAACCAAAGGCTCAGCCTGAAGCCCTGGAACCAGAGTAGGGCCAAAACCCATCCTGCGGTATTGCAGCCAGCTCACAAAGAGGCGAGTTGAAAAATGGAAATCAGGGGCACAGCAATTCACAAACTTGCAGAGTTATAAAGGACAACTATCATCCAGAAATATATTGAGGAAAGGCAGTGAAGAGGATTTGAATGCAAGGCAGAATTGAAGGAAACAGATTTCAAGAGGTAGATTGGAGTCGTCTTTAAAGCACATGAAAAGCGACAGAATTTCGACAATGTTGCCCTTGGCTGAAAAGGGACTATGTGTATTTTCCTGAATATATTCGGGAAAAAATGCATATGCCCTTTTTGGCCAAGCAAGCCATCAGGCATTGCAAATCCACACTACAGAGAAGTGTCCCTTACCTCCAGTCAAAAGGGCCATCCACAAATAGTGTAAAAGCCACAAATGCAGGACAGGCCATGGAGAAAAGGGAGTCTGGTTACGCCGATGGACAGGATGTAAGTTGCCAACAGCCTCTCTGGAGAACTGTATGTTGTTTTCTAAAACAGAGCTACAGAGCATAGCACACTTCCACTCATGGGCGTGTATTTTGGGAAAACTAAAAATCCACAACACACAGCCAGCCCAAACTTTAGGGCTGCTCTGTTTACAAGAACCTCGACTTCAGTACACTTTAAATATCCCAGGAAAGGAAAAAAAAAATAGATATAGATGTTGTGGTACTTATATGCAATGGAATGTCACACAGACATAAAATCAATGTCATAAGGCCAATAGCAGCTTAATGAGTGGCTTTAGGTACGATGATGCTAAGTGAAATGAGCCACAAAGAAAAAGAAACTTATTGTAATATATCACTTATAGAGGAAATGTAAACATGGCTACACATGAACTGAATTTCAAAAGAGAACAGAGTTACGCATTTAGAAAACACACTTATGCCTCCTTAAGGGGAAAGTTGACGTGGGGTGATGTGTAAAAGCAGAGTTTGAAATTAGCACAGATCCCATTCCATATACCAAATATGTAATATACAAGACCTACTCCTTTCTCAATGAACTGGACACAAAACACCCTATTCACTGAAGAGGAATATATCTGACTGGTAATAACCTTGAAACCTATGTATTTATATGTCTCCATAATGGAATCAAGTGTATGTAGATTGGCATAAACACAGATCAATGGAACAGGACAGAAAGCCCAGAGATAAACCTACATACCTATGGCTATCTCATCTATGACAAAGGAGCTAAGGATATACAATGGAGAAAAGACAGTCTCTTCAGTTATTGGTGCTGGGAAAACTGGACCCCTCCACATAAAAGAATGAAATAAGAACAATCCATAACACCATACACAAAAATAAACTCTAAATTGATTAGAGATCTAAATATAAGACCAGACACTATAAAACACTTAGAGGAAACCATAGGCAGAACACTCTATGACATAAATCACAGCAAGATCCTTTTGGACCCACCTCCTAGAGAAATGGAAATAAAAACAGAAATCAACAAATGGGACCTAATGAAACTTAAAAGCTTTTACACAGTACAGGAAAACATAAACAAGATGCAAAAACAACCCTCAGAATGGGAGAAAATATTTTCAAATGAAGCAATTGACAAAGGATTAATCTCCAAACTTTACAAGCACCTCATGTAGCTCAATATCACAAAAACAAACAACCCAATCCATAAACGGGCAGAAGACCTAAATAGACATTTCTCCAAAGAAGATATACAGATTACCAAGAAACACATGAAAGAATGCTGAACATGACTAATCATTAGAGAAATGCAAATCAAAACTACCCTGAGGTATCACCTCACAGCAGTCAGAGTGGCAATCATCAAAAAAATCTACAAAACAATAAATGCTGGAGAGGCCTTTATTGGAGAAAATGGAACACACTTGCACTGTGGGTGGGAATGTAAATTGATATGGGCACTAGGGAGAACAGTACGGAGGTTCCTTTAAATAACTAACAATAGAAGTACCATACGACACAACAATCCAACTACTGGGCATTTGCGTTGCGAAAACCATAATTCAAAAAGAGTTATGTACAAAAATGTTCATTGCAGCTCTATTTGCATTAGCCAGGACATGGAAGCAACCTAAGTGTCCATCGACAGATGAATGGATAAAGAAGATCTGGCACATATATACCATCAAATATTACTCAACCATAAAAAGAAGCAAAACTGGGTTGTTTGTACTGAGGTGGATGGACTTAGAATCTGTCCTACACAGTGAAGTAAGTCTGAAAGGGAAAAACAAATACTGTATGTTAACAGAGATATATGGAATCTAATGAAGAAAAAAAAAGATTTTGAAGAACCTAGTGGCAGGACAGGATTAAGGACACAGACATAGAGAAAGGACTTGAGGACACCGGAAGGGGGATGGGTAAGCTGGGACGAAGTGAGAGAGTGGCATAGACATAAATACATTACCAAATGTAACACCGATAGTTACTGGGAAGCAGCCACATAGAACAGGGAGATCAGCTCGGTGCTCTGTGACCACATAAAGGGGTGGGATATGGAGTGTGGGAGGGAGATGCAAGAGGGAGGGGATCTGGTGATATTTGTATATGTATAGCTGATTCACTTTGTTATACAGCAGAAACGAACACTCCATTGTAAAGCAATTATACTCCAATAAATGTGTAAAAGGAAAAAAAAAAAGGAAAGAAAGCCCAAGGATAAACCAACACACCTAAGGTCAACTAATCTATGAGAAAGGAGGCAAGACTATTCAATGGAGATAAGACAGTCTCTTCAATCATTGGTGCTTGGAAATATGGAGAGCTACATGTAAAAGAATGAAATTAGAACACTCCCCAACACCATACATAAAAATATATTCAAAATGGATTAGAGACCTTAATGTAAGACCAGACAGTATAAAACTCTGAGAGGAAAACTTACGAAGGATACTCTGACGTAAATCACAGCAAGATCTTTTTTGATCCACCTCCTATAGTAATGAAATTAAAAAGAAAACTAAACAGATGGGACCTAATGAAACGTAAAAGCTTTTGCAAAGCAAAGGAAACTACAAACAAGACGAAAAGACAACCCTCAGAATGGCAGAAAATATTTGCAAACGAATCAATGGACAAATGATTAATCTCCAATATATATAAACAGCTCATGCAGCTCAATATTAATAAAACAAACAATCCAATACAAAAATGGAAGATCTAAATAGACATTTCTTCCAAGAAGACATAGAGATGGCCAGTACGCACATGAAAATCTGCTGAACATCACTAATTATTAGAGAAATGGAAATCGAAACTACAATGAGGTATCACGTCACACCTGTTAGAATGGGCATCACCAGAAAATCTACAAACAACAAATGCTGGAGAGGGTGTGGAGAAAAGGAACCTTCTTCCACTATTGTTGGGAATGTAAATCGATAGAGTCTCTATGGAGAACAGTATGGAGGTTCCTTAAAAAACTAAAAATAGAATTACCATATAATCCAGCAATCCCACTACTGGGCATATACCCAGAGAAAACCATAAATCAAAAAGACACATTCACCACAATGTTCACTGCAGCACTATTTACAATAGACAGGTAATGAAAGCAACCTAAGTGCCCACAGACAGACGAATGGATAAAGACGTGGTACATATATACAACGGAATATTACTCAGCCATACATAGGAATGAAATTGGGTCATTTGTAGAGACCTTGATGGATCTAGAGACTGTCATACAGAGTGAAGTAAGTCAGAAAGAGAAAAACAAATATTGTATATTAATGCATATATGTGGAACCTAGAAAAATGGTACAGATGAACCAGTGTGCAGGGCAGAGATAGAGACACAGATGTAAAGAACAAACATATGGACACCAAGGAGGGAACGCCATGTGAGGGTGGTGGTGGGATGAATTGGGAGACGGGGATTCACATGTGCACACTTATATGTATGAAATAGATATCTAATAAGAACTTGCTGTATAAAAGAAATAAATTTAAAAAAAAACTAAATAAATAACATTTAATAAAATAAAACAGAAAAAAAGTTTTTCCCTTCACATAGACGTCTTTATATTAATGCATTATTTCCATGTATATATCTCCAAATTAAAAAAAAAGAGGAATAAATAAAATCTAACTTGAACCAAAAAAAAAAAAAAAGAAAAAAAAAACAAACAAACAGAACTCACCAGTTATAGAGAGGATAATCGTATCAGGGCACTTGCTCCAGTGGTAAAAAATTCTTAAGTTGGTCAGAGGTGGGAAATCGTCTCCCATGCAGTCAGCAGTGCACCCCCCCACAAGGAGCATCCTCATTGCAAAGCTGGGGGAATGTGTCGAGGCGTCTGTGAGTAAATGTGAGCTGAGCCCAAGTCTTGCTGCAGCTGAACTCTTCCCACTCTTTCCAGGTAAAACAATTGAATATGTACAAGCACTTGCAAGCCTAGAGGAAGGGCTGTGGAGCCACACTAGCAAGAGCACACAGGCCGACTTGGTGCCTGCAGGCCAGCCAGGATGGTCCTGGCCCCAGATGCTCTTCTGGAATCTTTCCATTTCCCTGCCTGAGATACCCATCCTGCCACGGCCCCCACTGCTTTTTTACTTCCTCACCTCTGACTGGGGAGAAATTCCAGTGGCAGGTATGGGTGACACATTCTCTTCTTTAGCAGGTGGCAGCCTGGCAACTCCTGCAGAAAGTCCAGCAGAGCCCAAATCACACTGGGCCACCCACAAAGCCATGGCCCCTCACTCCCTCCCACCACCCCAGCCCCGAAACCGCTGATGGGGCAGAGAATACGGCGTCAGGCACAGCTACAGGGGCTCTTCCTGACTGGAGAGGTGTTTATATTGACCTCAACCCAGGCACACCTGTGGGGGGGTTTGGCAGGCAGTGTCAGGCTGCCCAAATCAGCCAATCCTCACCCCTCAGGGGCTCACAGATGCAGAAAATGAACCTTGCTAAACGGGTCAGTCCCAAGGAACAGGTGTGGGCTCTTGAGAGTCAGGCTAGACAAGGGGCTGCAGCTGCGGCTTGTTTTCTTATCATTTTATCTGGTCCATGAGTGGAAAACAACTTCAAGAAGACCCTATCCTAATGAGAGGAACCCAGGAGTCAGGGAGAGGAGTGATGTTGGTTGGAGACAGAGGCCTGGTGCCCTGGCTGCAGTGGAAGTGTCTGGAAGACCAGGCAGAGAGAGGCTGCACAGAGTGATAGCCAGGGTCACAGACCTGTCAGAGCTGCTGTTCGTTAGTTCAAGTCCTGCTCTGAGGTGTTCTGTGTCAGCTGTGAGCGACAGGTGAGCTGGGGGTTCTCTGAAAGGTGGGCTATGTGCACAGTTCCTGTGTGTCCAGCCCTGCTGGGGTACCTGCCCAGGGGAGTTCCGTATCCTGGGAAGGGCCTGACTATGAGAGCCCCATGGGCTGCTGGGTAGCTGCACAGGTGAGCTCCGTACCCTGGGAGGGACTTGAACACAAGAGCCCCGTGGGCTGTGGGGTGTGGGATGCAGCCCAGGTGAGCTCCATATCCTGGGATTGGCCTGACCACGAGAGCCCCATGGGCTGCTGGAGACCTGGTAAAGGATATCAGGACAGTCAGTGAAGCCACCGAGGATATACATCCAGTAGCTCCTATTTCCTACACCCTGCTGCTCATTCTACCATCCACCAGGCCATGACATTCTGTATTAGACTTCAATGATGCCTTCTTCTGTATTCCATTCATCTCAGAGTCACAAGAATTTTTGGCTTGTGAGTGGCAGGACACAACATGCAACACAAGCAATAATGCTGGGCCGTCCTGCCCCAATGGTTCAAAAATCCCCACACCATCATTGGGGAAATGTCCTCTAAAGACCTAAAAGTTCTACCTCTGTAAAAGGGAACCCTCCTTCAATATGCAGATGACATTCTGATCGCCAGGCCTACTAAAGACGCCTCTGAACTACCTAGCCAAGAAAGGATAGAAGGTGTCCAAGAAAAAGGCTCAAATATCCCAGGCTCAGGTGACATGCCTAGGCTTCATTCTCACAGATATTCAGAGAAACGCATACCAGGATAGGGAAGAAGCCATTTGCAGCCTTACCTCTTCTAAAACTAGAAGACAGCTTAGGGGTTCCTGGGGAGGCCAAGGTTTTCTGCATCTGGATCCCTAACTACAGTCTAATAGCTGGGCCTCTACATGAAACACTGACACGAAAAGATGATGATCCTTTTGTATAGAATCCAGAAGTGGCCTTTCATGAATGGAAAGAGCAGTCAATTCAGACCCTTGCCCAGGAACTCCCTAATTTAGCTAAACCCTTTGACCTTTACATACCCGGTCAAAGGTTAATCGCCCTTGGAGACTTAGAGCAAAAACTGGGACCACTTGAAATGGAGCAACACAAGAATGCCCTTCAGGTATGATAAACTATGGTCCACAAGTGCTTTGCCCACCGACTCATCAGGCCAGGATACTGGGGTATCTAAAAAGCTAGAAATCAGCAGCCCGCAACGCCAGCTCCCTCCTAAGGGAAAAGGACCCCACGTCGTGATCCTAACCACCCATCATGCCCTGAAGTTGCAGGGGTCGCTCTGTGGACACACTGACCTCGAGTGAGGAGGCCTTCCAACTCCAACCTCCAGAGAGACAAATGGGGGCATCGGGCCCCCAAGATGACTTGTGTGACCATCACTTGACCTGGAGTTCCTCTCAGAAAACAACAAGACTGTGCCCCGAAAGAGCAGACTACTGCTTGCAGGACTTACTGCACCCAGAGGGGAGCTAATAAGCTTGGCGGGGGAAAAGTATATCACGCTTTCACCATAGAAAACCCTACAGACACCGTGGTGATGGTGGCCAATATGACCGGCTGGACTGCTGGCTACATCTAAAGGCCGTTGACTCAGTGGACGTCATGGTCCTGGATTACCACTGACCCTGGACTGTCTGGGAGTTGCGCGGGCAGGGCTCTGACACATGGTGCTGACTGTACATTAATTCAGGGACCTAATTAAAGAAAGCACAGACTACTGGTCACAGCATCTAGACTGGCAAAAACCGTCAGCCTAAGGTCAGCGAACAAATGTGGGGTGGGGTGAAACCTGCCACCACAGCATCTTTGCGCATCTCTTTCCTGGACCCTTAAAGGACATTAGAATCTATAACACTTCCAATGCTGGTGCTCAGGCGGACGAGAAGTGAGGCAGGAGCCTTTGGAACAATCAACCTCACCTGGAGGCTGGTGGGGAGACGTTTTGCCCCTCCCCCCAGGTATCAGGGCTGCCACCACAGCATGAAGCAGTTACAAAAGAGGGGTCTGCACCCTCAACACACCAAGAATGAGGAACGGAAAAAAATGCAGAGGAGGTGTTCGTCTCCGGCAAAGTTCATTAAAAATTCCTGGGAGATAAAAAGAGAATCTGGGCAATAAAATAAAGTCTAACCTGTTTTTCCTTTGTGCTTTGTGTAAGTTAACGTGCTCCTAGGGTTCCGCATGCAGAGGTCCCACACTCAGCACTTCAGTCCCAATTTCCTAGTGCAGAATGGCTGGGTCGACACCTCTGCAAGCAGAGTCCCAAGCAGACTCCACGGCATAGAGCCTGAGCTGCAGCCAACCCAGCCTTCAAGAGCTCCTTCCCCTAACTCCCACTGACACTGCCGGGATCCCTACACAGTAGCCCAGCCCACAGCCCGTGGGGGAGTGCACACTCTCACCTCTCCATTCGGTTTTCAAAATAATGTTTCCTTTGCTTCTGAACCAAACTCAGTCTTGATCTGTTGGCTCCAATGACACTGGGCTCAGGGACTACTGTTGTGGTACACTCTGGAGGACCAGTAACAGAAATTGAGAACATTGTAACTTCAATGAACAGATGTGTGAGCCAAACTGTAGTTAACATACATCAGTGTATAATGCTCGGGTAAAATAAGATGTTTCTAAGACTTACATTTGATAATTCCATCACTTTACTATAAGCAAGTTCAGTGAAGACGTCTGTCTTATTTGTCAGGTCAACATTAGAGAAATGAAGTGATTTATTTCCATGGTTGTACATCGAATACTCTTGGCTGAAGCTTCAATCTTGTTTTGAATGCTTTTCCATTGAAAAGGATACCTCTCTTTCAGCTCCCCCATTCCTGAGAAGTATAAAATCTAATAATTTATTATTACCAAAGGGGAAAGATCGGAAAAGGGATAAATTAACAATTTGGGATTAACACATACACACTGCTATGTATAAAATAGATCATCAACAAGGAACTACTGTATAGCACAGGGAACTACACTGAATATTTTGCAATAACCTATAAGGGGAAATAATCTGAAAAAGAATCGATATTTTTATTGACATCATCTATCAATGACAGATAAAATGTAACCTAAGCAAGGCCGATGGTGAGCGCTTCTGAACCTGAAGATTTCAATCATCTAAAGTTTGGGCTCTGCCTATTTCCCAAGGCCCTTAATGGACATACGTGTAGCCGTAGCTTAAAAATTCCCCAGTTTGGGGTTCGGGGAGGCACTGATTTGGAAAAATCCCTGGTGTTCTCCTTCCATGCACGGGACCCTTCCTACAGCTAAAACATGCCTGTCACACCTAGAGGATGGTACACCGTTTGATCGGAAAGAGTTTGGAAAAGGCACCTCATCTCCTCATCGCCTGGTGCACGGGTTCACCCCTCCAGCATCTTTCCTGCCAATCTCCTTACTTGGGGATATCAGCACCGTCAACATCCTGTTCCACACAGTTTGTAATTTGTCCAGAGGATGAAGCGGAAGGATGAGAAAAATTTAGAGACAAGTCTTAGTTGTTCAGACAGGCAAATGCCACTCTAATTTCCTATCTGGAAGACAAATTCATCAAAGGCTATAATTGCCCATGGAAAAAGGATAGGGCTAGAGGAAATCCCGCTGTTTTGTGTCCAGTTTCCAAAAACACAAGTTGAAAAATGGAACTCGGGGGCAATAAAATTCATGAAACTGCAGAGTTGAAAATATCTATTGTCGAAAAATGTCTTGAGGTAAGTCACAGAAAAGGAGTTGTAAGCAAGGGAGAGTGGCAGGAAACAGATTTGAAGAGGTAGAAAGGACTCCCCATTAAAGCACAAGAAAAGGGGCTGAACATCGCCAATGATGCAGTTGGCCCAAAAGGGCGTATGCATTTTTTTCTGAATATATTCAAGTAAAGGCCATACACACTTTTTATCCAACCAAACAGGTGGGCACTGGAAATCAATACTACAAAATGCATCACTTCACATCAGTCAGAAGGGCCATCCACATAAAGTGTAAACACCAGAAATGCAGGACAGGGTGAGGAGAAAAGGGAGCCCTGTGAGGCTGATAGTGGAAATGTAATGTGCCAACGGCCACTCTGGAGAAGTGTATTGTGTTTGCTAAAACATCTGAAAACTGAGCTACAGAGCATAGGGCACTTGCACTCATGGGCGTATACCTTGGGAAAAACAAAAAATGACAGAAAACAGGCACTCCAACGTTTACCACCTCTCTGTTAAAAAGGGCCTCCACTTGGATATAAAGTAAATGTCCCTGGAAGGATAAAATGGATAAAAGAGATGGGGTACTTATGTAGAGTGGAATATTACTCATCCAGAAATCAATGAAATAAGGCCAGTTGGAACAACTCTGGAGGAGTTACATACGATCATTCTAAGTGACACATGTCAGAAAGAAAAAGACACATATCATAAGATGTCACTTAAAGGTGGAATCAAAAATGGCTACACATGAAATAAACTACAAAACAGAAACATAGTCAAATATGTAGAAAATAGACATAAGGCTGCTAAATGGGAAAGGTGGGGAATGGTGAGGTATTATCCAGGAGGTTGAAATTAGCAAAGATACCATTCCAAGTACCAAATTGAATAACTGGCAAGGCCTACACGGTACCTCAAAGAACTGCACTCAGTCCACTCAAGTCACTGGAAAATAATACATATGATTCGTAGGCATCTGAGAAAGAATTTATTGTTGTCACACAGTACATGAATCAAGTGCATGTACAGCAGCAAAAAACAGAGCTTTGAAAATCAGCTGTAACCAATATAAAAATAAATTTAAAAATATTTATAAAAACAGTGAGACAGACAAAAATTCTTACAACTTTTGTTGAAGGGCTACGATGTAACATGGATTGAACACATGTAGACCCACAGCAGGATGATATATAAGGCAGGAAGCTATGCTCGCTGAGAGATGTTAGAGAGGGTGGGTGAGGAAATGCAGACCTTTTAAAGTAATACTGCCTGGTACCCATTCCATGGGTCCCAAATCTGCAGTTTCAAGGGAATCTTCTGACAGGGAAAACATGCCTGGGAAACCGAGATGAATGTGCACCGTGTGCTCAGGAGAGGTGTCTAAAATGCACCTCATTTTTGATCTCCTGGTGCTGGGGTTCGCCATTCCAGCCACATTACTAACAATCTCCCCACTTGGAGAATCAGCACCTTTAACCTCCTGTTTCACACAGTTTGCAATTTTTGAAGAGGATAAATGGGAAGAGGAGGAACCAGTGAGAGATAAGCTGTAGGAGTTTTGACAGGCACATGTCACTCTAATATCCCTTTAGGAAGAAGAATTAACCAAAGGCTCAGCCTGCCTCCCCAGAACCATAATAGGGCCGGAATCAATCCAATGGTTTGGCGGCCAGCTCACAAAAAAAGCGAGTTGCAAAATGGAGCTCAGGAGCAGACAATTCAAAGACCTGCAAAGATATAAATGATAACCAACGTCCAAAAATATATTCAGGTAAGGCAACGAAGAGGTTCTGAATGAGAGGCAGAATTGCAGGAAACATTTTTCAAAAGGTAGATTGTACTCACATTTAAAGCATATGAAAAGCAGCAGAATTTCTAAAATGATGCAGTTGGGCAAAAGGGTGTATGCGTTTGTTTCGTGAATATCTTCAGGAAAAAAACACATACAGAGTTTTTGGCCAACCAAGCAAGAGGGAAATGCAAATCCGCACAATAAAGAAGTCTCAATTTCCACTGCTCAGAAAGTCCATCCAAAAAATGTGTACAAATCAAAAATGCAGGAGAGGCCATGGAAAACAGGGAGACTAGTCACGCTGATGGGTGGGGTATAAATATCCAAGAGCTACTCTGAAGAAGTGTATGCTGTTTCCTAAAACATCTAAAATACAAAGCCCCCGAGCAAAGGGGACTTCAACTCATGGACATATAACTTGGGAAGACTAAATATCAACAAGACACAGGCACCCCAAAGTTTAGGGCTGCTCTGCATACAAGAACCTCAACTTCGGTACACCTAAAGTATCCCAGGAAAAAGAGAAATGCATAAAGAACTTGTGGTAATTTTGTACAATGGAATATCACTCAGACGTGAAATCAATGTCATAAGGCCAGTAGCAGCATAATGAGAGGATTTAGGTATGATGATTCTAAGGGAAATTAGTCACACAGAAAAAGAATCTTATCATAAGATATCACTTACAGAGGGAATGTCAACATCACCACACATGAACTGAATTAGGAAAGAGAGCAGCGTCTCACATTTAGAAAACACTCTTATGCCTCCTTAAGGGGAAAGGAGAGGTGGGGTGATGCATAAAACCAGAGTTTGATATTAGCACAGGTACCATTCCATAAACCAAATACAGAATAGACAAGACCTACACCTTCCTCAGTGAACGGGACTCAAAACCCCTATTCCCCACAGAGGAATATATCTGATTAGTAAGAATCTTAAAACCTATGTACTGATATGCCTCTGTAAGGGAATCAAGTGTGTCTAGACCGGCATAAACACGTCAGTGAAAATCAGCTCAACCCCATTATAAAAATGAATTTCAAAAACAAAACAAAAAACAGCGAAATTCTTACACAATTCCTTCAGGGGTTCTGATGAAACCTAGAATGACCCTATCTGCAAAGACAGCTGGATGAGACATAAGGCTGGACACTTGGGACTGAGAGGACTGGTGAGATTGGGAGAGAAAATGCAGACCCTTTAAAGTAGTAATGCATGCCACCATTCCATGGGTCCCAAAGTTCCAGGTAGAAGGGAATATCACTACAGTTATAACATGTATGGGAAACCTAGAGAATGGACACCCTGTGATGGCGAAAGGTTTCTGAAAGTCTCCTACTTTTTCCTCTCCTTGTGCTACAGTTTGCCATTCCAACTACTTTACTATCAATCTCCCAACTTAGGAGAGTCATCCCCTATAACCTCCTGGTTCGCACAGTTTGCTAATTGTGCAGAGGATGAAAGGGAAGAGGGAGAACAAATCAGAGAGTAGATGTAGGCCTTTGGACGGACACATGTCACTCTAAATTCCCGTCAGGAAGAAGAATTAACCAAAGCCTCAGCCACCCACAGGGAACCAGTATAGCCACCCCTGGAACCAGTATATTTCCTGAAGCAAAATTGTGGATTTGCGGTCAGCTCCCAAAAATGGGATTTGAAAATTGGAGCTCAGGGGCAAAGCAAATCAAAATCCTGAAGAGTTATAAAGGACTACTCTCTTCCAAAAATCTGTTGAGGGAAGGCAACAAAGCGGACTTGAAAATGAGGCAGAATTGCACAAAACATATTTCAAGAGGTAAATTGGAATCGCCTTTAAAGCACAGGAAAGGCATCACAACTTCGAGAATGATGCACTTGGCCAAAAACAGCATATGAATTTTCTCCTGAATATATTCAGGAGAAAAGGCATAGTCCCTTTTTGGCCAATCAAGCAAGCACGCAATGCAAATCCACACTACAAAGAATTGTCACTTCCCACCGTTCAAAAAGGACATCCGAAAATCTGTAAAAACCAGAAAGGCAAGATAGAGGTGACAAGGGCATAAAGCAATATGATCCCAAGGGTCATGGAGGATTGTGATGACAAGCGCATGGAGCATTGTGATGACAAGATTATGTATCATTTTGCTGTCAAAGGCATTGTGATGACAAGGTTCATGGAGCACTGTGATGAGAAGCGTCATGGAGCATTGTGATTACAGGGTTCATGGAGCATTGGGATGACAAGGGCATGGAGCATTTTGATGACAAGATTCCCGGATCATTGTGTTGTCAGGGTTCATGGAGCGTTGTGATGACAGTGGTCATGGAGCATTGTGATGACAGAGGTCATGGAACATTGTGATGTGAACGTCATGGAGCATTGGGCTGAAAATGTTCATGGAATATTGTGATGACAGGGGTCAAGGAGCATTGTGATGACAAGGTACTGGAGCATTGTGATGAGAAGACCATGGAACCATGTGATGACAAGTCTCATGGAGCATTCTGATGAAAAGGGTCATGGAGCATTGTGATTACAGGGGTCTTGGAGCATTGTGATGACAAGGGCATGGAACATTGGGATGCGAATGTCATGGAGCATTCTGATGACATGCATCATGGAGCTTTGTGATGACAAGGGCATGGAACATTGTGATTACAGGGCTCTTGGAGCATTGTGATGACAAGGGCAGTGTATAATGGGATGAGAATGTCATGGAGCGTTCTGATGACATGCATCATGGAGCTTTGTGAGGACAAGGGCATGGAACATAGTGATTACAGGGGCCTTGGAGCACTGTGAGGGAAAGGGCATGTAACATTGTGATGAAAAAGGCATGGAGCCTTGTCATGAAAGGGTTCAAGGAGCATACTGATGACAAGTGTCAGGGACCATTGTGATGACAAGGGTATTGAGCACTGTGATGACAAATGTCATGGAGCATTGTGATTAGAAGACCATGGATACTTGTGATGACAAGCGTTATGTGGAGCTCTGATGATAGGTGTTATGGAATATTGTGACCACAAGGATTTGGAGCATTGTGATGACAGAGGTCATAGAGCATTTTGATTTCATTGTGATGACAATAGCATGAAGCATTATGATGATGCGCATTTGGTGCATTGTGATGACAGTGTTCATTGAGCATTGAGATGAAAAGGGGCATGGAGCATTATGATTACAGGAGTCTTGGATCATTGTGATGAAAAGGGCATGGAACATTGGTCTGAAATGTTTCATTGATTATTGTGATGAGAGGGGGCAAGGAGCATTGTGATAACAAGGGCACGGAACACTGTGATACATGGTTCATGGAGGATTGTAATGAGAAGCGCATGGAGCATTGTGAGAAGAATGGCATCGAGCATTGTGATGAAATGCATCATGGATCGTGTGATGACAAGGGCTTTGAACAATGTGATGAGAGGTTTTTGGAGCCTTGTGATGACAATGGCATGGAGCATTGTGATGCCAAGGGTCATGGAGTTTTGTGATGACAAAGGTCATGGAGCATTTTGATGACAAGGGTGTGGTGCATTCTCTTGTGATGGGCAGGGAGCATTGTGATGACAGGGTCATGGAGCAATTTGAAGAAAAGTGTCATGGAACATTTTGATGACAGGGGTTATGGATCATTGTGATGTCAGGAGTCATGGAACATTTTCATGACAGTGTTGTGGACCATTGTGATGACAGGGGAGTGGGTGTATTGTGATGACTAGTGAGGGAACATTTTGATATCATTCGTGAGAGAGCATTTTGATAAGAAGTGCATGGAGCATTGTGAGGACAAGTTTTATGGAGCATTGTGATGACAAGCTTGTGGAGCACTGTGATGACAAGCACATGGCGCATTGTGATGACATGGGTCATGGAGCAATGTGATGACAATGGACACCGAGCATTGTGATGAAAATTTCATGGAGCATTTTGGTGACAAAGGTCACAGAGCCTAGTGA
This sequence comes from Mesoplodon mirus, assembly GCF_964341445.2. NCBI lineage: Eukaryota > Metazoa > Chordata > Mammalia > Artiodactyla > Ziphiidae > Mesoplodon > Mesoplodon mirus. Next base: position 78,871 of record NW_028295486.1, read on the forward strand.
TGACGAGGGCATGGACCATTGTGATGACAAAGGTCATGAAGCATTGTGATGACTGGAGTCACGGAGCATTGTGATGACAGGGGTCATAGAGCTTTGTGATGAAAAGGCAATGAGCATTGTGATGACAGGGGCATGGAGCATTGGCCTGACATGTTTCGTGGATTATTGTGATGACAGTGGGCATGATGCAATGTGATGACAAAGGCATGGAGCATTGTGATGAGAAGGTCATGGAGTATTTTGAAGACAGGTCTCAGGGAGCATTGTGATGACATATGCCATGGTCCATTGCGATGACTATGGAATGGCATATTGTGATGCCAAGTGTCATGGAGGATTCTGATGACAAATGTAATGGAGCATTTTGATGACAAGGGCTTGGAGCATTGTGATGACAATGGACATGGAGCATTGTGATGACAAGGGCATGGAGCATTGTGATGACAAGGGCCATTGAGAATTATGATGAGATGTTCATGAAGCATTGTGATGAGAAGCACATGGAGCTTCCTATGACAGGGGTCATGGAGCATTGTGATCAAAAGTGCATACAGAATTGTGATGACAAATCATGTGACACGGTGATGAGAAGTGTCATGGAGCATAGTGTTGCCAAGAACGAGGAGAATTGTGATGACAGGGGACATGGAGCATTGTGATGACCAGGGCATGGAGCATTGTGATGGCAAGACCATGGATAATTGTGATGACGAGCATCATGGAGCACTGTAATGACAAGGGGAATGGAGCATTGTGATGAGAGTGGCCATGGAGCATTGTGATGACAAGGGTCATGGAGCATTTTGATGACAAGGGCGTGGAGAATTGTGATGAGAAAACCATGGATAATTGTGATGACGAGCGTCATGGAGCACAGTAATGACAAGGGGTATGGAGCATTGTGATGACAGTGGCCATGGAGCATTGTGATGACAAGTGTCATGGAGCATTCTGATGACAAGCTTGTGGAGTATTGTGACGACAATGGCATGGAGCATTGTGATGAAAAGGGCATGAAGCCATTTCATGACAGGTTTCAAGGAATATTCTGACGACAAGTGTCAGGGAACATTGTGATGACAAGTGCATTGAGAATGGTGATGAAAAAGATCATGGAGCATTTTGACGAAAAGGGCATGGAGTATTGTGATGACAGGCATCATGGAGCATTGTGATGACAAGTGTTATGGAACATTGTGATCACAAGTGTTTGGAGCATTGTGATGATAGAATTCATGGATCATTTTGATTTCAAGGAGCATGTAGCATTGTGATGAAAAGGGCATGAAGCAATGTGATCCCAAGGTTCATGGAGGATTGTGATGACAATGGTAATGGAGTATTGTGATGACAAGCAAATGGAGCATTGTGATGACAAGGTCATGTAGCATTTTGCTGACACAGGCATGGAGCATTGTGATGATAAGTGTCATGGAGCACTGTGATGAGAAGCATCACGGATCATTGTGATTACTGTGGTCATAGAGCATAGGGATGGCAAGGCCATGGATCATTGTGATGACAAGTGTCATGGAGCATTGGGCTGAAAATGTTCATGGAGCATTGTGATGACTAGGGAATGGAGCATTGTGATGACAAGAGTCCCGGATCACTGTGTTGTCAGGGGTCATGGAGCGTTGTGATGACAGTGGTCATGGAGCATCGTGATGATAGGGATCATGAAGCATTGTGATGAGAAGTTCCTGGAGAATTGGACTGAAAATATTCAGGAAGTATTGTGAGGACTGGGGTCATGGAGCATTGTGATGACAAGGGAATTGAGCACTGTGATGAAAAGTTCCTGGAGCATTGTGATGAGAAGACCATGGAGCCTTGTAATAACAAGTCTCATGGAGCATTCTGATGAAAAGGGGCATGGAGTATTGTGATTACAGGGGTCTTGGAGCATTGTGATGACAAGGGCATGGAGCATTGTGATTACATGGGTCTTGGAGCATTGTGATGAAATTGGCATGGATCATTGTTATGAAAATGGTATGGAGCCTTCTCATGACAGGGTTCCAGGAGCATACTGATGACAAGTGTCAGGGAGCATTGTGATGACAAGTTTATAGAGCATTGTGATGACAAAGGTCATGGAGCACTGTGATGAGAAGAGCATGGATAATTGTGATGATGAGCGTCATGGGGCGTTGTGATGATAAGTGTTATAGAACATTGTGATCACAAGTATTTGGAGCATTGTGATGAGACAGATCATCGAATATTTTGATTTCATTGTGATGACAAGAGCCTGAAGCATTATGATGATGGGCATGGTGCATTTTGCTGACAGGATTCATGGAGCATTGAGATGCAAAGGGGCATGGAGCATTGTGATTAGAGGGTTCATGGAGCATTGTGATGACAATGGCATGGAGCACTGAGATGCCAAGGGTCATGGAGCTTTGTGATGACAAAGGTCATGGAGCAATTTGATGACAAGGGGTGGTGCAATGTGAAGAGAAGGGCAGGGAGCATTGTGATGACAGGGTCATAGAGCAATTTGATGAAAATTGTAATGGAATATTTTGATGACAGGGGTTATGGAACATTGTGATGTCAGGGGTCATCGAACTTTGTGATGATAAGTGCATGTAGCATTGCAAAGACAGGAGTCATGGAACATTGTGATGACAGTGGTGAGGGAGTATTGTGATGAATAGTGATGTAACATTGTGATATCTGTGGTGAGAGAGCATTTTGATGAGAAGTGCATGGAGAATTGTGATGACAAGTTTTATGGAGCATTGTGGTGACAAGATTGTGGAGCACTGTGATGACAAGCGCAGGGTGCATTGTGATGACATGGGTCATGTTGCATTGTGCTGACAAGCGCATGGAGCACTGTGATGAAAAGGGTCATGGAGCATTGTGCTGAGGAAGGCATAGAGCATTGTGATGACAAGGGTCTAAGAGCATTGTGATGAAAATTTCATGGAGCAATGTGGTTAAATATGTCACAGAGACTGTGGATGACGAGGGCATGGACCATTGTGATGACAAAGGTCATGAAGCATTGTGATGAATCGATTCATGGAGCATTGTGATGACAGGGGTCATGGAGCATTGTGATAACAAGGGCATGGAGCATTGTGATGACAAGGGCAGGGAACATTGGTCTAATAAGTTTCATGGATTATTGCGATGACAGTTGGAATGGCGCATTGTGATGACAAGGGCATGGAGCATTGTGATGACCAGGTCATGCAGTATTGTGAAGACAGGTGTCAGGGAGCATTGTGATGACATATGTAATGGCCCATTGTGATGACAATGGCATGGAGCATTGTGATGCCAAGTGTCATGGAGGATTCTGATGACAATGGAAATGGAGCATTGTGATGATAATGGCTTGGAGCATTGTGATGACAAGGGTCAGGGAGCATTGTGCTGACAAGTGCATGGAGAATTGTGATGACAAGCGTCATGGAGCATTCTGATGACAAGCTTGTGGAGTATTTTGATGACAATGGCATGGATCATTGTGATGAAAACGGCATGGGCATTGTGATGAAAAAGGCATGGAGCATTTTCGTGAAAGGGTTCAAGGAGCATTCTGATGACAAGTGTCAGGGAGCATTGTTATGACAAGTGTATTGAGAATTGTGATGACAAAGGTCATGGAGCATTGTGATGAGAAGACCATGGATAATTGTGATGATGAGCGTCAAGGGGTGTTGTGATGATAAGTGTTATGGAACATTGTGATCACCAGGGTTTGGAGCATTGTGATGACAGAGGTCATGGAGCATTTTGATTTCATTGTGATGACAGTAGCCTGAAGCATTATGATGATGGGCATCGTCCATTGTGATGACAGGGTTCATGGAGCATTAAGATGAAAAGACGCATGGAGCATTTTGATTACAAGGGTCTTGGAGCATTGTGATGACAAGGTCATGGAGAATTTTGATGACAGGGCCATGGAACATTCTGATGACATGCGTCATGTAGCTTTTTGATGACAAGGGCATGGAGCATTTTGATTAGATGGGTCGTGGAGCATTGTGATGACAAGTGTCATGGAGCCTTGTGATGACAAGGCCGTGGAACATTGTGATGGCAGGTGTCATGGAGCATAGTTATGACAGAGGTAAAGGAGCATTGTGATGAGAAGGGCATGGAGCATTGGTCTGAAATGTTTCATGGATTATTGTGATGAGAGTGGGCATAGAGCATTGTGATGATAAGGGCATGGAACACTGTGATACATGGGTCATGGAGGATTCAAATGACAAGGGCATGGGGCATTGTGATGAGAAGGGCATCGAGCATTGTGATTACAAGTGTCATGGAGCTTTGTGATGACAAGGGCATGGAGAAATGTGATGAGAGGGTTCATGGAGCATTGTGATGACAATGACATCGAGCACTGTGATGCCAGGGGTCATGGAGCTTTGTGATGACAAAGGTCATGGAGCATTTTGATGACAAGTGCATGGTGCATTGTGATGAGAATGGCAGGGAGTATTTTGATGCCAGGGTCATGCAGCAATTTGATGAAAAGTGTATTGGAACATTTTGATGACAGGGGTTATAGAACATTGTGATGTCAGGGGTCATGGAACATTGTGATGATAAGGGGATGTAGCATTGTGATGACAGGGGTCATGGGACATTGTGATTACTGGGGTGAGGGAGTATTGTGACGACTAGTGATGAAACACTGTGATATCTCTGGTGAGAGAGCATTTTGATGAGAAGTGTATGGAGCATTGTGATTACAAGGTTTATGGAGCATTGCAATGACAAGTTTCTGGACCGTTGTGATGAAAAGCGAATGGCACATTGTGATGAGAAGGGTCATGGAACATTTTTCAAACAAAGGCATGGAGCATTTTGATGACAATGGTCACGGAGCATTGTGATGAAAACGGCATGGAGCCTTTTCGTGACAGGGTTCAAGGAGCATTCTGATGACATGTGTCAGGGAGCATTTTGATGACAAGTGTACTGAGCATTGTGATGACAAAGGTCATGGAGCATTGTGATGAAAAGGGCATGGGATTTTGTGATGACAGTCATCATGGAGCATTGTGATGACAAGTGTTATGGAAATTTGGGATCACAATGGTTTGGAGCATTGTGATGACAGAGGTCATGGATCATTTTGATTTCAAGGAGCATGGAGCATTGTGATGACAAGGGCATGAAGCAATGTGATCCCAAGGTTCATGGAGGATTGTGATGACAATGGAAATGGAGTATTTTGATGACAAGCACATAGAGAATTGTAATGACAAGGTCATGTAGCATTTTGCTGACAAAGGCATGGAGCATTGTGATGACAGGTGTCATGGAGCACTGTGATGACAAGCGTCACGGAGCATTGTGAATACAGGGGACATGGAGCATTGGGATGACAAGGGCATGGATCATTGTGATGACAACTGTCATGGAGAAGTGGGCTGAAAATGTTCATGGAGTATTGTGATGACAGGGGTCATGGAGAATTGTGATGACAGAGGTCAAGGAGAATTTTGATTTCATTGTGCTGACAATAGCCGGAAGCAATATGATGATGGGCATGATGCATTGTGATGACAGGGTTCATGGAGCATGGAGATGAAAAGGGGCATGGAGCATTGTGATTACAGGGGTCTTGGAACATTGTGATGACATGTGCATGGAGCATTGTGAGGAGAAAACCAAGAGCATTCTGAAGACATGCGTCCTTTCCTTTGTGATGACAAGGGCATTGAGCATTGTGATTACATGGGTCTTGGAGCATTGTGATGAAAAAGCATGGAGCCTTGTCATGACAGGGTTCAAGGAGCATACAGACAACAAGTGTCAGGGAGCATTTTGATGACAAGTGTATTGAGCATCGTGATGACAAAGGTCATGGAGCATTGTGATGAGAAGACCATGGATAATTGTGATGACGAGCGTCATGGTGCATTGTGATGACAAGTGTTTTGGAATATTGTGATCACAAGCGTTTGGAGCATTGTTATGACAGAGATCATGGAGCATTTTGATTTCATTGTGATGACAATAGCATGAAGCATTATGATGATGGTCATGGTGCATTTTGATGACAGGGTTCATGAAACATTGAGATGAAAATGGGCATGGATCATTGTGGTTACAGGGTTCTTGGAGCATTGTGATGAGAAGGGTCATGGAGCCTTGTGATGACAAGGCCATGGAACATCGTGATGGCAGGGGTCATGGATCATGGGTATGACAGGGATAATGGAGCATTGTGATGGCAGGGCAAGGAGCATTGTGATGAGAAGGCCATGGAGCATTCTGATGATATGTGTCATGGAGGTTTGTGATGACATGGACATGAAGCAATGTGATGAGAACCTTAATGGAGCATTGTGATGACAATGCCATGGAGCATTGTGATGACAAGGGTTATGGATCTTTGTGATGACAAAGGTCATGGAGCATTTTGATGACAAGGGCGTTGTGCATTGTGATGAGAAGGGTAGGGAGCATTGTGATGACAGGGTCATGGAGCAATTTGATGAAAAGTGTCAAGGAACATTTTGATGACAGTGGTTATGGAACATTGTGATGCCAGGGGTCATCGAACATTGTGATGATAAATGCATGTAGCATTGTGATGACAGGAGTCATGGCACATTTTGATGACAGGGGTGAGGGAATATTGTGACGAATATTGATGTAACATTGTGACATCAGTGGTGAGAGAGCATTTTGGTGAGAAGTCCATGGAGTATTGTGATGAAAAGGTTCATGGAGCATTGTGACGTCAAGATTTTGGAGCACTGTGATGAAAAGCGCATGGTGCATTGGGATGACATGTGTCATGGAGCATTGTGCTGACAAGCGCATGGAGCATTGTGATGACAAGGGTCATGGAGCATTGTGCTGAGAAAGGCATAGAGCATTGTGATGACAAAGGTCAAAGAGCATTGTGATGAAAAGTTCATGGAGCATTGTGGTTAAAAAGGTCACAGAGACTGTTGATGACGAGGTCATGGACCCTTGTGATGACAAAGGTCATGAAGCATTGTGATAACTGGAGTCACGGAGCATTGTGATGACAAGGGTCATGGAGCATTGTGATAAAAAGGGCATGGAGTATTGTGATGACAAGGGCATGGAATATTGGTCTAATAAGTTTCATGGATTATTGCGGTGACAGTTGGAATGCCGCATTGTGATGACAACGGCATTGAGCATTGTGATGACCAGGTCATGCAGTATTGGGAAGACAGGTGTCAGGGAGCATTGTGATGACATATGTAATGGCCCATTGTGATGACAATGGCATGGATCATTGTGATGCCAAGTGTCATGGAGGATTCTGATGACAAAGGTAATGGAGCATTGTGATGACAATGGCTTGGAGCATTGTGATGACAAGGGTCAGGGAGCATTGTGCTGACAAGTGCATGGAGAATTGTGATGACAAGGGTCACGGAGCATTCTGATGACAAGCTTGTGGAGTATTTTGATGGCAATGGCATGGAGCATTGTGATGAAAACGGCATGGGGCATACTGATGAAAAAGGCATGGAGCCTTTTCGAGACAGGGTTCTAGGAGCATTCTGATGACAAGTGTCAGAGAGCATTGTGATGACAAGTGTATTGAGAATTGTGATGACAAAGGTCATGGAGCATTGTGATGAAAAGGGCATGGAGTATTGTGATGACAGGCATCATGGAGCATTGTGATGACAAGTGTTATGGAACATTGTGATCACCAGTGTTTGGAGCATTGTGATGACAGAGGTCATGGATCATTTTGATTTCAAGGAGCATGGAGCATTGTGATGACAAGGGCATGAAGCAATGTGATCCCAAGGTTCAAGGAGGATTGTGATGACAACGGTAATGGAGTATTGTGATGACAAGCACATAGAGCATTATAATGACAAGGTCATGTAGCATTTTGCTGACAAATGCATGGAGCATTGTGATGACAAGTGTCATGGCGCACTGTGATAACAAGCGTCACGGAGCATTGTGAATACAGGCGTCATGTAGAATTGGGATGACAAGGGCATGGATCATTGTGATGACAAAGGTCATGGAGCATTGGGCTTAAAATGTTCATGGAGTATTGTGATGATAGGGGTCATGGAGCATTGTGATGACAGAGGTCATGGAGAATTTTGATTTCATTGTGCTGACAATAGCCGGAAGCATTATGATGATTGGCATGATGCATTGTGATGAGAGGGTTCATGGAGCATTGAGATGAAAAGGGGCATGGAGCATAGTGATTACAGGGGTCTTGGAGCATTTTGATGACAAGGACATGGAGCATTGTGTGGAGAAGGACAAGGAACATTCTGATGACATGTGTCATGGAGCTTTGTGATGACAAGGGCATGGAGCATTGTGCTTACAGGAGTCTTGGAGCATTGTGATGACAAGTGTCATGGAGCCTTGTGAAGACAAGGCCGTGGAACATTGTGATGGCAGTGGTAATGGAGCACTGTTATAACCGGGGTAATGGAGCATTGTGATGAGAAGGGAATGGAGCATTGTGATTTCAAGGTTTATGGAGCATTGCGATGACAAATTTGTGGACCGTTGCGATGAAAAGCGTGTCGCACATTGTGATGACAAGGGTCATGGAGCATTTTTCTGACAAAGGCATGGAGCATTGTGATGACAAGTGTCACGGAGCATTGTGATGAAAAGTTCATGGAGCATTGTGTTTACAAAAGTCACAGAGCCTTGTGATGACATGGGTATCGACCATTGTGATGACAAATGTTATGAAGAATTGTGATGACTGGAGTCACGGAGCATTGTGATGACAGGGGTCATGGAGCATTGTGATGAAAAGGGCATGGAGCATTGTGCTGAGAATGGCATACAGCATTGTGATGACATGTGTCATGGAGCACTGTGATGACAATTGTCACGGAGCATTGTGAATACAGGGGTCATGGAGCATTAGGATGACAAGGGCATGGATCATTGTGATGACAAGGGTCATGGAGAATTGGGCTGAAAATGCTCCTGGAGTATTGTGATGACAGGGGTCATGGAGCATTGTGATGACTAGGGAATGGAGAATTGTGATGACAAGAGTCCCAGATCATTGTGTTGTCAGGTGTCATTGAGTGTTGTGATGACAGTGATCATGGAGCATTGTGATGATATTGGTCTTGAAGCATTTTGATGAGAAAGTCATGGGGCATTGGGCTGAACATGTTCATGGATTATTGTGATGACAGGTGTCATGGAGCATTGTGATCACTAGGGAATGGAGCATTGTGATGACAAGGTCCTGGAGCATTGTGATGAGATGACCATGGAGACTTGTGATGACAAGTCTCATGGAGCATTCTGATGAAAAGGGGCATGGAGCATTGTGATTACATGGGTCTTGGAGCATTGTGATGACAAGGGCATGGAGCATTGTGTGGAGAAGGCCATGGAACTTTCTGATGACATGCGTCATGGAGCTTAGTGATGACAAGGGCATGGAGCTTTGTGATTACAGGGGTCATGGAGCATTGTGATGACAGAGGTAATGGAGCATTGTGATGAGAAGGGCATGGAGCATTGTGATGACCAGGTCATGCAGTATTGTGAAAAGTGGTGTCACGGAGCATTGTGATGACATATGTATTGGCCCATTGTGATGACAATGGCATGGAGCATTGTGATGCAAATTGTCATGGATGATTCTGATGACAAAGGTAATGGAGCATTTTGATGACAATGGCTTGGAGCATAGTGATGACAATGTTCAGGGAGCATTGTGCTGACAAGTGCATGGAGAATTGTGATGGCAAGAGTCATGGAGCATTCTGATGAAATTCTTGTGGAGTATTTTGATGACAATGGCATGGAGCATTGTGATGAAAACGGCATGGGGCTTTGTGATGAAAAAGGTATGCAGCCTTTTCGTGACAGGGTTCAAGGATCATTCTGACGACAAGTGTCAGGGAGCATTGTGATGACAAGTGTATTGAGAATTGTGATGACAAAGGTCATGGAGCATTGTGATGACAAGGGCATGGAGCATTGTGATTACAGGGGTTTTGGAGCATTGTGATGACAAGGGCCATGAAGCCTTGTGATGACAAGGCCGTGGAACATTTTGAAGGCAGGGGTCATGGAGCATTTTTATGACATAGGTAATGGAGCATTGTGATGAGAAGGGCATAGAGCATTGGTCTGAAATGTTTCATGGATTATTGTGATGAGAGTGGGAATGGAGCATTGTGATGACAAGGGCACGGTACACTGTGATATATGGGTCATGGAGGATTGTAATGACAAGGGCATGGAGCATTGTGATGAGAACGGCATCGACCATTTTGATGACAAGTGTCATGGAGCTTTTGATGACAAGGGCATGGAGCAATGTGATGAGATGGTTCATGGATCATTGTGATGACAATGACATGGAGCATTGTGATGCCAAGGGCCATGGAGCTTTGTGATGACAATGGTCATGGAGCATTTTGATGACAAGTGTGTGGTGCATTGTGATGAGAAGGGCAGGGAGCATTTTGATGACAGGGTCATGCAGCAACTTGATGAAAAATGTAATGGAACATTTTGATGACAGGGGTTATAGAACATTGTGATGCCAGGGTTCATGGATCTTAGGGATGAAAAGGGTCATGGAGCATTTTGATGACAAGGGTTATGGAACATTGTGATGTCAGGGGTCATGGAATACTGTGCAGATAAGGGGATGTAGCATTGTGATGACAGGGGTCATGGAACATTGTGATAACAGGGGTGAGGGAGGATTGTGATGACTAGTGGTGGAACATTGTGATATCTCATGTGAGAGAGCATTTGGATGAGAAGTTCATGGAGCATTGTGATTACAATGTTTATGGAGCATAGCGATGACAAGGTTGTGGATCATTGTGATGAAAAGTGCATGGCACATTGTGATGACAAAGGTCATGGAGCATTGTTCTGACAAAGGCATGGAGCATTGTGATGACAAGGGTCACGGAGCATTGTGATGAAAATTTCATGGAGCATTGTGGTTAAAATGGTCACAGAGCCTTGTGATGACACGGGCATGGACCATTGTGATGACAAACGTTATGAAGCATTGTGATGACTGGAGTCACGGGGCATTGTGATGACAGGGGTCATGGAGCATTGTGATGACAAGGGCATGGAGCACTGTGATGACAGGGGCATGGAGCATTGGTCTGACAAGTTTCATAGATGATTGTGATGACATTGGACATGGTGCATTGTGATGACAAGGGCATGGAGCATTGTGATGACAATGGCATGGTGTATTTTGAAGACTGGTGTCAGGGAGCATTGTGATGACATATGTCATGGTCCATTGCGATGACAATGGCATGGAGCATTGTGATGCCAAATGTAATGGAGGATTGTAATAACAAATATAATGTAGCATTGTGATGACTACGGCATGGAGCATTATGATGACAAGGGGCAATGAGAATTTTCATGACAATGTCGTTAAGCATTGTGATGACAAGGTCCTGGAGCATTGTGATGAGAAAATCATGGAGCCTTGTGATGACAAGTCCATTGGAGCATACTGATGAAAAGGGGCATGGAGCATTCTGATTACAGGGGTCTTGGAACATTGTGATAACAAGGGCATGGAGCATTGTGATGACAAGGGCATGGAGCATTGGTCTAATATGTTTCATGGATTATTGTGATGACAGTTGGAATGGCGCATTGTGATGACAAGGACATGGAGCATTGTGATGACCAGGTCATGCAGTATTGTGAAAAGAGGTGTCACGGAGCATTGTGGTGACATATGTATTGGCCCATTGTGATGAAATGGCATGGAGCATTGTGATGACAAATGTCATGGAGGATTCTGATGACAAAGGTAATGGAGCATTGTGATCACAATGGCTTGGATCATAGTGATGACAAGGTTCAGGGAGCATTGTGCTGACAAGTGCATGGAGAATTGTGATGACAAGGGTCATGGAGCATTCTGATGAAAAGCTTGTAGAGTATTTTGATGACAATGGCATGGAGCATTGTGATGAAAACGGCATGGGACTTTGTGATGAAAAATGCATGCAGCCTTTTCATGACATGGTTCAAGGAGCATTCTGACGACAAGTGTCAGGGAGCATTGTGATGACAAGTGTATTGAGAATTGTGATGACAAAGGTCATGGAGCATTGTGATGAAAAGGGCATGGAGTATTGTGATGACAGGCATCATGGAGCGTTGTGATGACAAGTGTTATGGAACATTGTGATCACAAGTGTTTGGAGCATTGCGATGACAGAGGTCATGGATCATTTTGATTTCAAGGAGCATGTAGCATTGTGATGACGAGGGCATGAAGCAATGTGGTCCCAAGGTTCATGGAGGATAGTGATGACAATGGTAATGGAGTATTGTGATGACAAGTGCATAGAGTATTTTAATGAGAAGGTCATGTAGCATTTTGCTGACAAAGTCATGGAGCATTGTGATGACAGGTGTCATGGAGCACTGTGATGACAAGCGTCACGGAGCATTGTGAATACAGGGGTCAGGTAGCATTGGGATGACAAGGGCATGGATCATTGTGATGACAAGCGTCATGGAGTATTGGGCTTAAAATATGCATGGAGTATTGTGATGACAGTGGTCATGGAGCATTGTGATGACTAGGGAATGGAGCATTGTGATGACAAGAGTCCCGGATCATTGTGTTGTCAGGTGTCATGGAGTGTTGTGATGACAGTGGTCATGGAGCATTGTGATGATATTGGTCTTGGAGCATTGTGATGAGAAGTTCACGGAGCATTGGGCTGAAAATATTCATGGAGTATTGTGATGACAGGGGTCATGGAGCATTGTGATGACAAGGGAATGGAGCATGGTGATGACAAAGTCCTGGAGCATTGTGATGAGAAGACCATGGAGACTTGTGATGACAAGTCTCATGGAGCATTCTGATCATAAGGGGCATGGAGCATTGTGATTACAGGGGTCTTGGAGCATTGTGATGAAAAGGGGATGGAGCATTGTGATGCCAAGGGCCACGGAGCTTTGTGATGACAATGGTCATGGAGCATTTTGATGACAAGTGTGTGGTGCATTGTGAAGAGAAGGGCAGGGAGCATTTTGATGACAGGGTCATGCAGCAACTTGATGAAAAGTGTAATGGAACATTTTGATGAGAGGGGTTATGGAAACTTGTGATATCAGGGGTCATAGAATATTGTGCAGATAAGGGGATGTAGCATTGTGATGACAGAGGTCATGGATCATTGTGATAACAGGGGTGAGGGAGGATTGTGATGACTAGTGGTGGAACATTGTGATATCTCATGTGAGAGAGCATTTGGATGAGAAGTTCATGGAGCATTGTGATTACAATGTTTATGGAGCATAGCGATGACAAGGTTGTGGATCATTGTGATGAAAAGTGCATGGCACACTGTGATGACAAAGGTCATGGAGCATTATTCTGACAAAGGCATGGAGCATTGTGATGACAAGGGTCACGGAGCATTGTGATGAAAATTTCATGGAGCATTGTGGTTAAAATTGTCACAGAGCCTTGTGATGACGCGGGCATGGACCGTTGTGATGACAAATGTTATGAAGCATTTTGATGACTGGAGTCACGGTGCATTGTGATGACAGGGGTCATGGAGCATTGTGATGAAAAGGGCATGGAGCACTGTGATGACAGGGGCATGGAGCATTGGTCTGACAAATTTCATAGATGATTGTGATGACAGTGGACATGGTGCATTGTGATGACAAGGGCATGGAGCATTGTGATGACAAGGGCATGGTGTATTGTGAAGACAGGTGTCAGGGAGTATTGTGAAGACATATGTCATGGTCCATTGCGATGACAATGGCATGGAGCATTGTGATGCCAAATGTAATGGAGGATTGTAATGACAAATATATTGTAGCATTGTGATTACTACGGCTTGGAGCATTATGATGACAAGGGTCAATGAGAATTTTCATGACAATGTCGTGAAGCATTGTGATGACAAGGTCCTGGAGCATTGTGATGAGAAACCATGGAGCCTTGTGATGACAAGTCTCATGGAGCATACTGATGAAAAGGGGCATGGAGCATTCTGATTACAGGGGTCTTGGAACATTGTGATAACAAGGGCATGGAGCATTGTGATGACAAGGGCATGGAGCATTTGTCTAATAAGTTTCATGGATTATTGTGATGACAGTTGGAATGGCGCATTGTGATGACAAGGGCATGGAGCATTGTGATGACCAGGTCATGCAGTATTGTGAAAAGAGGTGTCACGGAGCATTGTGATGACATATGTATTGGCCCATTGTGATGACAATGGCATGGAGCATTGTGATGACAAATATCATGGAGGAATCTGATGACAAAGGTAATGGAGCATTGTGACCACAGTGGCTTGGAGCATAGTGATGACAAGGTTCAGGGAGCATTGTGCTGACAAGTGCATGGAGAATTGTGATGACAAGGGTCATGGAGCATTCTGATGACAAGCTTGTGGAGTATTTTGATGACAATGGCATGGAGTATGGTGATGAAAACGGCATGCGGCTTTGTGATGAAAAATGCATGCAGCCTTTTCATGACAGGGTTCAAGGAGCATTCTGACGACAAGTGTCATGGAGCTTTGTGATGACAAGTGTATTGAGAATTGTGATGACAAAGGTCATGGAGCATTGTGATGAAAAGGGCATGGAGTATTGTGATGACAGGCATCATGGAGCATTGTGATGACAAGTGTTATGGAACATTGTGATCACAAGTGTTTGGAGCATTGCGATGATAGAGGTCATGGATCATTTTGATTTCAAGGAGCATGTAGCATTGTGATGACAAGGGCATGAAGCAATGTGATCCCAAGGTTCATGGAGGATAGTGATGACAATGGTAATGGAGTATTGTGATAACAAGTGCATAGAGTATTGTAATGAGAAGGTCATGTAGCATTTTGCTGACAAAGGCATGGAGCATTGTGATGACAGGTGTCATGGAGCACTGTGATGACAAGCGTCACGGAGCATTGTGAATACAGGGGTCATGTAGCATTGGGATGACAAGGGCATGGATCATTGTGATGACAAGCGTCATGGAGTATTGGGCTTAAACTATTCATGGAGTATTGTGATGACAGTGGTCATGGAGCATTGTGATATCTAGGGAATGGAGCATTGTGATGACAAGAGTCCCGGATCATTGTGTTGTCAGGTGTCATGGAGTTTTGTGATGACAGTGGACATGGAGCATTCTGATGATATTGGTCTTGGAGCATTGTGATGAGAAGTTCACGGAGCATTGGGCTGAAAATATTCATGGAGTATTATGATGACAGGGGTCATGGAGCCTTGTGATGACAAGGGAATGGAGCATGGTGATGACAAGGTCCTGGAGCATTGTGATGAGAAGACCATGGAGACTTGTGATGACAAGTCTCATGGAGCATTCTGATGATAAGGGGCATGGAACATTGTGATTACAGGTGTCTTGGAGCATTGTGATGACAAGTGCATGGAGCATTGTGAGGAGAAGACCATGGAACATTCTGATGACATGCGTCATGGAGCTTTGTGATATCAAGGGCATGGAGCATTGTGATTACATGGGTTTTGGAGCATTGTGACGACAAGGGCCATGGAGAATTTTGATGACAAGGCCGTGGAACATTTTGATGTCACGGGTCATTGAGCATTTTTATGACATAGGAAATGGAGCATTGTGATGAGAAGGTCATTGAGAATTGGTCTGAAATGTTTCATGGATTATTGTGATGAGAGTGGGCATGGAGTATTGTGATGACAAGGGCACGGTACACTGTGATACATGGGTCATGGAGGATTGTAATGACAAGGGCATGGAGCATTTTGATGACAAGTGTCATGGAGCCTTTGATGAGAATGGCATGGAGCAATGTGATGAGACGGTTCATGGAGCATTGTGATGACAATGACATGGAGCATTGTGATGCCAAGGGTCATGGAGCTTTGTGATGACAAAAGTCATGGAGCATTTTGATGACAAGTGTGTGGTGCATTGTGATGAGAAGGGCAGGGAGCTTTCTGATGACAGGGTCATGCAGCAATTTGATGAAAAGTGTAATGGAACATTTTGATGACATGACTTATAGCTCATTGTGTTGCCAGGGATCATGGAGCTTTGGGATGAAAAGGGTCATGGAGCATTTTGATGACAGGGGTAATGGAACATTGTGAAGTCAGAGGTCAAGGAACATTGTGCTGATAAGGGGATGTAGCATTGTGATGACAGGGGTCATGGAACATTGTGATAACAGGGGTGAGCGAGGATTGTGATGACTAGTGATGGAACATTGTGATATCTTATGTGAGAGAACATTTGAATGAGAAGTGCATGGAGAATTGTGATTACAAGGTTTATGGAGCATAGCGATGACAAAGTTGTGGATCATTGTGATGAAAAGTGCATGGCACATTGTGATGAAAAGGTCATGGAGCATTGTTCTGACAAAGGCATGGAGCATTGTGATGACAAGGGTCACGGAGCATTGTGATGAAAATTTCATGGAGCATTGTGGTTAAAATGGTCACAGAGCCTTGTGATGACGCGGGCATGGACCGTTGTGATGACAAACGTTATGAAGCATAGTGATGACTGGAGTCAAGGAGCATTGTGATGACAGGGGTCATGGAGCATTGTGATAACAAGGGCATGGAGCATTGTGATGACAGGGGCATGGAGCATTGGTCTGACAAGTTTCATAGATTATTGTGATGACAGTGGACATGGTGCATTGTGATGACTAGGGCATGGAGCATTGTGAAGACAAGGGCATGGATTAATGTGAAGACAGGTGTCAGGGAGCATTGTGATGACCTATGTCATGGTCCATTGCGATGACAATAGCATGGAGCATTGTGATGCCAAATGTAATGGAGGATGTGATGACAAATATAATGGATCATTGTGATGACTAGGGCTTGGAGCATTATGTTGACAAGGCCCATTGAGAATTTTCATGACAATGTCCTGAAGCATTGTGATGAAAAGATCCTGGAGCATTGTGATGAGAAAACCATGGAGGCTTGTGATGACAAATCTCAAGGAGCATACTGATGAAAAGGGGTCTGGAGCATTCTGATTAAAGGGGACTTGGAACATTGTGATACAAGGGCATGGAGCATTGTGATGACAAGGGCATGCAGTATTGTGAAGAGAGGTGTCAGGGAGCATTGTGATGACATATGTAATGGCCCATTGTGATGACAAAGGCATGGAGCATTG
This sequence comes from Mesoplodon mirus, assembly GCF_964341445.2. Taxonomy (NCBI): domain Eukaryota; kingdom Metazoa; phylum Chordata; class Mammalia; order Artiodactyla; family Ziphiidae; genus Mesoplodon; species Mesoplodon mirus. Next base: position 96,056 of record NW_028295486.1, read on the forward strand.
TGATGCTAAGTGTCATGGAGGATTCTAATGACAAAGGTAATGGAGCATTGTGATGACAAGTGTTTGGAGCATTGTGATGACAAGGGTCAGGGAGCATTGTGCTCACAAGTGCATGGATAATTGTGATGACAACAGACATGGAGCATTCTGATGAGAAGCTTGTGGAGTATTTTGATGACAATTGCATGGAGCATTGTGATGAAAATGGCATGGGGCATTGTGATGAAAAAGGAATGGAGCCTTTTGGTGACAGGTTTCAAGGAGCACTCTAACGACAATGTCAGGGAGCATTGTGATGACAAGTGTATTGAGAATTGTGATGACAAAGGTCATGGAGCATTGTGATGAAAAGGGCATGGAGTATTGTGATGACAGGCATCATGGAGCTTTGTGATGACAAGTGTTACGGAACATTGTGATCACAAGGGTTTGGAGCATTGTGATGACAGAGGTCATGGATCATTTTGATTTCAAGGAGCAGGGAGCATTGTGATGACAAGGGCATGAAGCAATGTGATCCCAAGGTTCATGGAGGATTGTGATGACAATGGTAAAGGAGTATTGTGATGACAAGCGCATAGAGCATTGTAATGACAAGGTCATGTAGCATTTTGCTGACAAAGGCATGGAGCATTGTGATGACAAGTTTCATGGAGCACTGTGATGACAACATCACGGAGCATTGTGAATACAGGGGTCATGGAGCATTGGGATGACAAGGGCATGGATCATTGTGATGAGAAGTGTCATGGAGCCTTGGGCTGAAAATGTTCATGGAGTACTGTGATGACAGGGGTCATGTAGAATTTTGATTTCATTGTGCTGACATTAGCCGGAAATATTATGATGATGGGCATGATGCATTGTGATGACAGGGTTCATGGAGCATTGAGATGAAGAGGGCATGGAGCATTGTGATTACAGGCGTCTTGGAGCATTGTTATGACAAGGGCATTGAGCATTTTGAAGAGAAGTACATGGAACATTCTGATGACGTGTCATGGAGCTTTGTGAAGACAAGGGCATAAAAATTTGTGATGGCACGGGTCATGGAGTATTGTTATGACAGGGGTAATGCAGCATTGTGATGAGAAGGGCATGGAGCCTTGTGATTACAAGGTTCATGGAGCATTGTGATGACAAATTTGTGGACCGTTGGGATGAAAATTACGTGGCACATTGTGATGACAATTGTCATGGAGCATTTTTTGACAACGGTATGGAGCATTGTGATGACAAGGGTCACGGAGCATTGTGATGAAAAGTTCATGGCGCATTGTGGTTACAAAGGTAACAGAGACTTGTGATGACGTGGGTATCGCCCATCGTGATGACACATGTTATGAAGAATTGTGATGACTGGAGTCATGGAGCATTGTGATGACAGGGGTCATGTAGCATTGTGATGAAAAGGGCATGGAACATTGTACTGAGAAAGGCATAGAGCATTGTGATGACATGTGTCATGGAGCACTGTGATGACAAGCGTCACGGACCATTGAGAATACAGGGGTCATGGAGCATTAGGATGACAAGGTCATGGATGATTGTGATGACAAGTGTCATTGAGAATTGGGCTGAAAATGTTCCTGGAGTATTGTGATGACAGGTGTCATGGGGCATTGTGATTACAGGGGTCTTGGAGCATTATGATGACAGAGGTCCCGGATCATTGGGTTGTCAGCTGTCATGGAGTGTTGTGATGACAGTGGTCATGGAGCATTGTGATGATATTGTTCATGGAGCATTGTGATGAGAAGGTCATGGAGCATTGGGCTGAAAATATTCATGGAGTATTGTGATGACAGGTGTCATGGAGCATTGTGATGACAACGGAATGGAGCATGGTGATGACAAGTTCCTGGAGCATTGTGATGAGATGACCATGGAGACTTGTGATGACAAGTCTCATGGAGCATTCTGATGATAAGGGGCATGGAGCATTGTGATTACAGGGGTCTTGGAGCATTGTGATGACAAGGGCATGGAGCATTGTGAGGAGAAGGCCATGGAACATTCTGATTACATGCGTCATGGAGCATTGTGATGACAAGGGCATGGAGAATTGTGATTACAGGGGTTTAGAGCATTGTGATGACAAGGGTCATGGAGCATTGTGATGACAAGGCCGTGGAACATTGTGATGGCAGGGGTCATGAAGCATTGTTATGACAGAGATAATGGAGCATTGTGATGAGAAGGGCATTGAGCAGTGGTCTGAAATATTTCATGTATTATTGTGATGAGAGTGGGCATGGAGCATTGTGATGACAAGGGCCAGGAACACTGTGATACATGGGTCATGGAGGATTGTAATGACAAAGGCATGGAGCATTGTGATGTGAAGTGCATCGAGCATTGTGATGACAAGTGTCATGGTGCTTTGTGATGACAAGGGCATGGAGCCATGTGATGAGAGGGTTCATGGAGCATTGTGATGACAATGACATGGAGCATTGTGATGCCAAGGGCCATGGAGCTTTGTGATGACAATGGTCATGGAGCATTTTGATGACAAGGGTGTGGTGCATTGTGATGAGAAGGGCAGGGAGCATTTTGATGACAGGGTCATGCAGCAATTTGATGAAAAGTGTAATGGAACATTTTGATGACAGTGGTTATAGAACATTGTGATGCCAGGGGTCATGGATCTTTGGGATAAAAAGGGTCATGGAGCATTTTGATGACAGGGGTTATGGAAGATTGTGATGTCAGGGGTATTGGAACATTGTGCAGATAAGGGGATGTAGCATTGTGATGACAGGGGTCATGGAACATTGTGATAACAGGGGTGAGGGAGGATTGTGATGACTAGTGGTGGAACATTTTGATATCTCATGTGAGAGAGCATTTGGATGAGAAGTTCATGGTGCATTGTGATTACAAGGTTTATGGAGCATAGCGATGACAAGGTTGTGGATCATTGTGATGAAAAGTGCATGGCATATTGTGATGAAAAGGGTCATGGAACATTGTTCTGACAAAGGCATGGAGCATTGTGATGACAAGGGTCACGGAGCATTGTGATGAAAAGTTCATGGAGCATTGTGGTTAAAATGGTCACAGAGCCTTGTGATGACGTGGGCATGGACCGTTGTGATGACAAACGTTATGAAGCATTGTGATGACTGGAGTCACGGGGCATTGTGATGACAGGGGTCATGGAGCATTGTGATGACAAGGGCATGGAGCACTGTGATGACAGGGGCATGGAGCATTGGTCTGACAAGTTTCATAGATGATTGTGATGACAGTGGACTTGGTGCATTGTGATGACAAGGGCATGGAGCATTGTGATGACAAGGGCATGGTGTACTGTGAAGACAAGTGTCAGGGAGCATTGTGAAGACATATGTCATGGTCCATTGCGATGACAATGGCATGGAGCATTGTGATGCCAAATGTAATGGAGGATTGTAATGACAAATATAATGTAGCATTGTGATGACTACGGCTTGGAGCATTATGATGACAAGGGCCAATGAGAATTTTCATGACAATGTCATGAAGCATTGTGATGACAAGGTCCGGGAGCATTGTGATGACAAAACCATGGAGCCTTGTGATGACAAGTCTCATGGAGCATACTGATGAAAAGGGGCATGGAGCATTCTGATTACAGGGGTCTTGGAACATTGTGATAACAAGGGCATGGAGCATTGTGATGACAAGTGCATGGAGCATTTATCTAATAAGTTTCATGGATTATTGTGATGACAGTTGGAATGGCGCATTGTGATGACAAGGGCATGGAGCATTATGATGACGAATTCATGCAGTATTGTGAAAAGAGGTGTCACGGAGCATTGTGATGACATATGTATTGGCCCATTGTGATGACAATGGCATGGAGCATTGTGATGACAAATGTCATTGAGGATTCTGATGACAAAGGTAATGGAGCATTGTGATCACAATGGCTTGGAGCATAGTGATGACAAGGTTCAGGGAGCATTGTGCTGACAAGTGCATGGAGAATTGTGATGACAAGTGTCATGGAGCATTCTGATGAAAAGCTTGTGGAGTATTTTGATAACAATGGCATGGAGCATTGTGATGAAAACGGCATGGTACTTTGTGATGAAAAATGCATGCAGCCTTTTCATGACAGGGTTCAAGGAGCATTGTGATGACAAGTGTATTGAGAATTGTGATGACAAAGGTCATGGAGCATTGTGATGAAAAGGGCATGGAGTATTGTGATGACAGGCATCATGGTGCGTTGTGATGACAAGTGTTATGGAACATTGTGATCACAAGTGTTTGGAGCACTGCGATGACAGAGGTCATGGATCATTTTGATTTCAAGGAGCATGTAGCATTGTGATGACAAGGGCATGAAGCAATGTGTTCCCAAGGTTCATGGAGGATAGTGATGACAATGGTAATGGAGTATTGTGATGACAAGTTCATAGAGTATTGTAATGAGAAGGTCATGTAGCATTTTGCTGACAAAGGCATGGAGCATTGTGATGACAGGTGTCATGGAGCACTGTGATGACAAGCGTCACGGAGCATTGTGATTACAGGGGTCATGTAGCATTGGGATGACAAGGGCATGGATCATTGTGATGACAAGAGTCCCGGATCATTGTGTTGTCAGGTGTCATGGAGTGTTGTGATGACAGTGGTCATGGAGTATTGTGATGATATTGGTCTTGGAGCATTGTGATGAGAAGTTCACGGAGCATTGGGCTGAAAATATTCATGGAGTATTGTGATGACATGGGTCATGGAGCATTGTGATGACAAGGGAATGGAGCATGGTGATGACAAGGTCCTGGAGCATTGTGATGAGAAGACCATGGAGACTTGTGATGACAAGTCTCATGGAGCATTCTGATGATAAGGGGCATGGAGCATTGTGATTACAGGGGTCTTGGAGCATTGTGATGACAAGTGCATGGAGCATTGTGAGGAGAAGGCCATGGAATATTCTGATGACATGCGTCATGGAGCTTTGTGATATCAAGGTCATGGAGCACTGTGATTACATGGGTTTTGGAGCATTGTCAAGACAAGGGTCATGGAGCCTTGTGATGACAAGGCCGTGGAACATTGTGATGGCAGGGGTCATGGAGCATTGCTATGACAGAGATAATGGAGCATTGTGATGAGAAGGGCATTGAGCATTGGTCTGAAATGTTTCATGGATTATTGTGATGAGAGTTGGCATGGAGCATTGTGATGACAAGGGCACGGAACACTGTGATACATGGGTCATGGAGGATTGTAATGACAAAGGCATGGATCATTGTGAAGGGAAGGGCATCGAGCATTGTGATGACAAGTGTCATGGTGCTTTGTGATGACAAGTGCATGGAGCCATGTAATGAGATGGTTCATGGAGCATTGTGATGACAATGACATGGAGCATTGTGATGCCAAGTGCCATGGAGCTTTGTGATGACAATGGTCATGGAGCATTTTGATGACAAGGGTGTGGTGCATTGTGATGAGAAGGGCAGGGAGCATTTTGATGACAGGGTCATGCAGCAATTTGATGAAAAGTGTAATGGAACATTTTGATGACAGGGGTTATAGAAAATTGTGATGCCAGGGGTCATGGATCTTAGGGATGAAAAGGGTCATGGAGCATTTTGATGACAGGGGTTATGGAACATTGTGATGTCTGGGGTCATGGAACATTGTGCAGATTAGTGGATGTAGCATTGTGATGACAGGGGTCATGGAATATTGTGATAACAGGGGTGAGGGAGGATTGTGATGACTAGTGGTGGAACATTGTGATATCTCATGTGAGAGAGCATTTGGATGAGAAGTTCATGGAGCATTGTGATTACAAGGTTTATGGAGCATAGCGATGACAAGGTTGTGGATCATTGTGATGAAAATTGAATGGCACATTGTGATGACAAAGGTCATGGAGCATTGTTCTGACAAAGGCATGGAGCATTGTGATGACAAGTGTCACGGAGCATTGTGATGAAAATTTCATGGAGCATTGTGGTTAAAATTGTCACAGAGCCTTGTGATGACGCGGGCATGGACCGTTGTGATGACAAATGTTATGAAGCATTTTGATGACTGGAGTCACGGTGCATTGTGAAGACAGGGGTCATGGAGCATTGTGATGCCAAGGGCATGGAGCACTGTGATGACAGGGGCATGGAGCATTGGTCTGACAAGTTTCATAGATGATTGTGATGACAGTGGACATGGTGCATTGTGATGACAAGGTCATGGAATATTGTGAAGACAGGTGTCAGGGAGCATTGTGATGACATATGTCATGGTCCACTGCGATGACAATGGCATGGAGCATTGTAATGCCAAATGTAATGGAGGATTGTAATGACAAATATAATGGAGCATTGTTATGACTACGGCTTGGAGCATTATGATGACAACGGCCATTGAGAATTTTCATGACAATGTCGTGAAGCATTGTGATGACAATATCCTGGAGCACTGTGATGAGAAAACCATGGAGACTTGTGATGACAAGTCTCATGGAGCATACTGATGAAAAGGGGCATGGAGCATACTGATTACAGGGTTCTTGGAACATTGTGATAACAAGGGCATGGAGCATTGTGATGACAAGGGCATGGAGCATTGGTCTAATAAGTTTCATGGATTATTGTGATGACAGTTGGAATGGCACATTGTGATGACAAGGGCATGGAGCATTGTGATGACCAGTTCATGCAGTATTGTGAGAAGAGGTGTCACGGAGCATTGTGATGACATATGTATTAGCCCATTGTGATGACAATGGCATGGAGCATTGTGATGCCAAGTTTCATGGAGGATTCTGATGACAAAGGTAAAGGAGCCTTGTGATGACAATGGCTTGGAGCGTAGTGATGACAAGGTTCAGGGAGCATTGTGCTGACAAGTGCATGGAGAATTGTGATGACAAGGGTCATGGAGCATTCTGATGACAAGCTTGTGGAGTATTTTGATGACAATGGCATGGAGCATTGTCATGAAAACGGCATGGGGCTTTGTGATGAAAAAGGCAAGGAGCCATTTCGTGACAGGGTTCAAGGAGCATTCTGATGACAAGTGTCTGGGAGCATTGTGATGACAAGTGTATTGAGAATTGTGATGACAAATATCATGGAGCATTGTGATGAAAAGGGCATGGACTATTGTGATGACAGGCATCATGGAGCACTGTGATGAAAAGTGTTATGGAACATTGTGATCACAAGGGTTTGGAGCATTGCGATGACAGAGGTCATGGATCATTTTGATTTCAAGGAACATGGAGCATTTTGATGACAAGGGCATGAAGCAATGGGATCCCAAAGTACATGGAGGATAGTGATGACAATGGTAATGCAGTACTGTGATGACAAGCACATAGAGCATTGTAATGACAAGGTCATGTAGCATTTTGCTGACAAATGCATGGAGCATTGTGATGACAGGTGTCATGGAGCACTGTGATGACAAGCGTCACAGAGCCTTGTGAATACAGGGTTCATGGAGCATTGCGATGACAAGGGCAGGGATAATTGTGATGACAAGGGTCATGGAGCATTGGGCTGAAAATGTTCATGGAGTATTGTGATGAAAGGGGTCATGGAGCATTGTGATGACTAGGGAATGGAGCATTGTGATGACAAGAGTCCCGGATCATTGTGTTGTCAGGTGTCATTGAGTGTTGTGATGACAGTGATCATGGAGCATTTTGATGAAAAGTTCATGGAGCATTGTTGTTACTAAGGTAACAGAGCCTTGTGATAACACGGGTATCGACCATTGTGATGACAAATGTTATGAAGAATTGTGATGACTGGAGTAACGGAGCATTGTGATGACAGGTGTCATGGAGCATTGTGATGAAAAGGGCATGGAGCATTGTGCTGAGAATGGGATAGAGCATTGTGATGACATGTGTCATGGAGCATTGTAATGACAAGCGTCACGCAGCATTGTGAATACAGGGGTCATGGAGCATTAGGATGACAAGGGCATGGATCATTGTGATGACAAGGGTCATGGAGAATTGGGCTGAAAATGTTCCTGGAGTATTGTGATGACAGGGGTCATGGAGCATTGTGATGACTAGGGAATGGATAATTGTGATGACAAGAGTCCCAGATCATTGTGTTGTCAGGTGTCATTGAATGATGTGATGACAGTGATCATGGAGCATTGTGATGATATTGGTCTTGGAGCATTGTGATGAGAAGGTCATGGGACATTGGGCTGAAAATATTCATGTCTTATTGTGATGACAGGGGTCAGGGAGCATTGTGATGACAAGGGAATGGAGCATGGTGATAACAAGGTCCTGGAGCATTGTGATGAGATGACCAGGGAGACTTGTGATGACAAGTTTCATGGAGCATCCTGATGAAAAGGGGCATGGAGCATTGTGATTACAGGGGTCTTGGAGCATTGTGATGACAAGGGCATGGAGCATTGTGAGGAGAGAACCATGGAACATTCTGATTACATGCGTCATGGAGCATTGTGATGAAAAGGGCATGGAGCATTGTGATTACAGGGGTCTTGGAGCATTGTGATGACAAGGGTCATGGAGCCTTGTTATGACAAGGCCGGGGAACATTGTGATGGCAGGTGTCATGGAGCATTGTTATGACAGAGGTAATGGAGCATTGTGATGAGAAGAGCATTGAGCATTGGTCTGAAATATTTCATGGATTGTTGTGATGAGAGTGGGCATGGAGCATTGTGATGACAAGTGTCATGGTGCTTTGTGATGACAAGGGCATGGAGCCATGTGATGAGAGTGTTCATGGAGCATTGTGATGACAATGACAAGGAGCATTGTGATGACAAGGGTCATGGAGCTTTGTGATGACAAAAGTCATGGAGCATTTTGATGACGAGGGTGTGGTGCATTGTGATGAGAAGTGCAGGGAGCATTTTGATGACAGGGTCATGCAGCAATTTGATGAAAAGTGTAATGGAACATTTTGATGACAGGGGTTATAGAACATTGTGATGCCAGGGGTCATGGATCTTTGGGATAAAAAGTGTCATGGAGCATTTTGATGACAGGGGTTATGGAACATTGTGATGTCAGAGGTCATGGAACATGGTGCAGATAAGGGGATGTAGCATTGTGATGACAGGGGTCATGGAACATTGTGATAACAGGGGTGAGGGTGTATTGTGATGACTAGTGATGGAACAGTGTGATATCTCAGGTGAGAGAGCATTTGGATGAGAAGTGCATGGACCATTGTGATTACAAGGTTTATGGAGCATAGCGATGAAAAGGTTGTGGATCATTGTGATGAAAAGCGCATTGTAAATTGTGATGAAAAGGTTCATGGAGCATTGTTCTGACAAAGGCATGGAGCATTGTGATGACAAGTGTCATGGAGCATTTTGATGAAAAGTTCATGGAGCATTGTGGTTAAAATTGTCACAGAGCCTTGTGGTGACGCGGGCATGGACCGTTGTGATGACAAACGTTATGTAGCATTGTGATGACTGGAGTCATGGGGCATTGTGATGACAGGGGTCATGGAGCATTGTGATGACAAGGGCATGGAGCACTGTGATGACAGGGGCATGGAGCATTGGTCTGACAAGTTTCATAGATGATTGTGATGACAGTGGACATGGTGCATTGTGATGACAAGGGCATGGAGCATTATGATGACAAGGTCATGGATTATTGTGAAGACAGGTGTCAGGGAGCATTGTGATGACATATGTCATGGTCCATTGCGATGACAATCGCATGGAGCATTGTGATTCCAAATGTAATGGAGGATTGTAATGACAAATATAATGGAGCATTGTTAGGACTAAGGCTTGGAGCATTATGATGACAAGGGCCATTGAGAATTTTCATGACAATGTCGTGAAGCATTGTGATGACAAGGTCTTGGAGCACTGTGATGAGAAAACCATGGAGCCTTGTGATGACAAGTCTCATGGATCATACTGATGAAAAGGGGCATGGAGCATTCTGATTACAGGGGTCTTGGAACATTGTGATAACAAGGGCATGGAGCATTGTGATGACAAGGGCATGGAGCTTTGGTCTAATAAGTTTCATGGATTATTGTGATGACAGTTGGAATGGCGCATTGTGATGACAAGGGCATGGAGCATTGTGATGACCAGGTCATGCAGTATTGTGAGAAGAGTTGTCACGGAGCATTGTGATGACATATGTTTTAGCCCATTGGGATGACAATGGCATGGAGCATTGTGATGCCAATTTTCATGGAGGATTCTGATGACAAAGGTAAATGAGCATTGTGATGACAATGGCTTGGAGCATAGAGATGACAAGGTTCAGGGAGCATTGTGCTGACAAATGCATGGAGAATTGTGATGACAAGGGTCATGGAGCATTCTGATGACAAGCTTGTGGAGAATTTTGATGACAATGGCATGGAGCATTGTGTTGAAAACGTCATGGGGCTTTGTGATGAAAAAGGCAAGGAGCCATCTTGTGACAGGGTTCAAGGAGCATTCTGTCGACAAGTGTCTGGGAGCATTGTGATGAGAAGTGTATTGAGAATTGTGATGACAAAGGTCATGGATCATTGTGATGAAAAGGGCATGGAGTATTGTGATGACAGGCATCATGGAGCGTTGTGATGAAAAGTGTTATGGAACATTGTGATCACAAGGGTTTGGAGCATTGCGATGACAGAGGTCATGGATCATTTAGATTTCAAGGAGCATGGAGCATTGTGATGACAAGGGCATGAAGCAATGTGATCCCAAGTTTCATGGAGGATAGTGATGACAATGGTAATGCAGTATTGTGATGACAAGCACATAGAGCATTGTAATGACAAGGTCATGTAGCATTTTGCTGACCAAGGCATGGAGCATTGTGATGACAGGTGTCATGGAGCACTGTGATGACAAGCATCACGGAGCATTGTGAATACAGGGGTCATGGAGCATTGTGCTGAAAAGGGCATGCATCATTGTGATGACAAGTATCATGGAGCATTGGGCTGAAAATATTCATGAAGTATTGTGATGACATGGGACATGGAGAATTGTGATGACATAGGTCATGGAGAATTTTGATTTCATTGTGCTGACAATAGCCGGAAGCATTATAATGATGGGCATGATGCATTGTGATGACAGGGTTCATGGATCATTGAGATGAAAAGGGAAATGGAGCATTGTGATTACAGGGGTCTTGAGCATTGTGATGACAAGGGCATGGAGCATTGTGATGAGAAATCCATGGAACATTCTGATGACATGTGTCATGGAGCTTTGTGATGACAAGGGCATGGAGCATTGTGATTACAGTGGTCTTGGATCATTGTGATGACAAGTGTCATGGAGCCTTGTGATTACAAGTCCGTGGAACATTGTGATGGCAGGGGTCATGGAGCATTGTGATGAGAAGTGCATGGAGCATTGTGATTACATGGGCACGGAACACTGTGATACATGGGTCATGCAGTATTTTAATGACTAGGGCATGGAGCATTGTGATGAGAAATGCATCGAGCATTGTGATGACAAGTGTCATGGAGCTTTCTGATGACAAGGGCATGGAGCAATGTGATGAGAGGTTTCATGGAGCATTGTGATGACTATGGTCATGGAGCATTGTTCTGACAAAGAAATGGAGCATTGTGATGACAAGGGTCCCAGAGAATGGTGAGGAAATGTTCATGGAGCATTGTGGTTACAAATGTCACAGAGCCTTGTGATGACGTGGACATGGACCATTGTGATGACAAACGTTATGAAGCATTGTGATGACTGGAGTCACAGAGCATTGGGATGGCAGGGGTCATGGAGCACTCTGATGACAAGTGCATGGAGCATTGTGATGACAGGGGAATGGAGCATTGATCTGAATAATTTCATAGATTATTGTGATGACCATGGGCATGGTGCATTGTGATGACAAGGGCATGGGGCATTGTGATGAGAAGGTCATGGAATATTGTGAAGAGAGATGTCAGGGAGCATTGTGATGACATATGTCATGGTCCATTGCGATGACAATGGCATGGAGCATTGTGATGCCAATTGTAATGGAGGATTGTGATGACAAATATAATGGAGCATTGTGATGATTAGGGCTTGCAGCATTATGATGACAAGGGCCATTGAGAATTTTCATGACAATGTCGTGAAGCATTGTGATGACAAGATCCTGGAGAATTGTGATGACAAAGCTATGGAGCCTTGTGATGACAAGTCTCATGGAGCATACTGATGAAAAGGGCCATGGAGCATTGTGATTACAGGGGTCATGGAACATTGTGATGACAAGGGCATGGAACATTGTGAGGAGAAGACCAAGGAGCATTCTGATGGGATGCGTCATTGAGATTTGTGATGACAAGAGCATGGAGCATTTTGATTACATGGGTCTTGTAGCATTGTGATGAAAAGGGCATGGATCATTGTGATGAAAAAGGCATGGAGCCTTGTCATGACAGAGTTCGAGGAGCATACAGACAACAAGTGTCAGGGAGCATTTTGATGACAAGTGTATTGAGCATTGTGATGACAAAGGTCATGGAGCATTGTGACTGGAAGACCAAGGATAATTGTGATGAGGAGCATCAAGGGGCATTGTGATGACAAGTGTTATGGAATATTGTGATCACAAGGGTTTGGAGCATTGTTATGACAGAGGTCATGGTGCATTTTGATTTCATTGTGATGACAATAGCATGAAGCATTATGATGATAGGCATGGTGCATTGTGATGACAGGGTTAATGGATCATTGAGATGAAAAAGGGCATGGAGCATTGTGATTACAGGGTTCTTGGAGTGTTGTGATGAGAAGGGTCATGGAGCCTTGTGATGACAAGGCCATGGAATATCGTGATGGCAGGGGCATGGAGCATTGTTATGAGATGGGTAATGGAGCATTGTGATGGCAAGGGCATGGATCATTGTGATGAGAAGGCCATGTAGCATTCTGATGACATGTGTCATGGAGCATTGTGATGACAATGACATGGAGCATTGTGATGCCATGGGTCAGGGCTCTTTGAGATGACAAAGGTCATGGAGCATTTTGATGGCAAGGGCGTTGTGCATTGTAATGAGAAGGGCAGGGAGAATTGTGATGACAGGTTCATGGAGCAATTTGTTGAAAATTTTCATGGAACATTTTGATGACAGGTGTTATGGAACATTGTGATGTCAGGGGTCATCGAACATTTTGATGATAAGTGCATGTAGCATTGTGATGACAGGAGTCATGGAACATTGTGATGACAGGTGGGAGGGAGTATTGTGACAAACAGTGATGTAGCATTGTGATATCAGTGGTGAGAGAGCATTTTGATTAGAAGTGCATGGAGGATTATGATGACAATGTTTATGGAGCAATGTGATGACAAGATTGTAGAGCACTGTGATGACAAGCGCATGGTGCATTGTGATGACATGTGTCATGGAGCATTGTGCTGACAAGCGCAAGGAGCATTGTGATGACAAGGGTCATGGAGCATTGTGCTGAGAAAGGCATAGAGCATTGTGATGACAAGTGTCATGGAGCTTTTTGATGAGAAGGGCATGGAGCTTTGTGATTACAGGGATCTTGGAGCATTGTGATGAAAAGGGCACGGATTATTGTGATGAAAAAGGCATGGAGCCTTGTCATGACAGGGTTCAAGGAGAATACTGATGACAAGCGTCAGTTTGCATTGTGATGACAAGTGTATTGAGCATTGTGATGACGAAGATCATGGAGCATTGTGATGAGAAGACCATGGATAATTGTGATGATGAGCGTCATGGGGTTTTGTGATGATAAGTGTTATGGAACATTGTGATCACAAGGGTTTGGAGCATTATGATGACAGAGTTCATGGAGAATATTGATTTCATTGTGATGACAATAGCCTGAAGCATTGTGATGATGGGCAGGGTGCATTGTGATGACAGGGTTCATGGAGCATTGAGATGAAAAGGGGCATGGAGCATTGTGTTTACAGGGGTTTTGGAGCATTGTGAGGACAAGGGCATGGAGCATTGTGATGAGAAGGCCATGGAACATTCTGAGGACATGCGTCATGGAGCTTTGTGATGACAAGGGCATGGAGCATTGTGATTTCAGGGGTCTTCAGCATTGTGATGACAAGTGTCATGGAACCTTGTGATGACTAGGCCGTGGAACACTGTGATGGCAGGGGTCATGGTGGATTGTTATGACAGGGGTAATGGAGCATTGTGATGAGAAGGGCATGGAACATTGGTCTGAAATATTTCGTGTATGATTGTGATGAGAGTGGGCATGGAGCCTTCTGATGACAAGGGTACGGAACACTATGATACATCGGTTATGCTGGAATGTAATGACAAGGGCATGGAGCATTGTGATGAGAAGGGCATCGAGCATTGTGATGACAAGTGTCATGGAGCTTTGTGATGACAAGGACATCGAGCAATGTGATGAGAGTGTTCAGGGAGCATTGTGATGACAGTGACATGGAGCATTGTGATGCCAAGGGTCGTGGAGCATTGTCATGACAAGTAATGGAGCATTTTGATGACAAGGGCATGTTGCATTGTGATGAGAAGGGCAGGGAGCATTTTGATGACCGGGTCATGCAGCAATTTGATGAAAAGTGTAATGGAATATTTTGATGGCAGGGGTCATAGAACATTGTGATGTCAGGGGATTTGGAGCGTTGGGATGAAACGGGTCATGGAGCAATTTGATGACAGGGGTCATGGAACATTGTGATGATAAGGGGATGTAGCAGTGTGATGACAGGGTCATGGAACATTGTGATTACAGGGGTGAGGGTGTATTGTGATGACTAGTGATGGAATACTGTGATATCTATCGTGAGAGAGCATTTTGATGAGAAGTGCATGGAGCATTGTGATTACAAGATTTATGGAACATTGCAATGACAAGGTTGTGGACCGTTGTGATGAAATGTGTGTGGCACATTGTGAAGACAATGGTCATGGAGCATTGCTCTGACAAAGATATGGAGCATTGTGAAGACAAGGGTCACAGAGAATTGTGATGAAAAGTTCAAGGAGCATTGTGGTTACAAAGGTCACAGAGCCTTGTAATTACGCGGGCATGTAACATTGTAATGACAAATGTTATGAAGCATTGTGATGACTGGAGTCAAGGACCATTGTGATGACAGGGGTCATGGAGCATTGTGATGACATGTGTCATGGAGCATTGTGCTGACAAGCGCATGGAGCTTTGTGATGACAAGCGTCATGGAGCATTGTGCTGAGAAAGGCATAGAGCATTGTGATGACAAGGGTCAAAGAGCATTGTGATGAAAAGTTCATGGAGCATTGTGGTTAAAAAGGTCACAGAGACTGTTGATGACCAGGGCATGGACCATTGTGATGACAAAGGTCATGAAGCATTGTGATAACTGGAGTCACGGAGCATTGTGATGACAGGGGTCATGGAGGAATGTGATAACAAGGGCATGGAGCACTGTGATGACAAGGGCATGGAACATTGGTCTAATAAGTTTCATGGATTATTGTGATGACAGTTGGAATGGCCCATTGTGATGACAAGGGCATGGAGCATTGTGATGCCAAGTGTCATGGAGGATTCTGTTGACAAAGGTAATGGAGCATTCTGATGACAAGGGTCAGGGAGCATTGTGCTGACAAGTGCATGGAGAACTGTGATGACAAGGGTCATGGAGCATTCTGAAGACAACCTTGTGGAGTATTTTGATGACAATGGCATGGAGCATTGTGAAGAAAACGGCATTGGGCATGGTGTTGAAAGAGGCATGGAGCCTTTTCGTGACAGGGTTCAAGGAGCATTCTGATGACAAGTGTCAGGGAGCATTGTGATGACAAGTGTATTGAACATTGTGATGACAAACGTCATGGAGCATTGTGATGACAAGTCATGGAGCATTTTGATGACTAGGGCATGGTGCATTGTTATGAGAAGTTCAGGGAGAATTTTGATGACCGGGTCATGCAGCAATTTGATGAAAATTGTAATGGAACATTTTGATGCCAGGGGTTATAGAACATTGTGATGTCAGGGGTCTTGCAGCTTTGGGATGAAACGGATCATGGAGGATTTTGATGGCAGTTGTCATTGAACATTGTGATGATAAGGGGATGTAGAAGTGTGATGACAGTGTCATGGATCATTGTGATTACAGGGGTGAGGGAGTATTATGATGACTAGTGATGGAACACTGTGATATCTCTTCTGAGGGAGCATTTTTATGAGAAGGGCATGGAGCATTGTGATTACAAGGTTTATGGAGCATTGCAATGACAAGGTTGTGGACCGTTGTGATGAAATGTGCGTGGCATATTGTGAAGACAATGGTCATGGAGCATTGTTCTGACAAAGACATGGAGGATTGTGATGGCAAGTATCACAGAGAATTGTGATAAAAAGTTCATGGAGCATTGCGGTTACAAAGGTCACAGAGCTTTGTGATGACGCGGGCATGGACCACTGTGATGACAAACGTTATGAAGCATTGAGATGCCTGGAGTCACGGAGCATTGTGATGACAGGGGTCATGGAGCATTGTAATGACATGTGTCATGGAGCATTGTGCTGACAAGCGAATGGAGCATTGTGATGACAAGGGTCATGGAGCATTGTGCTGAGAAAGGCATAGAGCATTGTGATGACAAGGGTCAAAGAGCATTGTGATGAAAAGTTCATGGAACATTGTGCTTAAAAAGGTCACAGAGACTGTTGATGACGAGGGCATGGAAAACTGTGATAACAAAGGTCATGAAGCATTGGGATGACTTGAGTTATGGAGCAGTGTGATGACAGGGGTCATGGACATTTGTGATAACAAGGGCATGGAGCATTGTGATGACAAGGGACTGGAGCATTGGTCTAATAAGTTTCATGGATTATTGCGATGATAGTTGGAATGGTGCATTGTGATGACAAGGGCATGGAGCATTGCGATGACCTGGTCATGCAATATTGTTAAGAAAAGTGTCAGGGAGCATTGTGATGACATATGTAATGACCCATTGGGATGACAATGGCATGGAGCATTGTGATGCCAAGTGTCAAGGAGGATTCTCATGACAAAGGTAATGGAGCGTTGTGATGACAATGGCTTGGAGCATTGTGATGACAAGGGACAGGGAGCATTGTGCTGACAAGTGCATGGAGAATTGTGATGACAAGGGTCATGGAGCATTCTGATGACAAGCTTGTGGAGTATTTTGATGACAATGACATGGAGCATTGTGATGAAAACGGAATGGGGCATTGTGATGAAAAAGGCAAGGAGCCTTTTCGTGGCAGGTTTTAAGGAGCATTCTGATGACAAGTGTCAGGGAGAATTGTGATGACAAGTGTATTGAGAATTGTGATGACAAAGGTCATGGAGCATTGTAATGAAAAGGGCATGGAGTATTGTGATGACAGGCATCATGGAGCGTTGTGATGACAAGTGTTATGGAACATTGTGATCACAAGGGTTTGGAGCATTGTGATGACAGAGGTCATGGATCATTTTGATTTCAAGGAGCATGGAGCATTGTGATGACAAGGGCATGAAGCAATGTGACCCCAAGGTTCATGGAGGATTGTGATGACAATGGAAATGGAGTATTGTGATGACAAGCGCATAGAGCATTGTAATGACAAGGTCATGTAGCATTTTGCTGACAAAGGCATGGAGCATTGTGATGACATGTGTCATGGCTCACTGTGATGCCAAGTGTCACGGATAATTGTGAATACAGGGGTCATGGAGCACTGGGATGACAAGGGCATGGATCATTGTGAGGACAAGGGTCATGGAGCACTGGGCTGAAAATGTTCATGGAGTGTTGTGATGACAGGGGTCATGGAGCATTGTGATGACTAGGGAATGGAGCATTGTGATGACAAGTGTCCCGGATCATTGTGTTGTCAGGTGTCATGGAGTGTTGTGATGACTGTGGTCATGGAGCATTTTGATGATATTGGCCATGGAGCATTGTGATGAGTAGGTCGTGGAGCACTGGGCTGAAAATGTTCATGGATTATTGTGATGACAGGTGTCATGGAGCATTGTGATGACAAGGGATTGGAGCATGGTGATGACAAGGTCCTGGAGCACTGTGATGAGAAGACCATGGAGACTTGTGATGACAAGTCTCATGGAGCATTCTGATGAAAAGGGGCATGGAGCATTGTGATTACAGGTGTCTTGGTGCATTGTGATGACGAAGGCATGGAGCATGGTGATGAGAAAGCCAAGGAGCATTCTGATGACATGCGTCATGGAGTTTTGTGATGACAAGGGCATGGAGCATTGTGATTACAGGGATCTTGGAGCATTGTGATGAAGACGACATGGATCATTGTGATGAAAAAGGCATGGAGCCTTGTCATGACAGGGTTCAAGGAGCATACTGAAGACAAGTGTCAGGGAGCATTGTGATGACAGGTGTATTGAGCATTGTGATGACAAAGATCATGGAGCACTGTGATGAGAATATCATGGATAATTGTGATGATGAGCGTCATTGGGTGTTGTGGTGATAAGTGTTATGGAACATTGTGATCACAAGTGTTTGGAGCATTATGATGACAGAGGTCATGGAGAAAATTGTTTTCATTGTGATGACAATAGACTGAAGCATTATGATGATGGGCATGGTGCATTGTGATGAAAGGGTTCATGGAGCATTGAAATGAATAGTGGCATAGAGCATTGTGATTACAGGGTTCTAGGAGCATTGTGATGAGAAGCGTCAAGGAGCTTTGTGATGACAAGGCCATGGAACATAGTGATGGCAGGGGTCATGGAGCATTGTTATGACTGGTGTAATGGAGCATTGTGATGGCAAGGGCATGGAGCATTGTGATGAGAAGGCCATGGAGCATATTGATGACATGTGTCATGGAGCTTTGTGAAGACAATGGCATGGAGCAATGTGATGAGAGCATTCATTTAGCATTGTGATGACAATGACATGGAACATTGTGATGCCAAGGGTCTTGGATCTTTGTGATGACAAAGGTCATGGAGCATTTTGATGGCAAGGGCGTTGTGCATTGTGATGAGAAGGGCAGGGAACATTCTGATGACAGGGTCATGGAGCAATTTGATGAAAAGTGTCATGGAACATTTTGATGACAGTTGTTATGGAACATTGTGATGTCAGGGGTCATCGAACATTGTGATGATAAGTGCATGTAGCATTGTGATGACAGGAGACATGGTACATTGTGATGACACGGGTGAGGGAGTATTGTGACAAATAGTGATGTAGCATTCTGATATCAGTGGTGAGAAAGCATTTTGATGAGAAGTGAATGGAGCATTGTGATGAAAAATTTTAAGGAGCATTGTGATGACAAGATTGTGGAGCACTGTGATGACAAGTGCATGGCGCATTGTGATGACATGTGTCATGGAGCATTGTGCTGACAAGCGCATGGAGCATTGTGATAACAAGTTTCAAAGAGCATTGTGATGAAAATTTCATGGAACATTGTGGTTAATAAGGTCACGGAGATTGTTGATGACGAGGGCATGGACCATTGTGATGACAAAGGTCATGAAGCATTGTGATGACTGGAATCACGGAGCACTGTGATGACAGGGGTCATGGAGCATTGTGATAAAATGGGCATGGAGCTTTGTGATGACAAGGGCATGGAACATTGGTCTAATATGTTTCATGGATTATTGTGATGACACTTGGAATGGCGCATTGTGATGACAAGGGCATGGAGCATTGTGAGGACCAGGTCATGCAGTATTGTGAAGAGAGGTGTCAGGGAGCATTGTGATGACATAGGAAATGGCCCATTGTGATGACAATGGCATGCACCATTGTGATGACCAGGTCATGCAGTATTGTGAAGACAAGTGTCAGGGAGCATTGTGATGACATATGAAATGGCCCATTGTGATGCCAATGGCATGGAACATTGTGATGCCAAGTGTCATGGAGGATTCTGATGACAAAGGTAATGGAGCATTGTGATCACAATGGCTTAGAGCACTGTGATGACTAGGGTCAGGAGCATTGTGCTGACAAGTGCATGGAGAATTGTGATGACAAGTGTCATGGAGCATTCTGATGACAAGCTTGTGAAGTATTTTGATGACAATGGCACAGAGCATTGTGATGAAAACGGCATGGGGCACTGTGATGAAAAAGGCATGTAGCCTTTTCGTGACAGGGTTTAAGGAGCATTCTGATGACAAGTGTCAGGGAGCATTGTGATGACAAGTGTATTGAGAATTGTGATGACAAAGGTCATGGAGCATTGTGATGAAAAGGGCATGGAGTATTGTGATGACAGGCATCATGGAACGTTGTGATGACATGTGTTATGGAACACTGTGGTCAAAAGGGTTTGGAGCATTGTGATGACAGAGGTCATGGATCATTTTGATTTCAAGGAGCATGGAGCATTGTGATGACAAGGTCATGAAGCAATGTGATCCCAAGTTTCATGGAGGATTGTGATGACAATGGAAATGGAGTATTGTCATGACATGCACATAGAGCATTGTAATGAAAATGTCATGTAGCATTTTGCTGACAAAGGCATGGAGCATTGTGATGACAGGTGTCATGGAGCACTGTGATGACAAGCGTCACGGATTATTGTGAATACAGGGGTCATGGAGCATTGGGATGACAAGGTCAGGCATCATTGTGATGACAAGGGTCATGGAGCACTGGGCTGAAATTGTTCATGGAGTGTTGTGATGACAGGGTTCATGGAGCATTGTGATGACTAGGGAATGCAGCATTGTGATGACAAGAGTCCCGGATCATTGTGTTGTCAGGTGTCATGGAGTGTTGTGATGACTGTGGTCATGGAGCACTGTGATGATATTGGCCATGGAGCATTGTAATGAGTAGGTCGTGGAGCATTGGGCTGAAAAATTTCATGGTTTATTGTGATGACAGGTGTCATGGAGCATTGTGATGACAAGGGAATGGAGCATGGTGATGACAAGGTCCTGGAGCACTGTGATAAGAAGACCATGGAGACTTGTGATGACAAGTCTCATGGAGCATTCTGATGAAAAGGGGCATGGAGCATCGTGATTACAGTGGTCTTGGTGCATTGTGGTGACGAGGGCATGGAACATTGTGATGAGAAGTCCATGGAGCATTCTGATGACATGCGTCATGGAGTTTTGTGATGACAAGGACATGGAGCATTGTGACTACAGGGATTTTGGAGATTGTGATGAAGAGGGCATGGATCATTGTGATTACAAGGGCACGGAACACTTTGATACATTGGTCATGCAGGATTGTAATGACAAGGGCATGGAGCACTGTGATGAGGAGGGCATTAAGCATTGTGATGACAAGTGTCATGGAGCTTTGTGATGACAAGTGCATGGAGCCATGTGATGAGAGTGTTCATGGAGCATTGTGATGACAATGACATGGAGCATTGTGATGACAATGGAAATGGAGCATTGTGATGACAAGTGTATTGAGAATTGTGATGACAATGGTCATGGAGCATTGTGATGAAAAGGTCATGGAGTATTCTGATGACAGGCATCATGGAGCGTTGTGATGACAAGTGTTATGGAACACTGTGATCACTAGGGTTTGGAGCATTGTGGTGACAGAGGTCATGGATCATTTTGATTTCAAGGTGCATGGAGCATTGTGATGACAAGGGCATGAAGCAATGTGATCCCAAAGTTCATGGAGGATTGTGATGACAATGGAAATGGAGTATTGTGATGACAAGCGCAGAGATCATTATAATGACAAGGTCATGTAGCATTTTGCTGACAAAGGCATGGAGCATTGTGATGACATGTGTCATGGAGCACTGTGATGACAAGCGTCACGGAGCATTGTGAATACAAGGGTCATGGAGCATAGGGATGACAAGGGCATGGTTCAATATGATGACAAGGGTCATGGAACTTTGGGCTGAAAATGTTCATGGAGTATTGTGAATACAGGGGCTATGGAGCATTGTGATGACTAGGGAATGGAACATTTTGATGACAAGAGTGCCGAATCATTGTCTTGTCAGGTGTCATGGAGTGTTGTGATGACAGTGGTCATGGAGCATTGTGATGATATTGGCCATGGAGCTTTGTGATGAGAAGACCGTGGTTAATTGTGATGTCGAGCATCATGGAGCACTGTAATGACAAGGGGCATGAAGCATTGTGATGACAGGTGTCAGGGAGCATTGTGATGACATGTGTCATGGAGCATTGTGATGACAAGGGCATGGAGCATTGTGATGACAAGTGCATGGAGCATTGTGATGACAAGTGCATGGAGCATTGCAATGTCAAGTGGATGGAGAATTTTGATGACAAGAGCATGTAACATATTGCTGAGAAGTGTCATATAGCATTGTGATGACATGGACGTGGAGAACTGTGATGACAAGGGACATGGAGCATTGTGATAACCAGGGCATGGTGCATTGTGATGACAGGGGTCATGGAGCATTATTATGAGAACGGCCATGGTGCATTCTGACATAAGATATCACTTATGAAGGGAATGTAAACATGGCTACATATGAACTGAATTAGGGAAGAGAACAGAGTCTCAGATTTAGGAAACACTCTAACGCTTGCTTAAGAGGAAAGAGAGGTGGGGAGATGCACAAAACATAAGATTGATATTAGCACAGGTACCGTTCCATAGTCCAAAAACAGAAGAGACAAGCCCTACTCCTTCCTCAGTGAATGGAACTCAACATCCCTATTCCACGCAGATAAACATATCTGACTAGTAAGAATTTTAAAACCTATGTATTGATATGTCTCCATAAAGGAAACAAGTGTGTCTAGAACGACATAAACATGGCAGTGAGAATCAGCTCAAACCCAATATAAAACTGAATTTCAAAACAAAACATAAAAACAGTAAAATTCTTACACAATACCTTCAGGGGTTCTGGTGAAATTTGGAATGACCCTATCTACAATGACAGCTGGATGTGGCATAAGGCTGGTCACTTGGGACTGAGAGCATTGGTGAGATTGGGTGAAAAAATGCAGACCCTTTAAAGCAATAATGCCTGCCACCCATTCCATGGTTCCCAACTCTCCAGGTAGAAGGGACTATCACTACAGTTATAACGTGTATGGGAACCTAGAGAATGGAAACCATCTGATGGTGAAAGGTTTCCAAAACTCTACTACTTTTTTCTCTCCTTGTGCTCCAGTTTGACATTCCAACTGCTTTACTATCAATCTCCCAACTTTGAAAGTCAGCCCCTATAACCTCCTGGTTCGCACAGTTGGCAAATTGTGCAGAGGATATAAGGGAAGAGAGAGAACCAATGAGAGAGTAGCTGTAGGCATTTGGACAGCCACATGTCACTATAATTTCCCGTCACAAAGAGGAATTAACCAACATCTCAGCCTGACCCCCCAGAATCATTATAAATCCAGAAGCAAAACTGTTGATTTGCAGTCAACTCACAAAAACGCGAGTTGAAAAATGGAGCTCAGGGCCACAGCAATTCACTAACCTGCAGAGTTATAAAGTACTACTCTCTTCCAAAAATCTGTTGAGAGAAAGCCACGAGGCGGAAGGGAAAATGAGGCAGAAGGACATGAAACAGATTTCAAGAGGTACAATGGAATCGCCTTTAAACACAGGAAAAGCATTACAACTTCGAAAATTATGGAAATGGCCATAAAGGGCATATGGGTTTTCCCGTGAATATATACAGGAGAAAACGCATATGCCCTTTTTGGACAAGCAAGCAAGTGGGCAATGCAAATCAGCACTACAAAGAAGTATCACTTCCTACCGGTCAAAAGGGACATCCGCAAAATGCGTAAAAAACTGAAAGGCAAGACAGGCCCTGTAGAACAGGGAGCCTGGTTATGCTGATGGGTGGGATGTAAATTGCCAACTGCCTCTCTGGAGGAGTGCATTGTGTTCCCTAAAACAAGTAAACAACAGAGGTACAGGGCCAAGGGCACTTCCAGTCTAGGGAATATACCTTGGGAAAACTGAAAATCAATAAGACAGAGCCACCACAATATTTAGGGCTGCACTGCTTACAAGAAGCTCATTTGGGTGCACCTTAAATATCCCTGAAAGATAAAAATGGTACAAAAATTTGAGGTACTTACGTCCGATGAAATATCCCTCAGCCATGAAATCAACGTCATAAGACCAGTAGCAGCAAACTGAGTGGATTCAGGTACGATGATTCTAAGTGAAATAAGTCACACAGAAAAAGAAACTTATCATAAGATATCACTTATAGATATCCTGTAAACATGGCTACACATGAACTGAGTTAGGAAAGAGAACAGAGTCTCATATTTAGAAAACACTCTGATGCCTGCATAAGGGGGAAGGAGAGGTGGGGTGAGGCATAGAACCAGAGTTTAATATTAGAACAAGTACCATTCCAAAAACCTAATACGGAATAGCAAGACCTACAACTTCCTCAGTGAACGGGATGCAACAACACATATTACGTGCAGAGGAATATATCTGACTAATAAGAACCTTAAAACCTATGTATTGATATGTCTCCGTAAGGGAATCAAGTGTGTCTAGACTGGCATAAACATGGCAGCGAGAATCAGATCAAACCCGCTATAAAAAGGAATTTGGAAAACAAAAAAAAAACGAAAATTCTTTACAATTCCTTCAGGGTTTCTGATGAAAGCTGGAATGACCCTATCTACAATGACAGCTGGATGTGGCATAAGGCTGAACAAATGGGACTGAGAGGATTGGTGAGATTGGGTGAGAAAATGCAGACCCCTTAAAGAAATAATGCATGGCCCCCATTCCATGGGTCCCATGTCTCCAGGTTGAAGGGAATATTACTACAGCTATAACATGTACGGGAAACCTAGAGAATGAACACACTGTGAATACAAAAGGTCTCTAAAACTCAACGAATAGTCCCTATCCTGGTGCTCCGGTTTGACATTCCAACTGCTTTACTATCAATCTCCCAACTTGGAGAGACAGCACCTATAAACTCCTGGATGGCACAGGTTGCCAATTTGGCAGAAGATGAAAGGGAAGAGGGAGAAACAATGAGAGAGTAGCTGTTAGGCATTTGGACGGGCATATGTCACTCTTATATCTCAGGAGCAAGGAGAATTAACCAATGTCTCGGCCACACACCGGGAAGGAGTATAGGTCCTGAACCAAAATTTTGGACTTGCGTTCAGCTCACAAAAAAACGAGTTAAAAAATGGAGCTCAGGGACACAGAATTTCACAAACTGGCAGACAACTAAATGGCAACTATCGTCCAAAAATCTGTTGAAGGAAGGCAACGAGGCGGACTTGAAAGCGAGGCAGAATAGCAGGAAACAGATTTCAAGTGGTATGTTGGAATCACCTGTAAAGCACAGGAAGAGGGGCACAACTTCGACAATGATGCACTTGGCCCAAAAGGGTGTATGTGTTTTCTCCTGAATATATTCAGGGGAAAACACATACGACCTTTTTGGCCAAGCCAGCAAGCGGGCAATGCAAATCTGCAGTACAAAGAAGTATCACTTCCCACCAGTCAAAAGGGACATCGGGAAAATGTGTAAAAACCAGAAAGTCAAAAGAGGACCTGGAGAACAGGGAGTCTTTTTATGCTGATGGGCGGAATGTAAGTTGCCAACTGCCACGCTGGAGGAGTGCATTGTGTTCCCTAAAACAAGTAAACAACTGAGCTACATAGCCAAGCGCACTTCAAGTCTAGGGAATATACCTTGGGAAAACTGAAAATCAATAAGACAGAGCCACCCCAAAATTTAGGGATGCACTGCTTACAAGAACCTCAACTTGGGTACATATTAATTATCACAAGAAAGTTAAAAATGGTTCAAAAAATTGTGGTACTTACGTACGATGGAATATCCCTCAGCCATGAAATCAATGTCATAAGACCAGTAGCAGCAAAATGAGTGGATTCAGGTACGATGATTCTAAGTGAAATAAGTCACACAGAAAAAGAAGCTTATCATAGGATATGACTTATGAAGATCCTGTAAACATGGCTACACATGAACTGAGTTAGGAAAGAGAACAGAGTCTCACATTTAGAATACACTCTTATGCCTGCTTAAGGGGGAAGGAGAGGTGGGGTGATGCATAAAACCAGAGTTTGATATAAGCACAGGTACTGTTCCAAAAACCAACTATGGAATAGAAAAACCTACACCTTCCTCGGGGAAAGGGACTCAACACACCATATTTTCCGCAGAGGAATATATCTGACTAGTAAGAATCTTAAAACCTATGTATTGATATGTCTCCATAAGGGAATCAAGTATGTCTAGACTGGCATAAACATGGCAGCGAGAATCAGCTCAAACCCACTATAAAAATGAATTTCAAAAACAAAACAAAAAAACAGGGAAATTCTTTACAATTCCTTCAGGGTCTCTGATGATACCTGGAATGAATCTATCTACAACTACAGCTTGATGTGGCATAAGGCTGGACACTTGGGACTGAGAGGCTTGGTGAGACTGCGTGAGCAAACACAGACCATTTAAAGCAATAATGCGTGGCCTCCATTCCATGGTTCCAAACTCTCCAGGTTGAAGGGAATATTACTACAGCTATAACATGTACGGGAAACCTAGAGAATGGACACACTGTGAATATGAATTGTCTCTAAAACTCAATGAACAGTCCCTCTCCTGGTTCTCCGGTTTGACTTTCCAACTGATTTACTATCAATCTCCCAACTTGGAGAGACAGCCCCTTTAACCTCCTGGATAACACAGGTTGCCAATTTGGCAGAGGATGAAAGGGACCAGGGAGAACCAATGAGAGAGTAGCTGTTAGGCATTTGGACGGGCACATGTGACTCTAATTGCCCGGCAGGAAGAAGAATTAACCAAAGACTCATCCTGCTGCCGGAAACCAGTATAGGTCCTGAACCGAAATTTTGGACTTGCGGTCAGCTCACAAAAAACGATTTGATAAATGGAGCTCAGGGGCACAGCAGTTCACAAACTGGCAGAATATTAAAGGAGAGCTATCGGCCAAAAATTGTTTGAAGGAAGGCAACGAGGTGGACTTGAAAGCGAGGCAGAATCGCAGTAAACAGATTTCAAGAGGTACGTTGGAATCACCTTTCAAGCACAGGAAGAGGGGCACAAGTTCGACAATGATGCACTTGGCCAAAAAGGGCGTATGTGTTTTCTCCTGAATATATTCAGGAATAAATGCATACGCCCTTTTTGGCCAAGCTAGCAAGCGGGCAAGGCAAATCTGCAGTACAAGGAAATATCCCTTCCCACCGGTCAAAAGGGACATCGGCAAAATGTGTAAAAACCAGAAAGGCAAGAGAGGACCTGGAGAACAGGGAGGCTTGTTATGCTGTTGGGCGGGATGTAAGTTGGCAACTGCCTCTCTGGAGGAGTGCATTGTGTTCCCTAAAACATGTAAACAACAGAGCTACATAGCCAAGGGCACTTCCAGTCTAGGGAATATACCTTGGGAAAACTGAAAATCAATAAGACAGAACCACACCAAAATTTAGGGATGCACTGCTTACAAGAACCTCAACTTGGGTACACCTTAAATATCCCAGGAAAGTTAAAAATTGTGCAAAAAATTGTGGTACTTACGTACGATGGAATATCCCTCAGCCATGAAATCAATGTCATAAGACCAGTAGCAACAAAATGAGTGGATTCAGGTACGATGATTCTAAGTGAAATAAGTCACACAGAAAAAGAAACTTATCATAAGATATCACTTATGATGGTCCTGTAAACATGGCTACACATGAACTGAGTTAGGAAAGATTACAGAGTAACTAATCTTATCATAAGATATCACTCATAGCGGGAATGTACACATGACTACACATGAACTGAATGGCAAACACAACAGAGTCACACATTTAGGAAACATCTTTTGCCTGCTTAAGTGGAAAGCCGAGGCGGGGTGATGCATAAAACCACAGTTTTAAATTAGCACAGATACCGTTATATAAACCATGTATGTAATAGACAAGACCTACTCCCGGCACAATGAACTGGACTCAACACCCCCTATTCATTGCAGAGGAATATGTCTGACTCTATGTATTTTAAAACATATGTATTCTCATGTCTCCATAAAGGAATCATGTGTGTGTATAACGGCATGACCACAGCACTAAAATTCAGTTAAACACACTTATAAAAATAAATTTCAAAGTCAAAATGCAAAAACAGAGAGAAAGTCTTAAAAATTACGTTCAGGGCCTGTGATGCAAGCTAGATTGACCACCTTTACACCCACAGCTGGATGAGACATAAGACTGGACACTTGGGGCTGACAAGATTTCTGAGGTTGTGTGAACAAAAGAACACCACTTAGGGCTTCCCTTGTGGTGCAGTGGTAGAGTGTCCCCCTGCCGATGCAGGGGACAAGGGTTTGTGCCCCGGTCCGGGAAGATCCCACATGCCGCGGAGTGGCTGGGCCCGTGAGCCATGGCCGCTGAGCTTGAGCCTGCGCGTCCGGAGCCTGTACTCCGCAACGGGAGAGGCAACAGCAGTGAGAGGCCTGCGTACCGCAAAAAAAAAAAAAAAAAAAAAAAAAAAAGAACACCACTTAGAGCAATACTGTGTGCTACCCTTTCTAGTGGTCCCAACTCTCCAGGTTTAAGGGAATCTTCCTACAGTTAAAACATGCATGGGAAACCCAGTGGATGGTACACTGTGTAATTGGGAAAGTTTTCTAAAAGGTACCTCATTTTTCCTTTTGTCGTGCTCGGCTTTGCCATTACATCTGCATTACTAAATATCTCCCCACTTGGAGTGTCAGTGCCTTTACCCTCCAGTTATGCACAGTTTGCAAATTGTGCAGAGGATGAACAGGAAGAGGGGAAATAAATGAGAGATTAGCTGTAGGTGTTTGGATGGGCACATGTCACTCTAGTTTCCCATCAGGAAGAATAATTAACCAAAGGCTCAGCCTGAAGCCCTGGAACCAGAGTAGGGCATAAAGCCATCCTACGGTATTGCAGCCAGCTCACAAAGAGGCGAGTTGAAAAATGGAAATCAGGGGCACAGCAATTCACAAACTTGCAGAGTTATAAAGGACAACTATCATCCAGAAATATATTGAGGAAAGGCAGTGAAGAGGATTTGAATGCAAGGCAGAATTGAAGGAAACAGATTTCAAGAGGTAGATTGGAGTCGTCTTTAAAGCACATGAAAAGCGACAGAATTTTGACAATGTTGCCCTTGGCTGAAAAGGGACTATGTGTATTTTCCTGAATATATTCGGGAAAAAATGCATATGCCCTTTTTGGCCAAGCAAGCCATCAGGCATTGCAAATCCACACTACAGAGAAGTGTCCCTTACCTCCAGTCAAAAGGGCCATCCACAAATAGTGTAAAAGCCACAAATGCAGGACAGGCCATGGAGAAAAGGGAGTCTGGTTACGCCGATGGACAGGATGTAAATTGCCAACAGCCTCTCTGGAGAACTGTATGTTGTTTTCTAAAACAGAGCTACAGAGCATAGCACACTTCCACTCATGGGCGTGTATTTTGGGAAAACTAAAAATCCACAACACACAGCCAGCACAAACTTTAGGGCTGCTCTGTTTACAAGAACCTCGACTTCAGTACACTTTAAATATCCCAGGAAAGGAAAAAAAATAGATATAGATGTTGTGGTACTTATATTCAATGGAATGTCACTCAGACATAAAATCAATGTCATAAGGCCAATAGCAGCTTAATGAGTGGCTTTAGGTACGATGATGCTAAGTGAAATGAGCCACAAAGAAAAAGAAACTTATTGTACTATATCACTTATAGAGGAAATGTAAACATGGCTACACATTAACTGAATTTCAAAAGAGAACAGAGTTACGCATTTAGAAAACACACTTATGCCTCCTTAAGGGGAAAGGTGACGTGGGGTGATGTGTAAAAGCAGAGTTTGAAATTAGCACAGATCCCATTCCATATACCAAATATGTAATAGACAAGACCTACTCCTTTCTCAATGAACTGGACACAAAACAACCTATTCACTGAAGAGGAATATATCTGACTGGTAATAACCTTGAAACCTATGTATTTATATGTCTCCATAATGGAATCAAGTGTATGTAGATTGGCATAAACACAGATCAATGGAACAGGACAGAAATCCCAGAGATAAACCTACATACCTATGGCTATCTCATCTATGACAAAGGAGCTAAGGATATACAATGGAGAAAAGACAGTCTCTTCAGTAATTGGTGCTGGGAAAACTGGACCCCTACACATAAAAGAATGAAATTAGAACACTCCATAACACCATACACAAAAATAAACTCTAAATTGATTAGAGATCTAAATATAAGACCAGACACTATAAAACACTTAGAGGAAACCATAGGCAGAACACTCTATGACATAAATCACAGCAAGATCCTTTTGGACCCACCTCCTAGAGAAATGGAAATAAAAACAGAAATCAACAAATGGGACCTAATGAAACTTAAAAGCTTTTACACAGTACAGGAAAACATAAACAAGATGCAAAAACAACCCTCAGAATGGGAGAAAATATTTTCAAATGAAGCAATTGACAAAGGATTCATCTCCAAACTTTACAAGCACCTCATGTAGCTCAATATCACAAAAACAAACAACCCAATCCATAAACGGGCAGAAGACCTAAATAGACATTTCTCCAAAGAAGATATACAGATTATCAAGAAACACATGAAAGAATGCTGAACATGACTAATCATTAGAGAAATGCAAATCAAAACTACCCTGAGGTATCACCTCACAGCAGTCAGAGTTGCAATCATCAAAAAAATCTACAAAACAATAAATGCTGGAGAGGCCTTTATTGGAGAAAATGGAACACACTTGCACTGTGGTTGGGAATGTAAATTGATATGGGCACTAGGGAGAACAGTACGGAGGTTCCTTTAAATAACTAACAATAGAAGTACCATACGACACAACAATCCAAATACTGGGCATTTGCCTTGCGAAAACCATAATTCAAAAAGAGTTATGTACAAAAATGTTCATTGCAGCTCTATTTGCATTAGCCAGGACATGGAAGCAACCTAAGTGTCCATCGACAGATGAATGGATAAAGAAGATCTGGCACATATATACCATCAAATATTACTCCACCATAAAAAGAAGCAAAACTGAGTTGTTTGTACTGAGGTGGATGGACTTAGAATCTGTCCTACACAGTGAAGTAAGTCTGAAAGGGAAAAACAAATACTGTATGTTAACAGAGATATATGGAATCTAATGGAGAAAAAAAAAGATTTTGCAGAACCTAGTGGCAGGACAGGATTAAGGACACAGACATAGAGAAAGGACTTGAGGACACTGGAAGGGGGATGGGTAAGCTGGGACGAAGTGAGAGAGTGGCATGGACATAAATACATTACCAAATGTAACACCGATAGCTACTGGGAAGCAGCCACATAGAACAGGGAGATCAGCTCGGTGCTTTGTGACCACATAAAGGGGTGGGATATGGAGTGTGGGAGGGAGATGCAAGAGGGAGGGGATCTGGTGATATTTGTATATGTATAGCTGATTCACTTTGTTATACAGCAGAAACGAACACTCCATTGTAAAGCAATTATACTCCAATAAATGTGTAAAAGGAAAAAAAAAAGGAAAGAAAGCCCAAGGATAAACCTACACACCTATGGTCAACTAATCTATGAGAAAGGAGGCAAGACTATACAATGGAGATAAGACAGTCTCTTCAATCATTGGTGCTGGGAAATATGGAGAGCTACATGTAAAAGAATGAAATTAGAACACTCCCCAACACCATACATAAAAATATATTCAAAATGGATTAGAGACCTTAATGTAAGACCAGACAGTATAAAACTCTGAGAGGAAAACTTACGAAGGATACTCTGACGTAAATCACAGCAAGATCTTTTTTGATCCACCTCCTATAGTAATGAAATTAAAAAGAAAACTAAACAGATGGGACCTAATGAAACGTAAAAGCTTTTGCAAAGCAAAGGAAATACAAACAAGATGAAAAGACAACCCTCAGAATGGCAGAAAATATTTGCAAACGAATCAATGGACAAATGATTAATCTCCAATATATATAAACAGCTCATGCAGCTCAATATTAATAAAACAAACAATCCAATACAAAAATGGAAGATCTAAATAGACATTTCTTCCAAGAAGACATAGAGATGGCCAGTACGCACATGAAAATCTGCTGAACATCACTAATTATTAGAGAAATGGAAATCGAAACTACAATGAGGTATCACGTCACACCTGTTAGAATGGGCATCACCAGAAAATCTACAAACAACAAATGCTGGAGAGGGTGTGGAGAAAAGGAACCTTCTTCCACTATTGTTGGGAATGTAAATCGATAGAGTCTCTATGGAGAACAGTATGGAGGTTCCTTAAAAAACTAAAAATAGAATTACCATATAATCCAGCAATCCCACTACTGGGCATATACCCAGAGAAAACCATAAATCAAAAA
The DNA here is from genome assembly GCF_964341445.2 of Mesoplodon mirus. Taxonomy (NCBI): domain Eukaryota; kingdom Metazoa; phylum Chordata; class Mammalia; order Artiodactyla; family Ziphiidae; genus Mesoplodon; species Mesoplodon mirus. The sequence continues at coordinate 128,418 of NW_028295486.1, forward strand.
GACACATTCACCACAATGTTCACTGCAGCACTATTTACAATAGACAGGTAATGAAAGCAACCTAAGTGCCCACAGACGAATGGATAAAGACGTGGTACATATATACAACGGAATATTACTCAGCCATACATAGGAATGAAATTGGGTCATTTGTAGAGACCTTGATGGATCTAGAGACTGTCATACAGAGTGAAGTAAGTCAGAAAGAGAAAAACAAATATTGTATATTAATGCATATATGTGGAACCTAGAAAAATGGTACAGATGAACCAGTGTGCAGGGCAGAGATAGAGACACAGATGTAAAGAACAAACATATGGACACCAAGGAGGGAACGCCATGTGAGGGTGGTGGTGGGATGAATTGGGAGACTGGGATTCACATGTGCACACTTATACGTATGAAATAGATATCTAATAAGAACTTGCTGTATAAAAGAAATAAATTTAAAAAAACTAAATAAATAACATTTAATAAAATAAAACAGAAAAAAAGTTTTTCCCTTCACATAGACGTCTTTATATTAATGCATTATTTCCATGTATATATCTCCAAATTAAAAAAAAAAGAGGAATAAATAAAATCTAACTTGAACCAAAAAGAAAAAAAAGAAAAAAAAAACAAACAAAGAGAACTCACCAGTTATAGAGAGGATAATCGTATCAGGGAACTTGCTCCAGTGGTAAAAAATTCTTAAGTTGGTCAGAGGTGGGAAATCGTCTCCCATGCAGTCAGCAGTGCTCCCCCCCACAAGGAGCATCCTCATTGCAAAGCTGGGGGAATGTGTCGAGGCGTCTGTGAGTAAATGTGAGCTGAGCCCAAGTCCTGCTGCAGCTGAACTCTTTCCACTCTTTCCAGGTAAAACAACTGAATATGTACAAGCACTTGCAAGCCTAGAGGAAGGGCTGTGGGGCCACACTAGCAAGAGCACGCAGGCCGACTTGGTGCCTGCAGGCCAGCCAGGATGGTCCTGGCCCCAGATGCTCTTCTGGAATCTTTCCATTTCCCTGCCTGAGATACCCCTCCTGCCACGGCCCACACTGCTTTTTTACTTCCTCACCTCTGACTGGGGAGAAATTCCAGTGGCAGGTATGGGTGACACATTCTCTTCTTTAGCAGGTGGCAGCCTGGCAACTCCTGCAGAAAGTCCAGCAGAGCCCAAATCACACTGGGCCACCCACAAAGCCACAGCCCCTCACTCCCTCCCACCACCCAAGCACCGAAACTGCTGACGGGGCAGAGAATATGGCGTCAGGCACAGCTACAGGGGCTCTTGCTGACTGGACAGGTGTTTATATTGACCTCAACCCAGGCACACCTGTGGGGGGGGGGTGGCAGGCAGTGTCAGGCTGCCCAAATCAGCCAATCCTCACCCCTCAGGGGCTCACAGTTGCAGATAATGAACCTTGCTAAACGGGTCAGTCCCAAGGAACAGGTGTGGGCTCTTGAGAATCAGGCTAGACAAGGGGCTGCAGCTGCGGCTTGTTTTCTTATCATTTTATCTGGTCCATGAGTGGAAAACAACTTCAAGAAGACCCTATCCTAATGAGAGGAACCCAGGAGTCAGGGAGAGGAGTGATGGTGGGTGGAGACAGAGGCCTGGTGCCCTGGCTGCAGTGGAAGTGTCTGGAAGACCAGGCAGAGAGAGGCTGCACAGAGTGATAGCCAGGGTCACAGACCTGTCAGAGCTGCTGTTTGTTAGTTCAAGTCATGCTCTGAGGTGTTCTGTGTCAGCTGTGAGCGACAGGTGAGCTGGGGGTTTTCTGAAAGGTGGGCTATGTGCACAGTTCCTGTGTGTCCAGCCCTGCTGGGGTACCTGCCAAGGGGAGTTCCGTATCCTGGGAAGGGCCTGACTATGAGAGCCCCATGGGCTGCTGGGTAGCTGCACAGGTGAGCTCCGTACCCAGGGAGGGACTTGAACACGAGAGCCCCGTGGGCTGTGGGGTGCGGGATGCAGCCCAGGTGAGCTCCATATCCTGGGATTGGCCTGACCACGAGAGCCCCATGGGCTGCTGGAGACCTGGTAAAGGATATCAGGACAGTCAGTGAAGCCACCGAGGATATACATCCAGTAGCTCCTATTTCCTACACCCTGCTGCTCATTCTACCATCCACCAGGCCATGGCATTCTGTATTACACTTCAATGATGCCTTCTTCTGTATTCCATTCATCTCAGAGTCACAAGAATTTTTGGCTTCTGAGTGGCAGGACACAACATGCAACACAAGCAATAATGCTGGGCCGTCCTGCACCAATGGTTCAAAAATCCCCACACCATCATTGGGGAAATATCCTCTAAAGACCTAAAAGTTCTACCTCTGTAAAAGGGAACCCTCCTTCAATATGCAGATGACATCCTGATTGCCAGGCCTACTAAAGACGCCTCTGAACTACCTAGACAAGAAAAGATAGAAGGTGTCCAAGAAAAAGGCTCAAATATCACAGGCTCAGGTGACATGCCTGGGCTTCATTCTCACAGATATTCGGAGAAACGCATCCCAGGATAGGGAAGAAGCCATTTGCAGCCTTACCTCTTCTAAAACTAGAAGACAGCTTAGGGGTTCCTGGGGAGGCCAAGGTTTTCTGCATCTGGATCCCTAACTACAGTCTAATAGCTGGGCCTCTACATGAAACACTGACACGAAAAGATGATGTTCCTTTTGAATAGAATCCAGAAGCAGCCTTTCAAGAATGGAAAGAGCAGTCAATTCAGATCCTTGCCCAGGAACTCACTAATTTAGCTAAACCCTTTGACCTTTACATACCCGGTCAAAGGTTAATCACCCTTGGAGACTTAGTGCAAAAACTGGGACCACTTGAAATGGGGCAACACAAGAATGCCCTTCAGGTATGATAAACTATGGTCCCCAAGGGCTTTGCCCACCGACTCATCAGGCCAGGATACTGGGGTATCTAAAAAGCTAGAAATCAGCAGCCCGCAAGGCCAGCTCCCTCCTAAGGGAAAAGGACCCCACGTCGTGATCCTAACCACCCATCATGCCCTGAAGTTGCAGGGGTCGCTCTGTGGACACACTGACCTCGAGTGAGGAGGCCTTCCAACTCCAACCTCCAGAGAGACAAATGGGGCAACGGGCCCCCAAGATGACTCGTGTGACCATCACTTGACCTGGAGTTTCTCTCAGAAAACAAGCAGACTCTGCCCCGAAAGAGCAGACTACTGCTTGCAGGGCTTACTGCACCCAGAGGGGAGCTAATAAGCTTGGCGGGGGAAACGTATATCACGCTTTCACCATAGAAAACCCTACAGACACCATGGTGATGGTGGCCAATATGACCGGCAGGACTGCTGGCTAAATCTAAATGCCGTTGACTCAGTGGACGTCATGGTCCTGGATCACCACTGACCCTGGACTCTCTGGGAGCTGCGCGGGCAGGGTTCTGACATATGGTGCTGTTTGTACATTAATTCAGGGACCTTATTAAAGAAAGCACAGACTACTAGTCAGAGCATCTAGGCTGGCAAATACCGTCAGCCTAAGGTCGCCGAACAAATGTGGGGTGGGGTGAAACCTGCCACCTCAGCATCTCTGCACATCTCTTTCCTGGACACTTAAAGGTCATCAGAATCTATAACACTTCCAATGCTGGTGCTCAGGCGGACGAGAAGTGAGGCAGGAGGCTTTGGGACAATCAACCTCACCTGGAGGCTGGTGGGGAGACGTTTTGCCCCTCCCCCCAGTTATCAGGGCTCCCACCACAGCATGAAGCAGTTACAAAAGAGGGGTCTGCACCCTCAACACCCGAAGAATGAGGAACAGAACAAAAAGCAGAGGAGGTGTTCGTCTCTGGCAACGTTCATTAAAAATTCCTGGGATATAAAAAGAGAATCTGGGCAATAAAATAAAGTCTTACCTGTTTTTCCTTTGTGCTTTGTCTAATTTCACGTGCTCCTAGGGTTCCGCATGCAGAGGTCCCACACCCAGCACTTCAGACCCGATTTCGTAGTGCAGAATGGCTGGGTCAACACCTCAGCTAGCGGGGTCCCATGCAGACTCCGCGGCATAGAGCCTGAGCTGCAGCCAACTCAGCCCTCGAGAGCTCCATCCCCTCCCTCCCACTGACGCTGCTGGGATCCCTACACAGCATCCCAGCCCACAGCCCGTGGGGGAGTGCACACCCTCACCTCTCCATTCGGTTTTCAAAATAATGTTTCCTTTGCTTCTGAACCAAACTCAGTCTTGATCTGTTGGCTCCAATGACACTGGGCACGGGGACTTCTGTTTGGGTCCACTCTGGAGGATCAGTAACAGAATTTGAGAACATTGTAACTTCAATGAACAGATGTGTGAGCCAAACTGTAGTTAACACAGAGCAGTGTATAATGCTCGGGTAAAATAAGATGTTTCTAAGACTTACCTTTGATATTTCCATCACTTTACTATAAGCAAGTTCAGTGAAGACGTCTGTCTTATTTGTCAGGTCAACATTAGAGAAATGAAGTGATTTATTTCCATGGATGTACATCGAATACTCTTGGCTGAGGCTTCAATCTTGTTTTGAATGCTTTTCCATTGAAAAGGATACCTCTCTTTCAGCTCCCCCATTTCTGAGAAGTATAAAATCTTATAATTTATTATTACCAAAGGGGAAAGGTAGGAGAAGGGATAAATTAACAGTTTGGGATTAACACATACACACTGCTATGTATAAAATAGATCATCAACAAGGAACTACTGTATAGCACAGGGAACTACACTGAATATTTTGCAATAACCTATAAGGGGAAATGATCTGAAAAAGAATCGATCTTTTTATTGACATCATCTATCAATGACAGATAAATTGTAACCTAAGCAAGGCCGATGGTGAGCGCTTCTGAACCTGAAGATTTCAATCATCTAAAATTTGGGCTCTGCCTATTTCCCAAGGCCCTTAATGGACATACGTGTAGCCGTAGCTTAAAAATTCCCCAGTTTGGGGTTCGGGGAGGCACTGATTTGGAAAAATCCCTGGTGTTCTCCTTCCATGCACGGGACCTTTCCTACAGCTAAAACATGCCTGTCACACCTAGACGATGGTACACCGTTTGATCGGAAAGAGTTTGGAAAAGGCACCTCATCTCCTCATCGCCTGGTGCACGGGTTCACCCCTCCAGCATCTTTCCTGCCAATCTCCTTACTTGGGGATATCAGCACCGTCAACATCCTGTTCCACACAGTTTGGAATTTGTCCAGAGGATGAAGCGGAAGGATGAGAAAAATTTAGAGACAAGTCTTAGTTGTTCAGACAGGCAAATGCCACTCAAATTTCCTATCTGGAAGACAAATTCATCAAAGGCTATAATTGCCCATGGAAACAGAATAGGGCTAGAGGAAATCCCGCTGTTTTGTGTCCAGTTTCCAAAAACACAAGTTGAAAAATGGAACTCGGGGGCAATAAAATTCATGAAACTGCAGAGTTGAAAATATCTATTGTCGAAAAATGTCTTGAGGTAAGTCACAGAAAATGACTTGTAAGCAAGGGAGAGTGGCAGGAAACAGATTTGAACAGGTAGAAAGGACTCCCCATTAAAGCACAAGAAAAGGGGCTGAACATCGCCAATGATGCAGTTGGCCCAAAAGGGCGTATGCATTTTTTTCTGAATATATTCAAGTAAAGGCCATACACACTTTTTATCCAAACAAACAGGTGGGCACTGGAAATCAATACTACAAAATGCATCACTTCACATCAGTCAGAAGGGCCATCCACATAAAGTGTAAACACCAGAAATGCAGGACAGGGTGAGGAGAAAAGGGAGCCCTGTGAGGCTGATAGTGGAAATGTAATGTGCCAACGGCCACTCTGGAGAAGTGTATTGTGTTTGCTAAAACATCTGAAAACTGAGCTACAGAGCATAGGGCACTTGCACTCATGGGCGTATACCTTGGGAAAAACAAAAAATGACAGAAAACAGGCACTCCAACGTTTACCACCTCTCTGTTAAAAAGGGCCTCCACTTGGATATAACCTAAATGTCCCTGGAAGGATAAAATGGATAAAAGAGATGGGGTACTTATGTAGAGTGGAATATTACTCATCCAGAAATCAATGAAATAAGGCCAGTTGGAACAACAGTGGAGGAGTTACATACGATCATTCTAAGTGACACATGTCAGAAAGAAAAAGACACATATCATAAGATGTCACTTAAAGGTGGAATCAAAAATGGCTACACATGAAATAAACTACAAAACAGAAACATAGTCAAATATGTAGAAAATAGACATAAGGCTGCTAAATGGGAAAGGTGGGGAATGGTGAGGTATTATCCAGGAGTTTGAAATTAGCAAAGATACCATTCCAAGTACCAAATTGAATAACTGGCAAGGCCTACACGGTACCTCAAAGAACTGCACTCAGTCCACTCAAGTCACTGGAAAATAATACATATGACTCGTAGGCATCTGAGAAAGAATTTATTGTTGTCACACAGTACATGAATCAAGTGGATGTACAGCAGCAAAAAACAGAGCTTTGAAAATCAGCTGTAACCAATATAAAAATAAATTTAAAAATATTTATAAAAACAGTGAGACAGAGAAAAATTCTTACAACTTTTGTTGAAGGGCTACGATGTAACATGGATTGAACACATTTAGACCCACAGCAGGATGATATATAAGGCTGGCAGCTATGCACGCTGAGAGATGTTAGAGAGGCTGGGTGAGGAAATACAGATCTTTTAAAATAATACTGCCTGGTACCCATTCCATGGGTCCCAAATCTGCACTTTCAAGGGAATCTTCTGACAGGGAAAACATGCCTGGGAAACCGAGATGAATGTACACCGTGTGCTCAGGAGAGGTGTCTAAAATGCACCTCATTTTTGATCTCCTGGTGCTGGGGTTCGCCATTCCAGCCCCATTACTAACAATCTCCCCACTTGGAGAATCAGTACCTTTAACCTCCTGTTTCACACAGTTTGCAATTTTTGAAGAGGATAAATGGGAAGAGGAGGAACCAGTGAGAGATTAGCTGTAGGAGTTTTGACAGGCACATGTCACTCTAATATCCCTTTAGGAAGAAGAATTAACCAAAGGTTCAGCCTGCCTCCCCAGAACCAGAATAGGGCCGGAATCAAACCAATGGTTTGGCGGCCAGCTCACAAAAAAAGCGAGTTGCAAAATGGAGCTCAGGAGCAGACAATTCAAAGACCTGCAAAGATATAAATGATAACCAACGTCCAAAAATATATTCAGGTAAGGCAACGAAGAGGTTCTGAATGAGAGGCAGAATTGCAGGAAACATTTTTCAAAAGGTAGATTGTACTCACATTTAAAGCATATGAAAAGCAGCAGAATTTCTAAAATGATGCAGTTGGGCAAAAGGGTGTATGTGTTTTTTTCGTGAATATCTTCAGGAAAAAAACACATACAGAGTTTTTGGCCAACCAAGCAAGAGGGAAATGCAAATCCGCACAATAAAGAAGTCTCAATTTCCACTGCTCAGAAAGTCCATCCAAAAAATGTGTACAAATCAAAAATGCAGGAGAGGCCATGGAAAACAGGGAGACTAGTCACGCTGATGGGTGGGGTATAAATATCCAAGAGCTACTCTGAAGAAGTGTATGCTGTTTCCTAAAACATCTAAAATACAAAGCCCCCGAGCAAAGGGGACTTCAACTCATGGACATATAACTTGGGAAGACTAAATATCAACAAGACACAGGCACCCCAAAGTTTAGGGCTGCTCTGCATACAAGAACCTCAACTTCGGTACACCTAAAGTATCCCAGGAAAAAGAGAAATGCATAAAGAACTTGTGGTAATTTTGTACAATGGAATATCACTCAGACGTGAAATCAATGTCATAAGGCCAGTAGCAGCATAATGAGAGGATTTAGGTATGATGATTCTAAGGGAAATTAGTCACACAGAAAAAGAATCTTATCATAAGATATCACTTACAGAGGGAATGTCAACATCACCACACATGAACTGAATTAGGAAAGAGAGCAGCGTCTCACATTTAGAAAACACTCTTATGCCTCCTTAAGGGGAAAGGAGAGGTGGGGTGATGCATAAAACCAGAGTTTGATATTAGCACAGGTACCATTCCATAAACCAAATACAGAATAGACAAGACCTACACCTTCCTCAGTGAACGGGACTCAAAACCCCTATTCCCCACAGAGGAATATATCTGATTAGTAAGAATCTTAAAACCTATGTACTGATATGCCTCTGTAAGGGAATCAAGTGTGTCTAGACCGGCATAAACACGTCAGTGAAAATCAGCTCAACCCCATTATAAAAATGAATTTCAAAAACAAAACAAAAAACAGCGAAATTCTTACACAATTCCTTCAGGGGTTCTGATGAAACCTAGAATGACCCTATCTGCAAAGACAGCTGGATGAGACATAAGGCTGGACACTTGGGACTGAGAGGACTGGTGAGATTGGGAGAGAAAATGCAGACCCTTTAAAGTAGTAATGCATGCCACCATTCCATGGGTCCCAAAGTTCCAGGTAGAAGGGAATATCACTACAGTTATAACATGTATGGGAAACCTAGAGAATGGACACCCTGTGATGGCGAAAGGTTTCTGAAAGTCTCCTACTTTTTCCTCTCCTTGTGCTACAGTTTGCCATTCCAACTACTTTACTATCAATCTCCCAACTTAGGAGAGTCATCCCCTATAACCTCCTGGTTCGCACAGTTTGCTAATTGTGCAGAGGATGAAAGGGAAGAGGGAGAACAAATCAGAGAGTAGATGTAGGCCTTTGGACGGACACATGTCACTCTAAATTCCCGTCAGGAAGAAGAATTAACCAAAGCCTCAGCCACCCACAGGGAACCAGTATAGCCACCCCTGGAACCAGTATATTTCCTGAAGCAAAATTGTGGATTTGCGGTCAGCTCCCAAAAATGGGATTTGAAAATTGGAGCTCAGGGGCAAAGCAAATCAAAAACCTGAAGAGTTATAAAGGACTACTCTCTTCCAAAAATCTGTTGAGGGAAGGCAACAAAGCGGACTTGAAAATGAGGCAGAATTGCACAAAACATATTTCAAGAGGTAAATTGGAATCGCCTTTAAAGCACAGGAAAGGCATCACAACTTCGAGAATGATGCACTTGGCCAAAAACAGCATATGAATTTTCTCCTGAATATATTCAGGAGAAAAGGCATAGTCCCTTTTTGGCCAATCAAGCAAGCACGCAATGCAAATCCACACTAAAAATAATTGTCACTTCCCACCGTTCAAAAAGGACATCCGAAAATCTGTAAAAACCAGAAAGGCAAGATAGAGGTGACAAGGGCATAAAGCAATATGATCCCAAGGGTCATGGAGGATTGTGATGACAAGCGCATGGAGCATTGTGATGACAAGATTATGTATCATTTTGCTGTCAAAGGCATTGTGATGACAAGGTTCATGGAGCACTGTGATGAGAAGCGTCATGGAGCATTGTGATTACAGGGTTCATGGAGCATTGGGATGACAACGGCATGGAGCATTTTGATGACAAGATTCCCGGATCATTGTGTTGTCAGGGTTCATGGAGCGTTGTGATGACAGTGGTCATGGAGCATTGTGATGATAGAGGTCATGGAACATTGTGATGTGAACGTCATGGAGCATTGGGCTGAAAATGTTCATGGAATATTGTGATGACAGGGGTCAAGGAGCATTGTGATGACAAGGTACTGGAGCATTGTGATGAGAAGACCATGGAACCATGTGATGACAAGTCTCATGGAGCATTCTGATGAAAAGGGTCATGGAGCATTGTGATTACAGGGGTCTTGGAGCATTGTGATGACAAGGGCATGGAACATTGGGATGCGAATGTCATGGAGCATTCTGATGACATGCATCATGGAGCTTTGTGATGACAAGGGCATGGAACATTGTGATTACAGGGCTCTTGGAGCATTGTGATGACAAGGGCAGTGTACAATGGGATGAGAATGTCATGGAGCGTTCTGATGACATGCATCATGGAGCTTTGTGAGGACAAGGGCATGGAACATTGTGATTACAGGGGCCTTGGAGCACTGTGAGGGAAAGGGCATGTAACATTGTGATGAAAAAGGCATGGAGCCTTGTCATGACAGGGTTCAAGGAGCATACTGATGACAAGTGTCAGGGACCATTGTGATGACAAGGGTATTGAGCACTGTGATGACAAATGTCATGGAGCATTGTGATTAGAAGACCATGGATACTTGTGATGACAAGCGTTATGTGGAGCTCTGATGATAGGTGTTATTGAATATTGTGACCACAAGGATTTGGAGCATTGTGATGACAGAGGTCATAGAGCATTTTGATTTCATTGTGATGACAATAGCATGAAGCATTATGATGATGCGCATTTGGTGCATTGTGATGACAGTGTTCATTGAGCATTGAGATGAAAAGGGGCATGGAGCATTATGATTACAGGAGTCTTGGATCATTGTGATGAAAAGGGCATGGAACATTGGTCTGAAATGTTTCATGGATTATTGTGATGAGAGGGGGCAAGGAGCATTGTGATAACAAGGGCACGGAACACTGTGATACATGGTTCATGGAGGATTGTAATGAGAAGCGCATGGAGCATTGTGAGAAGAATGGCATCGAGCATTGTGATGAAATGCATCATGGATCGTGTGATGACAAGGGCTTTGAACAATGTGATGAGAGGTTTTTGGAGCCTTGTGATGACAATGGCATGGAGCATTGTGATGCCAAGGGTCATGGAGTTTTGTGATGACAAAGGTCATGGAGCATTTTGATGACAAGGGTGTGGTGCATTCTCTTGTGATGGGCAGGGAGCATTGTGATGACAGGGTCATGGAGCAATTTGAAGAAAAGTGTCATGGAACATTTTGATGACAGGGGTTATGGATCATTGTGATGTCAGGAGTCATGGAACATTTTCATGACAGTGTTGTGGACCATTGTGATGACAGGGGAGTGGGTGTATTGTGATGACTAGTGAGGGAACATTTTGATATCATTCGTGAGAGAGCATTTTGATAAGAAGTGCATGGAGCATTGTGAGGACAAGTTTTATGGAGCATTGTGATGACAAGCTTGTGGAGCACTGTGATGACAAGCACATGGCGCATTGTGATGACATGGGTCATGGAGCAATGTGATGACAATGGACACCGAGCATTGTGATGAAAATTTCATGGAGCATTTTGGTGACAAAGGTCACAGAGCCTAGTGATGACGAGGGCATGGACCATTGTGATGACAAAGGTCATGAAGCATTGTGATGACTGGAGTCACGGAGCATTGTGATGACAGGGGTCATAGAGCTTTGTGATGAAAAGGCAATGAGCATTGTGATGACAGGGGCATGGAGCATTGGCCTGACATGTTTCGTGGATTATTGTGATGACAGTGGGCATGATGCAATGTGATGACAAAGGCATGGAGCATTGTGATGAGAAGGTCATGGAGTATTTTGAAGACAGGTCTCAGGGAGCATTGTGATGACATATGCCATGGTCCATTGCGATGACTATGGAATGGCATATTGTGATGCCAAGTGTCATGGAGGATTGTGATGACAAATGTAATGGAGCATTTTGATGACAAGGGCTTGGAGCATTGTGATAACAATGGACATGGAGCATTGTGATGACAAGGGCATGGAGCATTGTGATGACAAGGGCCATTGAGAATTATGATGAGATGTTCATGAAGCATTGTGATGAGAAGCACATGGAGCTTCCTATGACAGGGGTCATGGAGCATTGTGATCAAAAGTGCATACAGAATTGTGATGACAAATCATGTGACACGGTGATGAGAAGTGTCATGGAGCATAGTGTTGCCAAGAACGAGGAGAATTGTGATGACAGGGGACATGGAGCATTGTGATGACCAGGGCATGGAGCATTGTGATGGCAAGACCATGGATAATTGTGATGACGAGCATCATGGAGCACTGTAATGACAAGGGGAATGGAACATTGTGATGAGAGTGGCCATGGAGCATTGTGATGACAAGGGTCATGGAGCATTTTGATGACAAGGGCGTGGAGAATTGTGATGAGAAAACCATGGATAATTGTGATGACGAGAGTCATGGAGCACAGTAATGACAAGGGGTATGGAGCATTGTGATGACAGTGGCCATGGAGCATTGTGATGACAAGTGTCATGGAGCATTCTGATGACAAGCTTGTGGAGTATTGTGACGACAATGGCATGGAGCATTGTGATGAAAAGGGCATGAAGCCATTTCATGACAGGTTTCAAGGAATATTCTGACGACAAGTGTCAGGGAACATTGTGATGACAAGTGTATTGAGAATGGTGATGAAAAAGATCATGGAGCATTTTGACGAAAAGGGCATGGAGTATTGTGATGACAGGCATCATGGAGCATTGTGATGACAAGTGTTATGGAACATTGTGATCACAAGGGTTTGGAGCATTGTGATGATAGAATTCATGGATCATTTTGATTTCAAGGAGCATATAGCATTGTGATGAAAAGGGCATGAAGCAATGTGATCCCAAGGTTCATGGAGGATTGTGATGACAATGGTAATGGAGTATTGTGATGACAAGCAAATGGAGCATTGTGATGACAAGGTCATGTAGCATTTTGCTGACACAGGCATGGAGCATTGTGATGATAAGTGTCATGGAGCACTGTGATGAGAAGCATCACGGATCATTGTGATTACTGTGGTCATAGAGCATAGGGAGGGCAAGGCCATGGATCATTGTGATGACAAGTGTCATGGAGCATTGGGCTGAAAATGTTCATGGAGCATTGTGATGACTAGGGAATGGAGCATTGTGATGACAAGAGTCCCGGATCACTGTGTTGTCAGGGGTCATGGAGCGTTGTGATGACAGTGGTCATGGAGCATCGTGATGATAGGGATCATGAAGCATTGTGATGAGAAGTTCCTGGAGAATTGGACTGAAAATATTCAGGAAGTATTGTGAGGACTGGGGTCATGGAGCATTGTGATGACAAGGGAATGGAGCACTGTGATGAAAAGTTCCTGGAGCATTGTGATGAGAAGACCATGGAGCCTTGTAATAACAAGTCTCATGGAGCATTCTGATGAAAAGGGGCATGGAGTATTGTGATTACAGGGGTCTTGGAGCATTGTGATGACAAGGGCATGGAGCATTGTGATTACATGGGTCTTGGAGCATTGTGATGAAATTGGCATGGATCATTGTTATGAAAATGGTATGGAGCCTTCTCATGACAGGGTTCCAGGAGCATACTGATGACAAGTGTCAGGGAGCATTGTGATGACAAGTTTATAGAGCATTGTGATGACAAAGGTCATGGAGCACTGTGATGAGAAGAGCATGGATAATTGTGATGATGAGCGTCATGGGGCGTTGTGATGATAAGTGTTATAGAACATTGTGATCACAAGTATTTGGAGCATTGTGATGAGACAGATCATCGAATATTTTGATTTCATTGTGATGACAAGAGCCTGAAGCATTATGATGATGGGCATGGTGCATTTTGCTGACAGGATTCATGGAGCATTGAGATGCAAAGGGGCATGGAGCATTGTGATTAGAGGGTTCATGGAGCATTGTGATGACAATGGCATGGAGCACTGAGATGCCAAGGGTCATGGAGCTTTGTGATGACAAAGGTCATGGAGCAATTTGATGACAAGGGGTGGTGCAATGTGAAGAGAAGGGCAGGGAGCATTGTGATGACAGGGTCATAGAGCAATTTGATGAAAATTGTAATGGAATATTTTGATGACAGGGGTTATGGAACATTGTGATGTCAGGGGTCATCGAACTTTGTGATGATAAGTGCATGTAGCATTGCAAAGACAGGAGTCATGGAACATTGTGATGACAGTGGTGAGGGAGTATTGTGATGAATAGTGATGTAACATTGTGATATCTGTGGTGAGAGAGCATTTTGATGAGAAGTGCATGGAGAATTGTGATGACAAGTTTTATGGAGCATTGTGGTGACAAGATTGTGGAGCACTGTGATGACAAGCGCAGGGTGCATTGTGATGACATGGGTCATGTTGCATTGTGCTGACAAGCGCATGGAGCACTGTGATGAAAAGGGTCATGGAGCATTGTGCTGAGGAAGGCATAGAGCATTGTGATGACAAGGGTCTAAGAGCATTGTGATGAAAATTTCATGGAGCAATGTGGTTAAATATGTCACAGAGACTGTGGATGACGAGGGCATGGACCATTGTGATGACAAAGGTCATGAAGCATTGTGATGAATCGATTCATGGAGCATTGTGATGACAGGGGTCATGGAGCATTGTGATAACAAGGGCATGGAGCATTGTGATGACAAGGGCAGGGAACATTGGTCTAATAAGTTTCATGGATTATTGCGATGACAGTTGGAATGGCGCATTGTGATGACAAGGGCATGGAGCATTGTGATGACCAGGTCATGCAGTATTGTGAAGACAGGTGTCAGGGAGCATTGTGATGACATATGTAATGGCCCATTGTGATGACAATGGCATGGAGCATTGTGATGCCAAGTGTCATGGAGGATTCTGATGACAATGGAAATGGAGCATTGTGATGATAATGGCTTGGAGCATTGTGATGACAAGGGTCAGGGAGCATTGTGCTGACAAGTGCATGGAGAATTATGATGACAAGCGTCATGGAGCATTCTGATGACAAGCTTGTGGAGTATTTTGATGACAATGGCATGGATCATTGTGATGAAAACGGCATGGGGATTGTGATGAAAAAGGCATGGAGCATTTTCGTGAAAGGGTTCAAGGAGCATTCTGATGACAAGTGTCAGGGAGCATTGTGATGACAAGTGTATTGAGAATTGTGATGACAAAGGTCATGGAGCATTGTGATGAGAAGACCATGGATAATTGTGATGATGAGCGTCAAGGGGTGTTGTGATGATAAGTGTTATGGAACATTGTGATCACCAGGGTTTGGAGCATTGTGATGACAGAGGTCATGGAGCATTTTGATTTCATTGTGATGACAATAGCCTGAAGCATTATGATGATGGGCATCGTCCATTGTGATGACAGGGTTCATGGAGCATTGAGATGAAAAGACGCATGGAGCATTTTGATTACAAGGGTCTTGCAGCATTGTGATGACAAGGTCATGGAGAATTTTGATGACAGGGCCATGGAACATTCTGATGACATGCGTCATGTAGCTTTTTGATGACAAGGGCATGGAGCATTTTGATTAGATGGGTCGTGGAGCATTGTGATGACAAGTGTCATGGAGCCTTGTGATGACAAGGCCGTGGAACATTGTGATGGCAGGTGTCATGGAGCATAGTTATGACAGAGGTAAAGGAGCATTGTGATGAGAAGGGCATGGAGCATTTGTCTGAAATGTTTCATGGATTATTGTGATGAGAGTGGGCATAGAGCATTGTGATGATAAGGGCATGGAACACTGTGATACATGGGTCATGGAGGATTCTAATGACAAGGGCATGGGGCATTGTGATGAGAAGGGCATCGAGCATTGTGATTACAAGTGTCATGGAGCTTTGTGATGACAAGGGCATGGAGAAATGTGATGAGAGGGTTCATGGAGCATTGTGATGACAATGACATCGAGCATTGTGATGCCAGGGGTCATGGAGCTTTGTGATGACAAAGGTCATGGAGCATTTTGATGACAAGTGCATGGTGCATTGTGATGAGAATGGCAGGGAGTATTTTGATGCCAGGGTCATTCAGCAATTTGATGAAAAGTGTATTGGAACATTTTGATGACAGGGGTTATAGAACATTGTGATGTCAGGGGTCATGGAACATTGTGATGATAAGGGGATGTAGCATTGTGATGACAGGGGCATGGGACATTGTGATTACTGGGGTGAGGGAGTATTGTGACGACTAGTGATGAAACACTGTGATATCTCTGGTGAGAGAGCATTTTGATGAGAAGTGTATGGAGCATTGTGATTACAAGGTTTATGGAGCATTGCAATGACAAGTTTCTGGACCGTTGTGATGAAAAGCGAATGGCACATTGTGATGAGAAGGGTCATGGAACATTTTTCAAACAAAGGCATGGAGCATTTTGATGACAATGGTCACGGAGCATTGTGATGAAAACGGCATGGAGCCTTTTCGTGACAGGGTTCAAGGAGCATTCTGATGACATGTGTCAGGGAGCATTTTGATGACAAGTGTACTGAGCATTGTGATGACAAAGGTCATGGAGCATTGTGATGAAAAGGGCATGGAATTTTGTGATGACAGTCATCATGGAGCATTGTGATGACAAGTGTTATGGAAATTTGGGATCACAATTGTTTGGAGCATTGTGATGACAGAGGTCATGGATCATTTTGATTTCAAGGCACATGGAGCATTGTGATGACAAGGGCATGAAGCACTGTGATCCCAAGGTTCATGGAGGATTGTGATGACAATGGAAATGGAGTATTTTGATGACAAGCACATAGAGAATTGTAATGACAAGGTCATGTAGCATTTTGCTGACAAAGGCATGGAGCATTGTGATGACAGGTGTCATGGAGCACTGTGATGACAAGCGTCACGGAGCATTGTGAATACAGGGGACATGGAGCATTGGGATGACAAGGGCATGGATCATTGTGATGACAACTGTCATGGAGAAGTGGGCTGAAAATGTTCATGGAGTATTGTGATGACAGGGGTCATGGAGAATTGTGATGACAGAGGTCAAGGAGAATTTTGATTTCATTGTGCTGACAATAGCCGGAAGCAATATGATGATGGGCATGATGCATTGTGATGACAGGGTTCATGGAGCATGGAGATGAAAAGGGGCATGGAGCATTGTGATTACAGGGGTCTTGGAACATTGTGATGACATGTGCATGGAGCATTGTGAGGAGAAAACCAAGAGCATTCTGAAGACATGCGTCCTTTCCTTTGTGATGACAAGGGCATTGAGCATTGTGATTACATGGGTCTTGGAGCATTGTGATGAAAAAGCATGGAGCCCTGTCATGACAGGGTTCAAGGAGCATACAGACAACAAGTGTCAGGGAGCATTTTGATGACAAGTGTATTGAGCATCGTGATGACAAAGGTCATGGAGCATTGTGATGAGAAGACCATGGATAATTGTGATGACGAGCGTCATGGTGCATTGTGATGACAAGTGTTTTGGAATATTGTGATCACAAGCGTTTGGAGCATTGTTATGACAGAGATCATGGAGCATTTTGATTTCATTGTGATGACAATAGCATGAAGCATTATGATGATGGTCATGGTGCATTTTGATGACAGGGTTCATGAAACATTGAGATGAAAATGGGCATGGATCATTGTGGTTACAGGGTTCTTGGAGCATTGTGATGAGAAGGGTCATGGAGCCTTGTGATGACAAGGCCATGGAACATCGTGATGGCAGGGGTCATGGATCATGGGTATGACAGGGATAATGGAGCATTGTGATGGCAGGGCAAGGAGCATTGTGATGAGAAGGCCATGGAGCATTCTGATGATATGTGTCATGGAGGTTTGTGATGACATGGACATGAAGCAATGTGATGAGAACCTTAATGGAGCATTGTGATGACAATGACATGGAGCATTGTGATGACAAGGGTTATGGATCTTTGTGATGACAAAGGTCATGGAGCATTTTGATGACAAGGGCGTTGTGCATTGTGATGAGAAGGGTAGGGAGCATTGTGATGACAGGGTCATGGAGCAATTTGATGAAAAGTGTCAAGGAACATTTTGATGACAGTGGTTATGGAACATTGTGATGCCAGGGGTCATCGAACATTGTGATGATAAATGCATGTAGCATTGTGATGACAGGAGTCATGGCACATTTTGATGACAGGGGTGAGGGAATATTGTGACGAATATTGATGTAACATTGTGACATCAGTGGTGAGAGAGCATTTTGGTGAGAAGTCCATGGAGTATTGTGATGAAAAGGTTCATGGAGCATTGTGATGTCAAGATTTTGGAGCACTGTGATGAAAAGCGCATGGTGCATTGGGATGACATGTGTCATGGAGCATTGTGCTGACAAGCGCATGGAGCATTGTGATGACAAGGGTCATGGAGCATTGTGCTGAGAAAGGCATAGAGCATTGTGATGACAAAGGTCAAAGAGCATTGTGATGAAAAGTTCATGGAGCATTGTGGTTAAAAAGGTCACAGAGACTGTTGATGACGAGGTCATGGACCCTTGTGATGACAAAGGTCATGAAGCATTGTGATAACTGGAGTCACGGAGCATTGTGATGACAAGGGTCATGGAGCATTGTGATAACAAGGGCATGGAGTATTGTGATGACAAGGGCATGGAATATTGGTCTAATAAGTTTCATGGATTATTGCGGTGACAGTTGGAATGCCGCATTGTGATGACAACGGCATTGAGCATTGTGATGACCAGGTCATGCAGTATTGGGAAGACAGGTGTCAGGGAGCATTGTGATGACATATGTAATGGCCCATTGTGATGACAATGGCATGGAGCATTGTGATGCCAAGTGTGATGGAGGATTCTGATGACAAAGGTAATGGAGCATTGTGATGACAATGGCTTGGAGCATTGTGATGACAAGGGTCAGGGAGCATTGTGCTGACAAGTGCATGGAGAATTGTGATGACAAGGGTCACGGAGCATTCTGATGACAAGCTTGTGGAGTATTTTGATGACAATGGCATGGAGCATTGTGATGAAAACGGCATGGGGCATACTGATGAAAAAGGCATGGAGCCTTTTCGAGACAGGGTTCTAGGAGCATTCTGATGACAAGTGTCAGAGAGCATTGTGATGACAAGTGTATTGAGAATTGTGATGACAAAGGTCATGGAGCATTGTGATGAAAAGGGCATGGAGTATTGTGATGACAGGCATCATGGAGCATTGTGATGACAAGTGTTATGGAACATTGTGATCACCAGTGTTTGGAGCATTGTGATGACAGAGGTCATGGATCATTTTGATTTCAAGGAGCATGGAGCATTGTGATGACAAGGGCATGAAGCAATGTGATCCCAAGGTTCAAGGAGGATTGTGATGACAACGGTAATGGAGTATTGTGATGACAAGCACATAGAGCATTATAATGACAAGTTCATGTAGCATTTTGCTGACAAATGCATGGAGCATTGTGATGACAAGTGTCATGGCGCACTGTGATAACAAGCGTCACGGAGCATTGTGAATACAGGCGTCATGTAGAATTGGGATGACAAGGGCATGGATCATTGTGATGACAAAGGTCATGGAGCATTGGGCTTAAAATGTTCATGGAGTATTGTGATGATAGGGGTCATGGAGCATTGTGATGACAGAGGTCATGGAGAATTTTGATTTCATTGTGCTGACAATAGCCGGAAGCATTATGATGATTGGCATGATGCATTGTGATGAGAGGGTTCATGGAGCATTGAGATGAAAAGGGGCATGGAGCATAGTGATTACAGGGGTCTTGGAGCATTTTGATGACAAGGACATGGAGCATTGTGTGGAGAAGGACAAGGAACATTCTGATGACATGTGTCATGGAGCTTTGTGATGACAAGGGCATGGAGCATTGTGCTTACAGGAGTCTTGGAGCATTGTGATGGCAAGTGTCATGGAGCCTTGTGAAGACAAGGCCGTGGAACATTGTGATGGCAGTGGTAATGGAGCATTGTTATAACCGGGGTAATGGAGCATTGTGATGAGAAGGGAATGGAGCATTGTGATTTCAAGGTTTATGGAGCATTGCGATGACAAATTTGTGGACCGTTGCGATGAAAAGCGTGTCGCACATTGTGATGACAAGGGTCATGGAGCATTTTTCTGACAAAGGCATGGAGCATTGTGATGACAAGTGTCACGGAGCATTGTGATGAAAAGTTCATGGAGCATTGTGTTTACAAAAGTCACAGAGCCTTGTGATGACATGGGTATCGACCATTGTGATGACAAATGTTATGAAGAATTGTGATGACTGGAGTCACGGAGCATTGTGATGACAGGGGTCATGGAGCATTGTGATGAAAAGGGCATGGAGCATTGTGCTGAGAATGGCATACAGCATTGTGATGACATGTGTCATGGAGCACTGTGATGACAATTGTCACGGAGCATTGTGAATACAGGGGTCATGGAGCATTAGGATGACAAGGGCATGGATCATTGTGATGACAAGGGTCATGGAGAATTGGGCTGAAAATGTTCCTGGAGTATTGTGATGACAGGGGTCATGGAGCATTGTGATGACTAGGGAATGGAGAATTGTGATGACAAGAGTCCCAGATCATTGTGTTGTCAGGTGTCATTGAGTGTTGTGATGACAGTGATCATGAAGCATTGTGATGATATTGGTCTTGAAGCATTTTGATGAGAAAGTCATGGGGCATTGGGCTGAACATGTTCATGGATTATTGTGATGACAGGTGTCATGGAGCATTGTGATCACTAGGGAATGGAGCATGGTGATAACAAGGTCCTGGAGCATTGTGATGAGATGACCATGGAGACTTGTGATGACAAGTCTCATGGAGCATTCTGATGAAAAGGGGCATGGAGCATTGTGATTACATGGGTCTTGGAGCATTGTGATGACAAGGGCATGGAGCATTGTGTGGAGAAGGCCATGGAACTTTCTGATGACATGCGTCATGGAGCTTAGTGATGACAAGGGCATGGAGCTTTGTGATTACAGGGGTCATGGAGCATTGTGATGACAGAGGTAATGGAGCATTGTGATGAGAAGGGCATGGAGCATTGTGATGACCAGGTCATGCAGTATTGTGAAAAGTGGTGTCACGGAGCATTGTGATGACATATGTATTGGCCCATTGTGATGACAATGGCATGGAGCATTGTGATGCAAATTGTCATGGATGATTCTGATGACAAAGGTAATGGAGCATTTTGATGACAATGACTTGGAGCATAGTGATGACAATGTTCAGGGAGCATTGTGCTGACAAGTGCATGGAGAATTGTGATGGCAAGAGTCATGGAGCATTCTGATGACAATCTTGTGGAGTATTTTGATGACAATGGCATGGAGCATTGTGATGAAAACGGCATGGGGCTTTGTGATGAAAAAGGCATGCAGCCTTTTCGTGACAGTGTTCAAGGAGCATTCTGACGACAAGTGTCAGGGAGCATTGTGATGACAAGTGTATTGAGAATTGTGATGACAAAGGTCATGGAGCATTGTGATGACAAGGCATGGAGCATTGTGATTACAGGGGTTTTGGAGCATTGTGATGACAAGGGCCATGGAGCCTTGTGATGACAAGGCCGTGGAACATTTTGAAGGCAGGGGTCATGGAGCATTTTTATGACATAGGTAATGGAGCATCGTGATGAGAAGGGCATAGAGCATTGGTCTGAAATGTTTCATGGATTATTGTGATGAGAGTGGGAATGGAGCATTGTGATGACAAGGGCACGGTACACTGTGATACATGGGTCATGGAGGATTGTAATGACAAGGGCATGGAGCATTGTGATGAGAACGGCATCAACCATTGTGATGACAAGTGTCATGGAGCTTTTGATGACAAGGGCATGGAGCAATGTGATGAGATGGTTCATGGATCATTGTGATGACAATGACATGGAGCACTGTGATTACAGGGGTTTTGGAGCATTGTGATGACAAGGGTCATGGAGCCGTGTGATGACAAGGCCGTGGATCATTGTGATGGCAGGGGTCATGAAGCATTGTTATGACAGAGATAATGGAGCATTGTGATGAGAAGGGCATTGAGCATTGGTCTGAAATGTTTCATGGATTATTGTGATGAGAGTGGGCATGGAGCATTGTGATGACAAGGGCACGGAACACTGTGATACATGGGTCATGGAGGATTGTAATGACAAAGGCATGGATCATTGTGCTGGGATGGGCATCGAGCATTGTGATGACAAGTGTCATGGTGCTTTGTGATGACAAGGGCATGGAGTCATGTGATGAGAGATTTCATGGAGCACTGTGATGACAATGACATGGAGCATTGTGATGCCAAGGACCATGGAGCTTTGTGATGACAATGGTCATGGAGCATTTTGATGACAAGTGTGTGGTGCATTGTGATGAGAAGGGCAGGGAGCATTTTGATGACAGGGTCATGCAGCAACTTGATGAAAAATGTAATGGAACATTTTGATGACAGTTGTTATAGAACATTGTGATGCCAGGGTTCATGGATCTTTGGGATGAAAAGGGTCATGGAGCATTTTGATGACAAGGGTTATGGAACATTGTGATATCAGGGGTCATGGAATACTGTGCAGATAAGGGGATGTAGCATTGTGATGACAGGGGTCACGGAACATTGTGATAACAGGGGTGAGGGAGGATTGTGATGACTAGTGGTGGAACATTGTGATATCTCATGTGAGAGAGCATTTGGATGAGAAGTTCATGGAGCATTGTGATTACAATGTTTATGGAGCATAGCGATGACAAGGTTGTGGATCATTGTGATGAAAAGTGCATGGCACATTGTGATGACAAAGGTCATGGAGCATTGTTCTGACAAAGGCATGGAGCATTGTGATGACAAGGGTCACGGAGCATTGTGATGAAAATTTCATGGAGCATTGTGGTTAAAATGGTCACAGAGCCTTGTGATGACGTGGGCATGGACCATTGTGATGACAAACGTTATGAAGCATTGTGATGACTGGAGTCACGGGGCATTGTGATGACAGGGGTCATGGAGCATTGTGATGACAAGGGCATGGAGCACTGTGATGACAGGGGCATGGAGCATTGTTCTGACAAGTTTCATAGATGATTGTGATGACAGTGGACATGGTGCATTGTGATGACAAGGGCATGGAGCATTGTGATGACAAGGGCATGGTGTATTGTGAAGACTGGTGTCAGGGAGCATTGTGATGACATATGCCATGGTCCATTGTGATGACAATGGCATGGAGCATTGTGATGCCAAATGTAATGGAGGATTGTAATAACAAATATAATGTAGCATTGTGATGACTACGGCATGGAGCATTATGATGACAAGGGGCAATGAGAATTTTCATGACAATGTCGTTAAGCATTGTGATGACAAGGTCCTGGAGCATTGTGATGAGAATACCATGGAGCCTTGTGATGACAAGTCTCATGGAGCATACTGATGAAAAGGGGCATGGAGCATTCTGATTACAGGGGTCTTGGAACATTGTGATAACAAGGGCATGGAGCATTGTGATGACAAGGGCATGGAGCATTGGTCTAATAAGTTTCATGGATTATTGTGATGACAGTTGGAATGGCGCATTGTGATGACAAGGACATGGAGCATTGTGATGACCAGGTCATGCAGTATTGTGAAAAGAGGTGTCACGGAGCATTGTGGTGACATATGTATTGGCCCATTGTGATGAAATGGCATGGAGCATTGTGATGACAAATGTCATGGAGGATTCTGATGACAAAGGTAATGGAGCATTGTGATCACAATGGCTTGGAGCATAGTGATGACAAGGTTCAGGGAGCATTGTGCTGACAAGTGCATGGAGAATTGTGATGACAAGGGTCATGGAGCATTCTGATGAAAAGCTTGTAGAGTATTTTGATGACAATGGCATGGAGCATTGTGATGAAAACGGCATGGGGCTTTGTGATGAAAAATGCATGCAGCCTTTTCATGAGAGGGTTCAAGGAGCATTCTGACGACAAGTGTCAGGGAGCATTGTGATGACAAGTGTATTGAGAATTGTGATGACAAAGGTCATGGAGCATTGTGATGAAAAGGGCATGGAGTATTGTGATGACAGGCATCATGGAGCATTGTGATGACAAGTGTTATGGAACATTGTGATCACAAGTGTTTGGAGCATTGCGATGATAGAGGTCATGGATCATTTTGATTTCAAGGAGCATGTAGCATTGTGATGACAAGGGCATGAAGCAATGTGATCCCAAGGTTCATGGAGGATAGTGATGACAATGGTAATGGAGTATTGTGATGACAAGTGCATAGAGTATTGTAATGAGAAGGTCATGTAGCATTTTGCTGACAAAGGCATGGAGCACTGTGATGACAGGTGTCATGGAGCACTGTGATGACAAGCGTCACGGAGCATTGTGAATACAGGGGTCATGTAGCATTGGGATGACAAGGGCATGGATCATTTTGATGACAAGCGTCATGGAGTATTGGGCTTAAAATATTCATGGAGTATTGTGATGACAGTGGTCATGGAGCATTGTGATGACTAGGGAATGGAGCATTGTGATGACAAGAGTCCCGGATCATTGTGTTGTCAGGTGTCACGGAGTGTTGTGATGACAGTGGACATGGAGCATTGTGATGATATTGGTCTTGGAGCATTGTGATGAGATGTTCACGGAGCATTGGGCTGAAAATATTCATGGAGTATTATGATGACAGGGGTCATGGAGCATTGTGATGACAAGGGAATGGAGCATGGTGATGACAAGGTCCTGGAGCATTGTGATGAGAAGACCATGGAGACTTGTGATGACAAGTCTCATGGAGCATTCTGATGATAAGGGGCATGGAACTTTGTGATTACAGGTGTCTTGGAGCATTGTGATGACAAGCGCATGGAGCATTGTGAGGAGAAGGCCATGGAACATTCTGATGACATGCGTCATGGAGCTTTGTGATATCAAGGGCATGGAACATTGTGATTACATGGGTTTTGGAGCATTGTGAAGACAAGGGTCATGGAGCCTTGTGATGACAAGGCCATGGAACATTGTGATGGCAGGGGTCATGAAGCATTGTTATGACAGAGATAATGGAGCATTGTGATGAGAAGGGCATTGAGCATTGGTCTGAAATGTTTCATGGATTATTGTGATGAGAGTGGGCATGGAGCATTGTGATGACAAGGGCACGGAACACTGTGATACATGGGTCATGGAGGAGTGTAATGACAAAGGCATGGAGCATTGTGATGGGAAGGGCATCGAGCATTGTGATGACAAGTGTCATGGTGCTTTGTGATGACAAGGGCATGGAGTCATGTGATGAGAGGGTTCATGGAGCATTGTGATGACAATGACACGGAGCATTGTGATGCCAAGGGCCATGGAGCTTTGTGATGACAATGGTCATGGAGCATTTTGATGACAAGGGTGTGGTGCATTGTGATGAGAAGGGCAGGGAGCATTTTGATGACAGGATCATGCAGCAATTTGATGAAAAGTGTAATGGAATATTTTGATGACAGGGGTTATAGAACATTGTGATGCCAGGGGCCATGGATCTTTGGGATGAAAAGGGTCATGGAGCATTTTGATGACAGGGGTTATTGAACATTGTGATGTCAGGAGTCATGGAACATTGTGCAGATAAGGGGATGTAGCATTGTGATGACAGGGGTCATGGAACATTGTGATAACAGGGGTGAGGGAGGATTGTGATGACTAGTGGTGGAACATTGTGATATCTCATGTGAGAGAGCATTTGGATGAGAAGTTCATGGAGCACTGTGATTACAAGGTTTATGGAGCATAGCGATGACAAGGTTGTGGATCATTGTGATGAAAATTGCATGGCACATTGTGATGACAAAAGTCATGGAGCATTGTTCTTACAAAGGCATGGAGCATTGTGATGACAAGGGTCCCGGAGCATTGTGTTGAAATGTTCATGGAGCATTGTGGTTACAAAGTCACAGAGCCTTGTTATGATGTGGGAAAGGACCGTTGTGATGAAAAACGTTATGAAGCATTGTGATGACTGGAGTCACGGAGCATTGTGATGACAGGGGTCATGGAGCATTGTGATGACAAGGGCATGGAGCATTGTGATGACCAGGTCATGCAGTATTGTGAAGACAGGTGTCAGGGAGCATTGTGATGCCATATGTCATGGTCCATTGTGATGACAATGGCATGGATCATTGTGATGCCAAATGTAATGGAGGATTGTAATGACAAATATAATGGAGCATTGTTATGACTACGGCTTGGAGCATTATGATGACAAGGGCCATTGAGAATTTTCATGACAATGTCGTGAAGCATTGTGATGACAAGATCCTGGAGCAGTGTGATGAGAAAACCATGGAGCCTTGTGATGACAAGTCTCATGGAGCATACTGATCAAAAGGGGCATGGAGCATACTGATTACAGGGGTCTTGGAACATTGTGATAACAACGGCATGGAGCATTGTGATGACAAGGGCATGGAGCATTGGTCTAATAAGTTTCATGGATTATTGTGATGACAGTTGGAATGGCGCATTGTGATGACAAGGGCATGGAGCATTGTTATGACCAGTTCATGCAGTATTGTGAGAAGAGGTGTCACGGAGCATTGTGATGACATATGTATTAGCCCATTGTGATGACAATGGCATGGAGCATTGTGATGCCAAGTTTCATGGAGGATTCTGATGACAAAGGTAAAGGAGCATTGTGATGACAATGGCTTGGATCATAGTGAAGACAAGGTTCAGGGAGCATTGTGCTGAAAATTGCATGGAGAATTGTGATGACAAGGGTCATGGAGCATTCTGATGACAAGCTTGTGGAGTATTTTGATGACAATGGCATGGAGAATTGTGATGAAAACTGCATGGGTCTTTGTGATGAAAAAGGCAAGGAGCCATTTCGTGACAGGGTTCAAGGAGCTTTCTGACGACAAGAGTCAGGGAGCATTGTGAGGACAAGTGTATTGAGAATTGTGATGACAAAGGTCATGGAGCATTGCGATGAAAAGGGCATGGAGTATTGTGATGACAGGCATCATGGAGCACTGTGATGAAAAGTGTTATGGAACATTGTGATCACAAGCGTTTGGAGCATTGCGATGACAGTGGTCATGGATCATTTTGATTTCAAGCAACATGGAGCATTGTGATGAAAAGGGCATGAAGCAATGGGATCCCAAAGTACATGGAGGATAGTGATGACAATGGTAATGCAGTATTGTGATGACAAGCACATAGAGCATTCTAATGACAAGGTCATGTAGCATTTTGCTGACAAATGCATGGAGCATTGTGATGACAGGTGTCATGGAGCACTGTGATGACAAGCGTCACAGAGCATTGTGAATACAGGGTTCATGGAGCATTGGGATGACAAGGGCATGGATAATTGTGATGACAAGGGTCATGGAGCATTGGGCTGAAATAGTTCATGGAGTATTGTGATGAAAGGGGTCATGGAGCATTGTGATGACTAGGGAATGGAGCATTGTGATGACAAGAGTCCCGGATCATTGTGTTGTCAGGTGTCATTGAGTGTTGTGATGACAGTGATCATGGAACATTGTGATGATATTTGTCTTGGAGCATTGTGATGAGAAGGTCATAGGGCATTGGGCTGAAAATGTTCATGGAGTATTGTGATGACAGGTTTCATGGAGCATTGTGATCACAAGGGAATGGAGGATGGTGATGACAAGGTCCTGGAGCATTGTGATGATAAGACCATGGAGACTTGTGATGACAAATCTCATGGAGTATTCTGATGAAAAGGGGCATGGAGCATTGTGATTACATGTGTCTTGGAGCATTGTGATGACAAGGGCATGGAGCATTGTGTGGAGAAGGCAATGGAACATTCTGATGACATGTGTCATGGAGCTTTGTGATGACAAGGGCATGGAGCTTTGTGATTATAGGGGTCTTGGTGCATTGTGATGACAGAGGTAATGGAGAATTGTGATGAGAAGGGAATGGAGCATTGTGATTACAAGATTTATGGAGCATTGCGATGACAAATTTCTGGACCGTTGGGATGAAAAGCGTGTGGCACATTGTGATGACAAGGGTCATGGAGCATTTTTCTGACAAAGGCATGGAGCATTGTGATGACAAGTGTCACGGAGCATTGTGATGAAAAGTTCATGGAGCATTGTGGTTACAAAGTTAACAGAGACTTGTGATGACACGGGTATCGACCATTGTGATGACAAATGTTATGAAGAATTGTGATGACTGGAGTAACGGAGCATTGTGATGACAGGGGTCATGGAGCAATGTGATGAAAAGGGCATGGAGCATTGTGCTGAGAATGGCATAGAGCATTGTGATGGCATGTGTCATGGAGCATTGTAATGACAAGCGTCACGGAGCATTGTGAATACAGGGGTCATGGAGCATTAGGATGACAAGGGCATGGATCATTGTGATGACAAGGGTCATGGAGAATTGGGCTGAAATTTGTCCTGGAATATTGTGGTGACAGGGGTCATGGAGCATTGTGATGACTAGGGAATGGAGCATTGTGATGACAAGAGTCCGAGATCATTGTGTTGTCAGGTGTCATTGAGTGTTGTGATGACAGTGATCATGGAGCATTGTGATGATATTGGTCTTGGAGCATTGTGATGAGAAGGTCATGGGGCATTGGGCTGAAAATGTTCATGCATTATTGTGATGACAGGGGTCAGGGAGCATTGTGATGACAAGGGAATGGAGCATGGTGATAACAAGGTCCTGGAGCATTGTGATGATATGACCAGGGAGACTTGTGATGACAAGTTTCATGGAGCATCCTGATGAAAAGGGGCATGGAGCATTGTGATTACAGGGGTCTTGGAGCATTGTGATGACAAGGGCATGGAGCATTGTGAGGAGAAGGCCATGGAACATTCTGATTACATGCGTCATGGAACATTGTGATGAAAAGGGCATGGAGCATTGTGATAACAGGGGTCTTGGAGCATTGTGATGACAAGGGTCATGGAGCCTTGTGATGACAAGGCCGTGGAACATTGTGATGGCAGGTGTCATGGAGCATTGTTATGACAGAGATAATGGAGCATTGTGATGAGAAGGGCATTGAGCATTGGTCTGAAATATTTCATGGATTGTTGTGATGAGAGTGGGCATGGAGCATTGTGATGACAAGGGCACGGAACACTGTGATACATCGGTCATGGAGGATTGTAATGACAAGGGCATGGAGCATTGTGATGAGAAGGGCATCGAGCATTGTGATGACAAGTGTCATGGTGCTTTGTGATGACAAGGGCATGGAGCCATGTGATGAGAGGGTTCATGGAGCATTGTGATGACAATGACATGGAGCATTGTGATGCCAAGGGCCATGGAGCTTTGTGATGACAAAGGTCATGGAGCATTTTGATGACGAGGGTGTGGTGCATTGTGATGAGAAATGCAGGGAGCATTTTGATGACAGGGTCATGCAGCAATTTGATGAAAAGTGTAATGGAACATTTTGATGACAGGGGTTATAGAATATTGTGATGCCAGGGGTCATGGATCTTTGGGATAAAAAGTGTCATGGAGCATTTTGATGACAGGGGTTATGGAACATTGTGATGTCAGGGGTCATGGAACATTTTGCAGATAAGGGGATGTAGCATTGTGATGACAGGGCTCATGGAACATTGTGAAAACAGGGGTGAGGGAAGATTGTGATGACTAGTGATGGAATATTGTAATATCTCATGTGAGAGAGCATTTGGATGAGAAGTTCATGGAGCATTGTGATTACAAGGTTTATGGAGCATAGCGATGACAAGGTTGCGGATCATTGTGATGAAAAGTGCATGGTACTTTGTGATGAAAAGGGTCATGGAGCATTGTTCTGACAAAGGCATGGAGCATTGTGATGACAAGTGTCATGGAGCATTGTGATGAAATGTTCATGGAGCATTGTGGTTAAAATGGTCACAGAGCCTTGTGATGACGCGGGCATGGACCGTTGTGATGACAAACGTTATGAAGCATTGTGATTACTGGAGTCACGGGGCATTGTGATGACAGGGGTCATGGAGCATTGTGATGACAAGGGCATGGAGCACTGTGATGCCAGGGGCATGGAGCATTGGTCTGACAAGTTTCATAGATGATTGTGATGACAGTGGACATGGTGCATTGTGATGACAAGGGCATGGAGCATTATGATGACAAGGTCATGGACTATTGTGAAGACAGGTGTCAGGGAGCATTGTGATGACATATGTCATGGTCCATTGCGATGACAATGGCATGGAGCATTGTGATGCCAAATGTAATGGAGATTGTAATGACAAATATAATGGAGCATTGTTATGACTACGGCTTGGAGCATTATGATGACAAGGGCCATTGAGAATTTTCATGACAATGTCGTGAAGCATTGTGATGACAAGGTCCTGGAGCACTGTGATGAGAAAACCATGGAACCTTGTGATGACAAGTCTCATGGATCATACTGATGAAAAGGGGCATGGAGCATTCTGATTACAGGGGTTTTGGAACATTGTGATAACAAGGGCATGGAGCATTGTGATGACAAGGGCATGGAGCTTTGGTCTAATAAGTTTCATGGATTATTGTGATGACAGTTGGAATGGCACATTGTGATGACAAGGGCATGGAGCATTGTGATGACCAGGTCATGCAGTATTGTGAGAAGAGTTGTCACGGAGCATTGTGATGATATATGTTTTAGCCCATTGTGATGACAATGGCATGGAGCACTGTGATGCCAATTTTCATGGAAGATTCTGATGACAAAGGTAAAGGAGCATTGTGATGACAATTGCTTGGAGCATAGTGATGACAAGGTTCAGGGAGCATTGTGCTGACAAGTGCATGAAGAATTGTGATGACAAGGGTCATGGAGCATTCTGATGACAAGCTTATGGAGTATTTTGATGACAATGGCATGGAGCATTCTGATGAAAACGGCATGGGGCTTTGTGATGAAAAAGTCAAGGAGCCTTTTTGTGACAGGTTTCAAGGAGCATTCTGTCGACAAGTGTCTGGGAGCATTGTGATGACAAGTGTATTGAGAATTGTGATGACAAAGGTCATGGAGCATTGTGATGAAAAGGGCATGGAGTATTGTGATGACAGGCATCATGGAGCGTTGTGATGACAAGTGTTATGGAACATTGTGATCACTAGCGTTTGGAGCATTGCGATGAGAGAGGTCATGGATCATTTAGATTTCAAGGAGCGTGGAGCATCGTGATGACAAGGGCATGAAGCAATGTGATCCCAAGTTTCCTGGAGGATAGTGATGACAATGGTAATGCAGTATTGTGATGACAAGCACATAGAGCATTGTAATGACAAAGTCATGTAGCATTTTGCTGACAAAGGCATGGAGCATTGTGATGACAGGTGTCATGGAGCACTGTGATGACAAGCGTCACGGAGCATTGTGAATACAGGGGTCATGGAGCATTGGGATGACAAGGGCATGGATCATTGTGATGACAAATGTCATGGAGCATTGGGCTGAAAATGTTCATGGAGTATTGTGATGACAGGGGTCATGGAGCATTGTGATGACTAGGGAATGGAGCATTGTGATGACAAGAGTCCCGGATCAATGTGTTGTCAGGTGTCGTGGAGTGTTGTGATGACAGTGATCATGGAGAATTTTGATGATATTGGTCTTGGAGCATTGTGATGAGAAGGTCATGGGGCATTGGGCTGAAAATATTCATGGAGTATTGTGATGACAGGGGTCATGGTGCATTGTGATGACAAGGGAATGGAGTATGGTGATAACAAGGTCCTGGAGCATTGTGATGAGATGACCATGGAGACTTCTGATGACAAGTCTCATGGAGCATTCTGATGAAAAAGGGCATGGAGCATTGTGATTACATGGGTCTTGGAGCACTGTGATGACAAGGGCATGGAGCATTGTGTGGAGAAGGCCATGGAACATTCTGATGACATGCATCATGGAGCTTTGTGATGACAAGGGCATGGAGATTTGTGATTACAGGAGTCTTGGAGCATTGTGATGACAGAGGTAATGGAGCATTGTGATGAGAAGGGCATGGAGCATTGTGATGAAAAGTTCATGTAGTATTGTGAAAAGTGGTGTCACGGAGCATTGTGATGACATATGTATTGGCCCATTGTGATGAAAATGGCATGGAGCATTGTGATGCAAATTGTCATGGATGATTCTGATGACAAAGGTAATGGAGCATTTTGATGACAATGGCTTGGAGCATAGTGATGACACGGTTCAGGTAGCATTGTGCTGACAAGTGCATGGAGAATTGTGATGGCAAGAGTCAGGGAGAATTCTGATGACAAGCTTGTGGAGTATTTTGATGACAAAGGCATGGAGCATTGTAATGAAAACGGCATGGGGCTTTGTGATGAAAAAGGCATGCAGCCTTTTCGTGACAGGGATCAAGGAGCATTCTGACGACAAGTGTCAGGGAGCATTGTGATGACAAGTGTATTGAGAATTGTGATGACAAAGGTCATGGAGCATTGTGATGACAAGGGCATGGAACATTGTGATTACAGGGGTTTTGGAGCATTGTGACGACAAGGGCCATGGAGACTTTTGATGACATGGCCGTGGAACATTTTGATGGCAGGGGTCATGGAGCATTTTTATGACATAGGAAATGGAGCATTGTGATGAGAAGGTCATTGAGAATTGGTCTGAAATGTTTCATGGATTATTGTGATGAGAGTGGGCATGGAGTATTGTGATGACAAGGGCACGGTACACTGTGATACATGGGTCATGGAGGATTGTAATGACAAGGGCATGGAGCATTGTGATGACAAGTGTCATGGAGCCTTTGATGACAATGGCATGGAGCAATGTGATGAGACGGTTCATGGAGCATTGTGATGACAATGACATGGAGCATTGTGATGCCAAGGGTCATGGAGCTTTGTGATGACAAAAGTCATGGAGCATTTTGATGACAAGTGTGTTGTGCATTGTGATGAGAAGGGCAGGGAGCTTTCTGATGACAGGGTCATGCAGCAATTTGATGAAAAGTGTAATGGAACATTTTGATGACATGACTTATAGCTCATTGTGTTGCCAGGGATCATGGAGCTTTGGGATGAAAAGGGTCATGGAGCATTTTGATGACAGGGGTTATGGAACATTGTGAAGTCAGGGGTCAAGGAACATTGTGCTGATAAGGGGATGTAGCATTGTGATGACAGGGGTCATGGAACATTGTGATAACAGGGGTGAGCGAGGATTGTGATGACTAGTGATGGAACATTGTGATATCTTATGTGAGAGAACATTTGAATGAGAAGTGCATGGAGAATTGTGATTACAAGGTTTATGGAGCATAGCGATGACAAAGTTGTGGATCATTGTGATGAAAAGTGCATGGCACATTGTGATGAAAAGGTCATGGAGCATTGTTCTGACAAAGGCATGGAGCATTGTGATGACAAGGGTCACGGAGCATTGTGATGAAAATTTCATGGAGCATTGTGGTTAAAATGGTCACAGAGCCTTGTGATGACGCGGGCATGGACCATTGTGATGACAAACGTTATGAAGCATAGTGATGACTGGAGTCAAGGAGCATTGTGATGACAGGGGTCATGGAGCATTGTGATAACAAGGGCATGGAGCATTGTGATGACAGGGGCATGGAGCATTGGTCTGACAAGTTTCATAGATTATTGTGATGACAGTGGACATGGTGCATTGTGATGACTAGGGCATGGAGCATTGTGAAGACAAGGGCATGGATTAATGTGAAGACAGGTGTCAGGGAGCATTGTGATGACCTATGTCATGGTCCATTGCGATGACAATAGCATGGAGCATTGTGATGCCAAATGTAATGGAGGATGTGATGACAAATATAATGGATCATTGTGATGACTAGGGCTTGGAGCATTATGTTGACAAGGCCCATTGAGAATTTTCATGACAATGTCCTGAAGCATTGTGATGAAAAGATCCTGGAGCATTGTGATGAGAAAACCATGGAGGCTTGTGATGACAAATCTCAAGGAGCATACTGATGAAAAGGGGTCTGGAGCATTCTGATTAAAGGGGACTTGGAACATTGTGATACAAGGGCATGGAGCATTGTGATGACAAGGGCATGCAGTATTGTGAAGAGAGGTGTCAGGGAGCATTGTGATGACATATGTAATGGCCCATTGTGATGACAAAGGCATGGAGCATTGTGATGCTAAGTGTCATGGAGGATTCTAATGACAAAGGTAATGGAGCATTGTGATGACAAGTGTTTGGAGCATTGTGATGACAAGGGTCAGGGAGCATTGTGCTCACAAGTGCATGGATAATTGTGATGACAACAGACATGGAGCATTCTGATGACAAGCTTGTGGAGTATTTTGATGACAATTGCATGGAGCATTGTGATGAAAATGGCATGGGGCATTGTGATGAAAAAGGAATGGAGCCTTTTGGTGACAGGTTTCAAGGAGCACTCTAACGACAATGTCAGGGAGCATTGTGATGACAAGTGTATTGAGAATTGTGATGACAAAGGTCATGGAGCATTGTGATGAAAAGGGCATGGAGTATTGTGATGACAGGCATCACGGAGCTTTGTGATGACAAGTGTTACGGAACATTGTGATCACAAGGGTTTGGAGCATTGTGATGACAGAGGTCATGGATCATTTTGATTTCAAGGAGCAGGGAGCATTGTGATGACAAGGGCATGAAGCAATGTGATCCCAAGGTTCATGGAGGATTGTGATGACAATGGTAAAGGAGTATTGTGATGACAAGCGCATAGAGCATTGTAATGACAAAGTCATGTAGCATTTTGCTGACAAAGGCATGGAGCATTGTGATGACAAGTTTCATGGAGCACTGTGATGACAAGCATCACGGAGCATTGTGAATACAGGGGTCATGGAGCATTGGGATGACAAGGGCATGGATCATTGTGATGACAAGTGTCATGGAGCCTTGGGCTGAAAATGTTCATGGAGTACTGTGATGACAGGGGTCATGTAGAATTTTGATTTCATTGTGCTGACATTAGCCGGAAACATTATGATGATGGGCATGATGCATTGTGATGACAGGGTTCATGGAGCATTGAGATGAAGAGGGGCATGGAGCATTGTGATTACAGGCGTCTTGGAGCATTGTTATGACAAGGGCATTGAGCATTTTGAAGAGAAGTACATGGAACATTCTGATGACGTGTCATGGAGCTTTGTGAAGACAAGGGCATAGAAATTTGTGATGGCACGGGTCATGGAGTATTGTTATGACAGGGGTAATGCAGCATTGTGATGAGAAGGGCATGGAGCCTTGTGATTACAAGGTTCATGGAGCATTGTGATGACAAATTTGTGGACCGTTGGGATGAAAATTACGTGGCACATTGTGATGACAATTGTCATGGAGCATTTTTTTGACAACGGTATGGAGCATTGTGATGACAAGGGTCACGGAGCATTGTGATGAAAAGTTCATGGCGCATTGTGGTTACAAAGGTAACAGAGACTTGTGATGACGTGGGTATCGCCCATCGTGATGACACATGTTATGAAGAATTGTGATGACTGGAGTCATGGAGCATTGTGATGACAGGGGTCATGTAGCATTGTGATGAAAAGGGCATGGAACATTGTACTGAGAAAGGCATAGAGCATTGTGATGACATGTGTCATGGAGCACTGTGATGACAAGTGTCACGGACCATTGAGAATACAGGGGTCATGGAGCATTAGGATGACAAGGTCATGGATCATTGTGATGACAAGTGTCATTGAGAATTGGGCTGAAAATGTTCCTGGAGTATTGTGATGACAGGTGTCATGGGGCATTGTGATTACAGGGGTCTTGGAGCATTATGATGACAGAGGTCCCGGATCATTGGGTTGTCAGCTGTCATGGAGTGTTGTGATGACAGTGGTCATGGAGCATTGTGATGATATTGTTCATGGAGCATTGTGATGAGAAGGTCATGGAGCATTGGGCTGAAAATGTTCATGGAGTATTGTGATGACAGGTGTCATGGAGCATTGTGATGACAACGGAATGGAGCATGGTGATGACAAGTTCCTGGAGCATTGTGATGAGATGACCATGGAGACTTGTGATGACAAGTCTCATGGAGCATTCTGATGATAAGGGGCATGGAGCATTGTGATTACAGGGGTCTTGGAGCATTGTGATGACAAGGGCATGGAGCATTGTGAGGAGAAGGCCATGGAATATTCTGATTACATGCGTCATGGAGCTTTGTGATGACAAGGGCATGGAGAATTGTGATTACAGGGGTTTAGAGCATTGTGATGACAAGGGTCATGGAGCATTGTGATGACAAGGCCGTGGAACATTGTAATGGCAGGGGTCATGAAGCATTGTTATGACAGAGATAATGGAGCATTGTGATGAGAAGGGCATTGAGCATTGGTCTGAAATGTTTCATGTATTATTGTGATGAGAGTGGGCATGGAGCATTGTGATGACAAGGGCCAGGAACACTGTGATACATGGGTCATGGAGGATTGTAATGACAAAGGCATGGAGCATTGTGATGGGAAGTGCATCGAGCATTGTGATGACAAGTGTCATGGTGCTTTGTGATGACAAGGGCATGGAGCCATGTGATGAGAGGGTTCATGGAGCATTGTGATGACAATGACATGGAGCATTGTGATGCCAAGGGCCATGGAGCTTTGTGATGACAATGGTCATGGAGCATTTTGATGACAAGTGTGTGGTGCATTGTGATGAGAAGGGCAGGGAGCATTTTGATGACAGGGTCATGCAGCAATTTGATGAAAAGTGTAATGGAACATTTTGATGACAGTGGTTATAGAACATTGTGATGCCAGGGGTCATGGATCTTTGGGATAAAAAGGGTCATGGAGCATTTTGATGACAGGGGTTATGGAAGATTGTGATGTCAGGGGTATTGGAACATTGTGCAGATAAGGGGATGTAGCATTGTGATGACAGGGGTCATGGAACATTGTGATAACAGGGGTGAGGGAGGATTGTGATGACTAGTGGTGGAACATTTTGATATCTCATGTGAGAGAGCATTTGGATGAGAAGTTCATGGTGCATTGTGATTACAAGGTTTATGGAGCATAGCGATGACAAGGTTGTGGATCATTGTGATGAAAAGTGCACGGCACATTGTGATGAAAAGGGTCATGGAGCATTGTTCTGACAAAGGCATGGAGCATTGTGATGACAAGGGTCACGGAGCATTGTGATGAAAAGTTCATGGAGCATTGTGGTTAAAATGGTCACAGAGCCTTGTGATGACGTGGGCATGGACCATTGTGATGACAAACTTTATGAAGCATTGTGATGACTGGAGTCACGGGGCATTGTGATGACAGTGGTCATGGAGCATTGTGATGACAAGGGCATGGAGCACTGTGATGACAGGGGCATGGAGCATTGGTCTGACAAGTTTCATAGATGATTGTGATGACAGTGGACATGGTGCATTGTGATGACAAGGTCATGGAGTATTGTGAAGACAGGTGTCAGGGAGCATTGTGATGACATATGTCATGGTCCACTGTGATGACAATGGCATGGAGCATTGTGATGCCAAATGTAATGGAGGATTGTAATGACAAATATAATGGAGCATTGTTATGACTACGGCTTGGAGCATTATGATGACAACGGCCATTGAGAATTTTCATGACAATGTCGTGAAGCATTGTGATGACAATATCCTGGAGCACTGTGATGAGAAAACCATGGAGACTTGTGATGACAAGTCTCATGGAGCATACTGATGAAAAGGGGCATGGAGAATACTGATTACAGGGTTCTTGGAACATTGTGATAACAAGGGCATGGAGCATTGTGATGACAAGGGCATGGAGCATTGGTCTAATAAGTTTCATGGATTATTGTGATGACAGTTGGAATGGCACATTGTGATGACAAGGGCATGGAGCATTGTGATGACCAGTTCATGCAGTATTGTGAGAAGAGGTGTCACGGAGCATTGTGATGACATATGTATTAGCCCATTGTGATGACAATGGCATGGAGCATTGTGATGCCAAGTTTCATGGAGGATTCTGATGACAAAGGTAAAGGAGCATTGTGATGACAATGGCTTGGATCATAGTGAAGACAAGGTTCAGGGAGCATTGTGCTGACAATTGCATGGAGAATTGTGATGACAAGGGTCATGGAGCATTCTGATGACAAGCTTGTGGAGTATTTTGATGACAATGGCATGGAGAATTGTGATGAAAACTGCATGGGTCTTTGTGATGAAAAAGGCAAGGAGCCATTTCGTGACAGGGTTCAAGGAGAATTCTGACGACAAGAGTCAGGGAGCATTGTGAGGACAAGTGTATTGAGAATTGTGATGACAAAGGTCATGGAGCATTGTGATGAAAAGGGCATGGAGTATTGTGATGACAGGCATCATGCAGCACTGTGATGAAAAGTGTTATGGAACTTTGTGATCACAAGCGTTTGGAGCATTGCGATGACAGTGGTCATGGATCATTTTGATTTCAAGCAACATGGAGCATTGTGATGAAAAGGGCATGAAGCAATGGGATCCCAAAGTACATGGAGGATAGTGATGACAATGGTAATGCAGTATTGTGATGACAAGCACATAGAGCATTCTAATGACAAGGTCATGTAGCATTTTGCTGACAAATGCATGGAGCATTGTGATGACAGGTGTCATGGAGCACTGTGATGACAAGCGTCACAGAGCATTGTGAATACAGGGTTCATGGAGCATTGGGATGACAAGGGCATGGATAATTGTGATGACAAGGGTCATGGAGCATTGGGCTGAAATAGTTCATGGAGTATTGTGATGAAAGGGGTCATGGAGCATTGTGATGACTAGGGAATGGAGCATTGTGATGACAAGAGTCCCGGATCATTGTGTTGTCAGGTGTCATTGAGTGTTGTGATGACAGTGATCATGGAACATTGTGATGATATTTGTCTTGGAGCATTGTGATGAGAAGGTCATAGGGCATTGGGCTGAAAATGTTCATGGAGTATTGTGATGACAGGGTTCATGGAGCATTGTGATCACAAGGGAATGGAGGATGGTGATGACAAGGTCCTGGAGCATTGTGATGATAAGACCATGGAGACTTGTGATGACAAATCTCATGGAGTATTCTGATGAAAAGGGGCATGGAGCATTGTGATTACATGTGTCTTGGAGCATTGTGATGACAAGGGCATGGAGCATTGTGTGGAGAAGGCAATGGAACATTCTGATGACATGTGTCATGGAGCTTTGTGATGACAAGGGCATGGAGCTTTGTGATTATAGGGGTCTTGGTGCATTGTGATGACAGAGGTAATGGAGAATTGTGATGAGAAGGGAATGGAGCATTGTGATTACAAGATTTATGGAGCATTGCGATGACAAATTTCTGGACCGTTGGGATGAAAAGCGTGTGGCACATTGTGATGACAAGGGTCATGGAGCATTTTTCTGACAAAGGCATGGAGCATTGTGATGACAAGTGTCACGGAGCATTGTGATGAAAAGTTCATGGAGCATTGTGGTTACAAAGTTAACAGAGACTTGTGATGATACGGGTATCGACCATTGTGATGACAAATGTTATGAAGAATTGTGATGACTGGAGTAACGGAGCATTGTGATGACAGGGGTCATGGAGCAATGTGATGAAAAGGGCATGGAGCATTGTGCTGAGAATGGCATAGAGCATTGTGATGGCATGTGTCATGGAGCATTGTAATGACAAGCGTCACGGAGCATTGTGAATACAGGGGTCATGGAGCATTAGGATGACAAGGGCATGGATCATTGTGATGACAAGGGTCATGGAGAATTGGGCTGAAATTTGTCCTGGAATATTGTGGTGACAGGGGTCATGGAGCATTGTGATGACTAGGGAATGGAGCATTGTGATGACAAGAGTCCGAGATCATTGTGTTGTCAGGTGTCATTGAGTGTTGTGATGACAGTGATCATGGAGCATTGTGATGATATTGGTCTTGGAGCATTGTGATGAGAAGGTCATGGGGCATTGGGCTGAAAATGTTCATGCATTATTGTGATGACAGGGGTCAGGGAGCATTGTGATGACAAGGGAATGGAGCATGGTGATAACAAGGTCCTGGAGCATTGTGATGATATGACCAGGGAGACTTGTGATGACAAGTTTCATGGAGCATCCTGATGAAAAGGGGCATGGAGCATTGTGATTACAGGGGTCTTGGAGCATTGTGATGACAAGGGCATGGAGCATTGTGAGGAGAAGGCCATGGAACATTCTGATTACATGCGTCATGGAACATTGTGATGAAAAGGGCATGGAACATTGTGATAACAGGGGTCTTGGAGCATTGTGATGACAAGGGTCATGGAGCCTTGTGATGACAAGGCCGTGGAACATTGTGATGGCAGGTGTCATGGAGCATTGTTATGACAGAGATAATGGAGCATTGTGATGAGAAGGGCATTGAGCATTGGTCTGAAATATTTCATGGATTGTTGTGATGAGAGTGGGCATGGAGCATTGTGATGACAAGGGCACGGAACACTGTGATACATCGGTCATGGAGGATTGTAATGACAAGGGCATGGAGCATTGTGATGAGAAGGGCATCGAGCATTGTGATGACAAGTGTCATGGTGCTTTGTGATGACAAGGGCATGGAGCCATGTGATGAGAGGGTTCATGGAGCATTGTGATGACAATGACATGGAGCATTGTGCTGCCAAGGGCCATGGAGCTTTGTGATGACAAAGGTCATGGAGCATTTTGATGACGAGGGTGTGGTGCATTGTGATGAGAAATGCAGGGAGCATTTTGATGACAGGGTCATGCAGCAATTTGATGAAAAGTGTAATGGAACATTTTGATGACAGGGGTTATAGAATATTGTGATGCCAGGGGTCATGGATCTTTGGGATAAAAAGTGTCATGGAGCATTTTGATGACAGGGGTTATGGAACATTGTGATGTCAGGGGTCATGGAACATTTTGCAGATAAGGGGATGTAGCATTGTGATGACAGGGCTCATGGAACATTGTGAAAACAGGGGTGAGGGAAGATTGTGATGACTAGTGATGGAATATTGTGATATCTCATGTGAGAGAGCATTTGGATGAGAAGTTCATGGAGCATTGTGATTACAAGTTTTATGGAGCATAGCGATGACAAGGTTGCGGATCATTGTGATGAAAAGTGCATGGTACTTTGTGATGAAAAGGGTCATGGAGCATTGTTCTGACAAAGGCATGGAGCATTGTGATGACAAGTGTCATGGAGCATTGTGATGAAATGTTCATGGAGCATTGTGGTTAAAATGGTCACAGAGCCTTGTGATGACGCGGGCATGGACCGTTGTGATGACAAACGTTATGAAGCATTGTGATTACTGGAGTCACGGGGCATTGTGATGACAGGGGTCATAGAGCATTGTGATGACAAGGGCATGGAGCACTGTGATGCCAGGGGCATGGAGCATTGGTCTGACAAGTTTCATAGATGATTGTGATGACAGTGGACATGGTGCATTGTGATGACAAGGGCATGGAGCATTATGATGACAA
Organism: Mesoplodon mirus; assembly: GCF_964341445.2. Lineage (NCBI taxonomy): Eukaryota > Metazoa > Chordata > Mammalia > Artiodactyla > Ziphiidae > Mesoplodon > Mesoplodon mirus. The sequence continues at coordinate 169,581 of NW_028295486.1, forward strand.
GGTCATGGACTATTGTGAAGACAGGTGTCAGGGAGCATTGTGATGACATATGTCATGGTCCATTGCGATGACAATGGCATGGAGCATTGTGATGCCAAATGTAATGGAGATTGTAATGACAAATATAATGGAGCATTGTTATGACTACGGCTTGGAGCATTATGATGACAAGGGCCATTGAGAATTTTCATGACAATGTCGTGAAGCATTGTGATGACAAGGTCCTGGAGCACTGTGATGAGAAAACCATGGAACCTTGTGATGACAAGTCTCATGGAGCATACTGATGAAAAGGGGCATGGAGCATTCTGATTACAGGGGTTTTGGAACATTGTGATAACAAGGGCATGGAGCATTGTGATGACAAGGGCATGGAGCTTTGGTCTAATAAGTTTCATGGATTATTGTGATGACAGTTGGAATGGCACATTGTGATGACAAGGGCATGGAGCATTGTGATGACCAGGTCATGCAGTATTGTGAGAAGAGTTGTCACGGAGCATTGTGATGATATATGTTTTAGCCCATTGTGATGACAATGGCATGGAGCACTGTGATGCCAATTTTCATGGAGGATTCTGATGACAAAGGTAAAGGAGCATTGTGATGACAATGGCTTGGAGCATAGTGATGACAAGGTTCAGGGAGCATTGTGCTGACAAGTGCATGAAGAATTGTGATGACAAGGGTCATGGAGCATTCTGATGACAAGCTTATGGAGTATTTTGATGACAATGGCATGGAGCATTCTGATGAAAACGGCATGGGGCTTTGTGATGAAAAAGTCAAGGAGCCTTTTCGTGACAGGTTTCAAGGAGCATTCTGTCGACAAGTGTCTGGGAGCATTGTGATGACAAGTGTATTGAGAATTGTGATGACAAAGGTCATGGAGCATTGTGATGAAAAGGGCATGGAGTATTGTGATGACAGGCATCATGGAGCGTTGTGATGAAAAGTGTTATGGAACATTGTGATCACTAGCGTTTGGAGCATTGCGATGAGAGAGGTCATGGATCATTTAGATTTCAAGGAGCGTGGAGCATCGTGATGACAAGGGCATGAAGCAATGTGATCCCAAGTTTCATGGAGGATAGTGATGACAATGGTAATGCAGTATTGTGATGACAAGTTCATAGAGTATTGTAATGAGAAGTTCATGTAGCATTTTGCTGACAAAGGCATGGAGCATTGTGATGACAGGTGTCATGGAGCACTGTGATGACAAGCGTCACGGAGCATTGTGATTACAGGGGTCATGTAGCATTGGGATGACAAGGGCATGGATCATTGTGATGACAAGAGTCCCGGATCATTGTGTTGTCAGGTGTCATGGAGTGTTGTGATGACAGTGGTCATGGAGTATTGTGATGATATTGGTCTTGGAGCATTGTGATGAGAAGTTCACGGAGCATTGGGCTGAAAATATTCATGGAGTATTGTGATGACATGGGTCATGGAGCATTGTGATGACAAGGGAATGGAGCATGGTGATGACAAGGTCCTGGAGCATTGTGATGAGAAGACCATGGAGACTTCTGATGACAAGTCTCATGGAGCATTCTGATGATAAGGGGCATGGAACATTGTGATTACAGGGGTCTTGGAGCATTGTGATGACAAGTGCATGGAGCATTGTGAGGAGAAGGCCATGGAATATTCTGATGACATGCGTCATGGAGCTTTGTGATATCAAGGTCATGGAGCACTGTGATTACATGGGTTTTGGAGCATTGTCAAGACAAGGGTCATGGAGCCTTGTGATGACAAGGCCGTGGAACATTGTGATGGCAGGGGTCATGGAGCATTGTTATGACAGAGATAATGGAGCATTGTGATGAGAAGGGCATTGAGCATTGGTCTGAAATGTTTCATGGATTATTGTGATGAGAGTGGGCATGGAGCATTGTGATGACAAGGGCACGGAACACTGTGATACATGGGTCATGGAGGAGTGTAATGACAAAGGCATGGAGCATTGTGATGGGAAGGGCATCGAGCATTGTGATGACAAGTGTCATGGTGCTTTGTGATGACAAGTGCATGGAGCCATGTAATGAGATGGTTCATGGAGCATTGTGATGACAATGACATGGAGCATTGTGATGCCAAGTGCCATGGAGCTTTGTGATGACAATGGTCATGGAGCATTTTGATGACAAGGGTGTGGTGCATTGTGATGAGAAGGGCAGGGAGCATTTTGATGACAGGGTCATGCAGCAATTTGATGAAAAGTGTAATGGAACATTTTGATGACAGGGGTTATAGAAAATTGTGATGCCAGGGGTCATGGATCTTAGGGATGAAAAGGGTCATGGAGCATTTTGATGACAGGGGTTATGGAACATTGTGATGTCTGGGATCATGGAACATTGTGCAGATAAGTGGATGTAGCATTGTGATGACAGGGGTCATGGAATATTGTGATAACAGGGGTGAGGGAGGATTGTGATGACTAGTGGTGGAACATTGTGATATCTCATGTGAGAGAGCATTTGGATGAGAAGTTCATGGAGCATTGTGATTACAAGGTTTATGTAGCATAGCGATGACAATGTTGTGGATCATTGTGATGAAAATTGCATGGCACATTGTGATGACAAAGGTCATGGAGCATTGTTCTGACAAAGGCATGGAGCATTGTGATGACAAGGGTCACGGAGCATTGTGATGAAATGTTCATGGAGCATTGTGGTTACAAAGGTCACAGAGCCTCGTGATGATGCGGGAAAGTACCGTTGTGATGACAAACTTTATGAAGCATTGTGATGACTGGAGTCACGGTGCATTGTGAAGACAGGGGTCATGGAGCATTGTGATGCCAAGGGCATGGAGCACTGTGATGACAGGGGCATGGAGCATTGGTCTGACAAGTTTCATAGATGATTGTGATGACAGTGGACATGGTGCATTGTGATGACAAGGTCATGGAGTATTGTGAAGACAGGTGTCAGGGAGCATTGTGATGACATATGTCATGGTCCACTGTGATGACAATGGCATGGAGCATTGTGATGCCAAATGTAATGGAGGATTGTAATGACAAATATAATGGAGCATTGTTATGACTACGGCTTGGAGCATTATGATGACAACGGCCATTGAGAATTTTCATGACAATGTCGTGAAGCATTGTGATGACAATATCCTGGAGCACTGTGATGAGAAAACCATGGAGACTTGTGATGACAAGTCTCATGGAGCATACTGATGAAAAGGGGCATGGAGAATACTGATTACAGGGTTCTTGGAACATTGTGATAACAAGGGCATGGAGCATTGTGATGACAAGGGCATGGAGCATTGGTCTAATAAGTTTCATGGATTATTGTGATGACAGTTGGAATGGCACATTGTGATGACAAGGGCATGGAGCATTGTGATGACCAGTTCATGCAGTATTGTGAGAAGAGGTGTCACGGAGCATTGTGATGACATATGTATTAGCCCATTGTGATGACAATGGCATGGAGCATTGTGATGCCAAGTTTCATGGAGGATTCTGATGACAAAGGTAAAGGAGCATTGTGATGACAATGGCTTGGATCATAGTGAAGACAAGGTTCAGGGAGCATTGTGCTGACAATTGCATGGAGAATTGTGATGACAAGGGTCATGGAGCATTCTGATGACAAGCTTGTGGAGTATTTTGATGACAATGGCATGGAGAATTGTGATGAAAACTGCATGGGTCTTTGTGATGAAAAAGGCAAGGTGCCATTTCGTGACAGGGTTCAAGGAGAATTCTGACGACAAGAGTCAGGGAGCATTGTGAGGACAAGTGTATTGAGAATTGTGATGACAAAGGTCATGGAGCATTGTGATGAAAAGGGCATGGAGTATTGTGATGACAGGCATCATGGAGCACTGTGATGAAAAGTGTTATGGAACATTGTGATCACAAGCGTTTGGAGCATTGCGATGACAGTGGTCATGGATCATTTTGATTTCAAGCAACATGGAGCATTGTGATGAAAAGGGCATGAAGCAATGGGATCCCAAAGTACATGGAGGATAGTGATGACAATGGTAATGCAGTATTGTGATGACAAGCACATAGAGCATTCTAATGACAAGGTCATGTAGCATTTTGCTGACAAATGCATGGAGCATTGTGATGACAGGTGTCATGGAGCACTGTGATGACAAGCGTCACAGAGCATTGTGAATACAGGGTTCATGGAGCATTGGGATGACAAGGGCATGGATAATTGTGATGACAAGGGTCATGGAGCATTGGGCTGAAATAGTTCATGGAGTATTGTGATGAAAGGGGTCATGGAGCATTGTGATGACTAGGGAATGGAGCATTGTGATGACAAGAGTCCCGGATCATTGTGTTGTCAGGTGTCATTGAATGTTGTGATGACAGTGATCATGGAACATTGTGATGATATTTGTCTTGGAGCATTGTGATGAGAAGGTCATAGGGCATTGGGCTGAAAATGTTCATGGAGTATTGTGATGACAGGGTTCATGGAGCATTGTGATCACAAGGGAATGGAGGATGGTGATGACAAGGTCCTGGAGCATTGTGATGATAAGACCATGGAGACTTGTGATGACAAATCTCATGGAGTATTCTGATGAAAAGGGGCATGGAGCATTGTGATTACATGTGTCTTGGAGCATTGTGATGACAAGGGCATGGAGCATTGTGTGGAGAAGGCAATGGAACATTCTGATGACATGTGTCATGGAGCTTTGTGATGACAAGGGCATGGAGCTTTGTGATTATAGGGGTCTTGGTGCATTGTGATGACAGAGGTAATGGAGAATTGTGATGAGAAGGGAATGGAGCATTGTGATTACAAGATTTATGGAGCATTGCGATGACAAATTTCTGGACCGTTGGGATGAAAAGCGTGTGGCACATTGTGATGACAAGGGTCATGGAGCATTTTTCTGACAAAGGCATGGAGCATTGTGATGACAAGTGTCACGGAGCATTGTGATGAAAAGTTCATGGAGCATTGTGGTTACAAAGTTAACAGAGACTTGTGATGACACGGGTATCGACCATTGTGATGACAAATGTTATGAAGAATTGTGATGACTGGAGTAACGGAGCATTGTGATGACAGGGGTCATGGAGCAATGTGATGAAAAGGGCATGGAGCATTGTGCTGAGAATGGCATAGAGCATTGTGATGGCATGTGTCATGGAGCATTGTAATGACAAGCGTCACGGAGCATTGTGAATACAGGGGTCATGGAGCATTAGGATGACAAGGGCATGGATCATTGTGATGACAAGGGTCATGGAGAATTGGGCTGAAATTTGTCCTGGAATATTGTGGTGACAGGGGTCATGGAGCATTGTGATGACTAGGGAATGGAGCATTGTGATGACAAGAGTCCGAGATCATTGTGTTGTCAGGTGTCATTGAGTGTTGTGATGACAGTGATCATGGAGCATTGTGATGATATTGGTCTTGGAGCATTGTGATGAGAAGGTCATGGGGCATTGGGCTGAAAATGTTCATGCATTATTGTGATGACAGGGGTCAGGGAGCATTGTGATGACAAGGGAATGGAGCATGGTGATAACAAGGTCCTGGAGCATTGTGATGATATCACCAGGGAGACATGTGATGACAAGTTTCATGGAGCATCCTGATGAAAAGGGGCATGGAGCATTGTGATTACAGGGGTCTTGGAGCATTGTGATGACAAGGGCATGGAGCATTGTGAGGAGAAGGCCATGGAACATTCTGATTACATGCGTCATGGAACATTGTGATGAAAAGGGCATGGAGCATTGTGATAACAGGGGTCTTGGAGCATTGTGATGACAAGGGTCATGGAGCCTTGTGATGACAAGGCCGTGGAACATTGTGATGGCAGGTGTCATGGAGCATTGTTATGACAGAGATAATGGAGCATTGTGATGAGAAGGGCATTGAGCATTGGTCTGAAATATTTCATGGATTGTTGTGATGAGAGTGGGCATGGAGCATTGTGATGACAAGGGCACGGAACACTGTGATACATCGGTCATGGAGGATTGTAATGACAAGGGCATGGAGCATTGTGATGAGAAGGGCATCGAGCATTGTGATGACAAGTGTCATGGTGCTTTGTGATGACAAGGGCATGGAGCCATGTGATGAGAGGGTTCATGGAGCATTGTGATGACAATGACATGGAGCATTGTGATGCCAAGGGCCATGGAGCTTTGTGATGACAAAGGTCATGGAGCATTTTGATGACGAGGGTGTGGTGCATTGTGATGAGAAATGCAGGGAGCATTTTGATGACAGGGTCATGCAGCAATTTGATGAAAAGTGTAATGGAACATTTTGATGACAGGGGTTATAGAATATTGTGATGCCAGGGGTCATGGATCTTTGGGATAAAAAGTGTCATGGAGCATTTTGATGACAGGGGTTATGGAACATTGTGATGTCAGGGGTCATGGAACATTTTGCAGATAAGGGGATGTAGCATTGTGATGACAGGGCTCATGGAACATTGTGAAAACAGGGGTGAGGGAAGATTTTGATGACTAGTGATGGAATATTGTGATATCTCATGTGAGAGAGCATTTGGATGAGAAGTTCATGGAGCATTGTGATTACAAGGTTTATGGAGCATAGCGATGACAAGGTTGCAGATCATTGTGATGAAAAGTGCATGGTACTTTGTGATGAAAAGGGTCATGGAGCATTGTTCTGACAAAGGCATGGAGCATTGTGATGACAAGTGTCATGGAGCATTGTGATGAAATGTTCATGGAGCATTGTGGTTAAAATGGTCACAGAGCCTTGTGATGACGCGGGCATGGACCGTTGTGATGACAAACGTTATGAAGCATTGTGATTACTGGAGTCACGGGGCATTGTGATGACAGGGGTCATGGAGCATTGTGATGACAAGGGCATGGAGCACTGTGATGCCAGGGGCATGGAGCATTGGTCTGACAAGTTTCATAGATGATTGTGATGACAGTGGACATGGTGCATTGTGATGACAAGGGCATGGAGCATTATGATGACAAGGTCATGGACTATTGTGAAGACAGGTGTCAGGGAGCATTGTGATGACATATGTCATGGTCCATTGCGATGACAATGGCATGGAGCATTGTGATGCCAAATGTAATGGAGATTGTAATGACAAATATAATGGAGCATTGTTATGACTACGGCTTGGAGCATTATGATGACAAGGGCCATTGAGAATTTTCATGACAATGTCGTGAAGCATTGTGATGACAAGGTCCTGGAGCACTGTGATGAGAAAACCATGGAACCTTGTGATGACAAGTCTCATGGAGCATACTGATGAAAAGGGGCATGGAGCATTCTGATTACAGGGGTTTTGGAACATTGTGATAACAAGGGCATGGAGCATTGTGATGACAAGGGCATGGAGCTTTGGTCTAATAAGTTTCATGGATTATTGTGATGACAGTTGGAATGGCACATTGTGATGACAAGGGCATGGAGCATTGTGATGACCAGGTCATGCAGTATTGTGAGAAGAGTTGTCACGGAGCATTGTGATGATATATGTTTTAGCCCATTGTGATGACAATGGCATGGAGCACTGTGATGCCAATTTTCATGGAGGATTCTGATGACAAAGGTAAAGGAGCATTGTGATGACAATGGCTTGGAGCATAGTGATGACAAGGTTCAGGGAGCATTGTGCTGACAAGTGCATGAAGAATTGTGATGACAAGGGTCATGGAGCATTCTGATGACAAGCTTATGGAGTATTTTGATGACAATGGCATGGAGCATTCTGATGAAAACGGCATGGGGCTTTGTGATGAAAAAGTCAAGGAGCCTTTTCGTGACAGGTTTCAAGGAGCATTCTGTCGACAAGTGTCTGGGAGCATTGTGATGACAAGTGTATTGAGAATTGTGATGACAAAGGTCATGGAGCATTGTGATGAAAAGGGCATGGAGTATTGTGATGACAGGCATCATGGAGCGTTGTGATGAAAAGTGTTATGGAACATTGTGATCACTAGCGTTTGGAGCATTGCGATGAGAGAGGTCATGGATCATTTAGATTTCAAGGAGCGTGGAGCATCGTGATGACAAGGGCATGAAGCAATGTGATCCCAAGTTTCCTGGAGGATAGTGATGACAATGGTAATGCAGTATTGTGATGACAAGCACATAGAGCATTGTAATGACAAAGTCATGTAGCATTTTGCTGACAAAGGCATGGAGCATTGTGATGACAGGTGTCATGGAGCACTGTGATGACAAGCGTCACGGAGCATTGTGAATACAGGGGTCATGGAGCATTGGGATGACAAGGGCATGGATCATTGTGATGACAAATGTCATGGAGCATTGGGCTGAAAATGTTCATGGAGTATTGTGATGACAGGGGTCATGGAGCATTGTGATGACTAGGGAATGGAGCATTGTGATGACAAGAGTCCCGGATCAATGTGTTGTCAGGTGTCGTGGAGTGTTGTGATGACAGTGATCATGGAGAATTTTGATGATATTGGTCTTGGAGCATTGTGATGAGAAGGTCATGGGGCATTGGGCTGAAAATATTCATGGAGTATTGTGATGACAGGGGTCATGGTGCATTGTGATGACAAGGGAATGGAGTATGGTGATAACAAGGTCCTGGAGCATTGTGATGAGATGACCATGGAGACTTCTGATGACAAGTCTCATGGAGCATTCTGATGAAAAAGGGCATGGAGCATTGTGATTACATGGGTCTTGGAGCACTGTGATGAAAAGGGCATGGAGCATTGTGTGGAGAAGGCCATGGAACATTCTGATGACATGCATCATGGAGCTTTGTGATGACAAGGGCATGGAGATTTGTGATTACAGGAGTCTTGGAGCATTGTGATGACAGAGGTAATGGAGCACTGTGATGAGAAGGGCATGGAGCATTGTGATGAAAAGTTCATGTAGTATTGTGAAAAGTGGTGTCACGGAGCATTGTGATGACATATGTATTGGCCCATTGTGATGAAAATGGCATGGAGCATTGTGATGCAAATTGTCATGGATGATTCTGATGACAAAGGTAATGGAGCATTTTGATGACAATGGCTTGGAGCATAGTGATGACACGGTTCAGGTAGCATTGTGCTGACAAGTGCATTGAGAATTGTGATGGCAAGAGTCAGGGAGAATTCTGATGACAAGCTTGTGGAGTATTTTGATGACAATGGCATGGAGCATTGTGATGAAAACGGCATGGGGCTTTGTGATGAAAAAGGCATGCAGCCTTTTCGTGACAGGGATCAAGGAGCATTCTGACGACAAGTGTCAGGGAGCATTGTGATGACAAGTGTATTGAGAATTGTGATGACAAAGGTCATGGAGCATTGTGATGACAAGGGCATGGAACATTGTGATTACAGGGGTTTTGGAGCATTGTGACGACAAGGGCCATGGAGACTTTGATGACATGGCCGTGGAACATTTTGATGGCAGGGGTCATGGAGCATTTTTATGACATAGGAAATGGAGCATTGTGATGAGAAGGTCATTGAGAATTGGTCTGAAATGTTTCATGGATTATTGTGATGAGAGTGGGCATGGAGTATTGTGATGACAAGGGCACGGTACACTGTGATACATGGGTCATGGAGGATTGTAATGACAAGGGCATGGAGCATTGTGATGACAAGTGTCATGGAGCCTTTGATGACAATGGCATGGAGCAATGTGATGAGACGGTTCATGGAGCATTGTGATGACAATGACATGGAGCATTGTGATTCCAAGGGTCATGGAGCTTTGTGATGACAAAAGTCATGGAGCATTTTGATGACAAGTGTGTTGTGCATTGTGATGAGAAGGGCAGGGAGCTTTCTGATGACAGGGTCATGCAGCAATTTGATGAAAAGTGTAATGGAACATTTTGATGACATGACTTATAGCTCATTGTGTTGCCAGGGATCATGGAGCTTTGGGATGAAAAGGGTCATGGAGCATTTTGATGACAGGGGTTATGGAACATTGTGAAGTCAGGGGTCAAGGAACATTGTGCTGATAAGGGGATGTAGCATTGTGATGACAGGGGTCATGGAACATTGTGATAACAGGGGTGAGCGAGGATTGTGATGACTAGTGATGGAACATTGTGATATCTTATGTGAGAGAACATTTGAATGAGAAGTGCATGGAGAATTGTGATTACAAGGTTTATGGAGCATAGCGATGACAAAGTTGTGGATCATTGTGATGAAAAGTGCATGGCACATTGTGATGAAAAGGTCATGGAGCATTGTTCTGACAAAGGCATGGAGCATTGTGATGACAAGGGTCACGGAGCATTGTGATGAAAATTTCATGGAGCATTGTGGTTAAAATGGTCACAGAGCCTTGTGATGACGCGGGCATGGACCGTTGTGATGACAAACGTTATGAAGCATAGTGATGACTGGAGTCAAGGAGCATTGTGATGACAGGGGTCATGGAGCATTGTGATAACAAGGGCATGGAGCATTGTGATGACAGGGGCATGGAGCATTGGTCTGACAAGTTTCATAGATTATTGTGATGACAGTGGACATGGTGCATTGTGATGACTAGGGCATGGAGCATTGTGAAGACAAGGGCATGGATTAATGTGAAGACAGGTGTCAGGGAGCATTGTGATGACTTATGTCATGGTCCATTGCGATGACAATAGCATGGAGCATTGTGATGCCAAATGTAATGGAGGATGTGATGACAAATATAATGGATCTTTGTGATGACTAGGGATTGGAGCATTATGTTGACAAGGCCCATTGAGAATTTTCATGACAATGTCCTGAAGCATTGTGATGAAAAGATCCTGGAGCATTGTGATGAGAAAACCATGGAGGCTTGTGATGACAAATCTCAAGGAGCATACTGATGAAAAGGGGTCTGGAGCATTCTGATTAAAGGGGACTTGGAACATTGTGATACAAGGGCATGGAGCATTGTGATGACAAGGGCATGCAGTATTGTGAAGAGAGGTGTCAGGGAGCATTGTGATGACATATGTAATGGCCCATTGTGATGACAAAGGCATGGAGCATTGTGATGCTAAGTGTCATGGAGGATTCTAATGACAAAGGTAATGGAGCATTGTGATGACAAGTGTTTGGAGCATTGTGATGACAAGGGTCAGGGAGCATTGTGCTCACAAGTGCATGGATAATTGTGATGACAACAGACATGGAGCATTCTGATGAGAAGCTTGTGGTGTATTTTGATGACAATTGCATGGAGCATTGTGATGAAAATGGCATGGGGCATTGTGATGAAAAAGGAATGGAGCCTTTTGGTGACAGGTTTCAAGGAGCACTCTAACGACAATGTCAGGGAGCATTGTGATGACAAGTGTATTGAGAATTGTGATGACAAAGGTCATGGAGCATTGTGATGAAAAGGGCATGGAGTATTGTGATGACAGGCATCACGGAGCTTTGTGATGACAAGTGTTACGGAACATTGTGATCACAAGGGTTTGGAGCATTGTGATGACAGAGGTCATGGATCATTTTGATTTCAAGGAGCAGGGAGCATTGTGATGACAAGGGCATGAAGCAATGTGATCCCAAGGTTCATGGAGGATTGTGATGACAATGGTAAAGGAGTATTGTGATGACAAGCGCATAGAGCATTGTAATGACAAAGTCATGTAGCATTTTGCTGACAAAGGCATGGAGCATTGTGATGACAAGTTTCATGGAGCACTGTGATGACAAGCATCACGGAGCATTGTGAATACAGGGGTCATGGAGCATTGGGATGACAAGGGCATGGATCATTGTGATGACAAGTGTCATGGAGCCTTGGGCTGAAAATGTTCATGGAGTACTGTGATGACAGGGGTCATGTAGAATTTTGATTTCATTGTGCTGACATTAGCCGGAAACATTATGATGATGGGCATGATGCATTGTGATGACAGGGTTCATGGAGCATTGAGATGAAGAGGGGCATGGAGCATTGTGATTACAGGCGTCTTGGAGCATTGTTATGACAAGGGCATTGAGCATTTTGAAGAGAAGTACATGGAACATTCTGATGACGTGTCATGGAGCTTTGTGAAGACAAGGGCATAGAAATTTGTGATGGCACGGGTCATGGAGTATTGTTATGACAGGGGTAATGCAGCATTGTGATGAGAAGGGCATGGAGCCTTGTGATTACAAGGTTCATGGAGCATTGTGATGACAAATTTGTGGACCGTTGGGATGAAAATTACGTGGCACATTGTGATGACAATTGTCATGGAGCATTTTTTTGACAACGGTATGGAGCATTGTGATGACAAGGGTCACGGAGCATTGTGATGAAAAGTTCATGGCGCATTGTGGTTACAAAGGTAACAGAGACTTGTGATGACGTGGGTATCGCCCATCGTGATGACACATGTTATGAAGAATTGTGATGACTGGAGTCATGGAGCATTGTGATGACAGGGGTCATGTAGCATTGTGATGAAAAGGGCATGGAACATTGTACTGAGAAAGGCATAGAGCATTGTGATGACATGTGTCATGGAGCACTGTGATGACAAGCGTCACGGACCATTGAGAATACAGGGGTCATGGAGCATTAGGATGACAAGGTCATGGATCATTGTGATGACAAGTGTCATTGAGAATTGGGCTGAAAATGTTCCTGGAGTATTGTGATGACAGGTGTCATGGGGCATTGTGATTACAGGGGTCTTGGAGCATTATGATGACAGAGGTCCCGGATCATTGGTTTGTCAGCTGTCATGGAGTGTTGTGATGACAGTGGTCATGGAGCATTGTGATGATATTGTTCATGGAGCATTGTGATGAGAAGGTCATGGAGCATTGGGCTGAAAATGTTCATGGAGTATTGTGATGACAGGGGTCATGGAGCATTGTGATGACAACGGAATGGAGCATGGTGATGACAAGTTCCTGGAGCATTGTGATGAGATGACCATGGAGACTTGTGATGACAAGTCTCATGGAGCATTCTGATGATAAGGGGCATGGAGCATTGTGATTACAGGGGTCTTGGAGCATTGTGATGACAAGGGCATGGAGCATTGTGAGGAGAAGGCCATGGAATATTCTGATTACATGCGTCATGGAGCATTGTGATGACAAGGGCATGGAGAATTGTGATTACAGGGGTTTAGAGCATTGTGATGACAAGGGTCATGGAGCATTGTGATGACAAGGCCGTGGAACATTGTGATGGCAGGGGTCATGAAGCATTGTTATGACAGAGATAATGGAGCATTGTGATGAGAAGGGCATTGAGCATTGGTCTGAAATGTTTCATGTATTATTGTGATGAGAGTGGGCATGGAGCATTGTGATGACAAGGGCCAGGAACACTGTGATACATGGGTCATGGAGGATTGTAATGACAAAGGCATGGAGCATTGTGATGGGAAGTGCATCGAGCATTGTGATGACAAGTGTCATGGTGCTTTGTGATGACAAGGGCATGGAGCCATGTGATGAGAGGGTTCATGGAGCATTGTGATGACAATGACATGGAGCATTGTGATGCCAAGGGCCATGGAGCTTTGTGATGACAATGGTCATGGAGCATTTTGATGACAAGGGTGTGGTGCATTGTGATGAGAAGGGCAGGGAGCATTTTGATGACAGGGTCATGCAGCAATTTGATGAAAAGTGTAATGGAACATTTTGATGACAGTGGTTATAGAACATTGTGATGCCAGGGGTCATGGATCTTTGGGATAAAAAGGGTCATGGAGCATTTTGATGACAGGGGTTATGGAAGATTGTGATGTCAGGGGTATTGGAACATTGTGCAGATAAGGGGATGTAGCATTGTGATGACAGGGGTCATGGAACATTGTGATAACAGGGGTGAGGGAGGATTGTGATGACTAGTGGTGGAACATTTTGATATCTCATGTGAGAGAGCATTTGGATGAGAAGTTCATGGTGCATTGTGATTACAAGTTTTATGGAGCATAGCGATGACAAGGTTGTGGATCATTGTGATGAAAAGTGCACGGCACATTGTGATGAAAAGGGTCATGGAGCATTGTTCTGACAAAGGCATGGAGCATTGTGATGACAAGGGTCACGGAGCATTGTGATGAAAAGTTCATGGAGCATTGTGGTTAAAATGGTCACAGAGCCTTGTGATGACGTGGGCATGGACCATTGTGATGACAAACGTTATGAAGCATTGTGATGACTGGAGTCACGGGGCATTGTGATGACAGTGGTCATGGAGCATTGTGATGACAAGGGCATGGAGCACTGTGATGACAGGGGCATGGAGCATTGGTCTGACAAGTTTCATAGATGATTGTGATGACAGTGGACATGGTGCATTGTGATGACAAGGGCATGGAGCATTGTGATGACAAGGGCATGGTGTATTGTGAAGACAGGTGTCAGGGAGCATTGTGAAGACATATGTCATGGTCCATTGCGATGACAATGGCATGGAGCATTGTGATGCCAAATGTAATGGAGGATTGTAATGACAAATATAATGTAGCATTGTGATGACTACGGCTTGGAGCATTATGATGACAAGGGCCAATGAGAATTTTCATGACAATGTCGTGAAGCATTGTGATGACAAGGTCCTGGAGCATTGTGATGAGAAAACCATGGAGCCTTGTGATGACAAGTCTCATGGAGCATACTGATGAAAAGGGGCATGGAGCATTCTGATTACAGGGGTCTTGGAACATTGTGATAACAAGGGCATGGAGCATTGTGATGACAAGGGCATGGAGCATTGATCTAATAAGTTTCATGGATTATTGTGATGACAGGTGGAATGGCGCATTGTGATGACAAGGGCATGGAGCATTGTGATGACGAAGTCATGCAGTATTGTGAAAAGTGGTGTCACGGAGCATTGTGATGACATATGTATTGGCCCATTGTGATGACAATGGCATGGAGCATTGTGATGACAAATGTCATTGAGGATTCTGATGACAAAGGTAATGGAGCATTGTGATCACAATGGCTTGGAGCATAGTGATGACAAGGTTCAGGGAGCATTGTGCTGACAAGTGCATGGAGAATTGTGATGACATGTGTCATGGAGCATTCTGATGAAAAGCTTGTGGAGTATTTTGATGACAATGGCATGGAGCATTGTGATGAAAACGGCATGGGACTTTGTGATGAAAAATGCATGCAGCCTTTTCATGACAGGGTTCAAGGAGCATTGTGATGACAAGTGTATTGAGAATTGTGATGACAAAGGTCATGGAGCATTGTGATGAAAAGGGCATGGAATATTGTGATGACAGGCATCATCGAGCACTGTGATGAAAAGTGTTATGGAACATTGTGATCACAAGGATTTGGAGCATTGCGATGACAGAGGTCATGGATCATTTTGATTTCAAGCAACATGGAGCATTTTGATGACAAGGGCATGAAGCAATGGGATCCCAAAGTACATGGAGGATAGTGATGACAATGGTAATGCAGTATTGTGATGACAAGCACATAGAGCATTGTAATGACAAGGTCATGTAGCATTTTGCTGACAAATGCATGGAGCATTGTGATGACAGGTGTCATGGAGCACTGTGATGAAAAGTGTTATGGAACATTGTGATCACAAGGATTTGGAGCATTGCGATGACAGAGGTCATGGATCATTTTGATTTCAAGCAACATGGAGCATTTTGATGACAAGGGCATGAAGCAATGGGATCCCAAAGTACATGGAGGATAGTGATGACAATGGTAATGCAGTATTGTGATGACAAGCACATAGAGCATTGTAATGACAAGGTCATGTAGCATTTTGCTGACAAATGCGTGGAGCATTGTGATGACAGGTGTCATGGAGCACTGTGATGACAAGCGTCACAGTGCATTGTGAATACAGGGTTCATGGAGCATTGCGATGACAAGGGCAGGGATAATTGTGATGACAAGGGTCATGGAGCATTGGGCTGAAAATGTTCATGGAGTATTGTGATGAAAGGGGTCATGGAGCATTGTGATGACTAGGGAATGGAGCATTGTGATGACAAGAGTCCCGGATCATTGTGTTGTCAGGTGTCATTGAGTGTTGTGATGACAGTGATCATGGAGCATTTTGATGAAAAGTTCATGGAGCATTGTTGTTACTAACGTAACAGAGCCTTGTGATGACACGGGTATCGACCATTGTGATGACAAATGTTATGAAGAATTGTGATGACTGGAGTAACGGAGCATTGTGATGACAGGGGTCATGGAGCATTGTGATGAAAAGGGCATGGAGCATTGTGCTGAGAATGGGATAGAATATTGTGATGACATGTGTCATGGAGCATTGTAATGACAAGCATCACGGAGCATTGTGAATACAGGGGTCATGGAGCATTAGGATGACAAGGGCATGGATCATTGTGATGACAAGGGTCATGGAGAATTGGGCTGAAAATGTTCCTGGAGTATTGTGATGACAGGGGTCATGGAGCATTGTGATGACTAGGGAATGGAGAATTGTGATGACAAGAGTCCCAGATCATTGTGTTGTCAGGTGTCATTTAGTGTTGTGATGACAGGGGTCACGGAGCATTGTGATGATATTGGTCTTGGAGCATTGTGATGAGAAGGTCATGGGACATTGGGCTGAAAATATTCATGTCTTATTGTGATGACAGGGGTCACGGAGCATTGTGATGACAAGGGAATGGAGCATGGTGATAACAAGGTCCTGGAGCATTGTGATGAGATGACCAGGGAGACTTGTGATGACAAGTTTCATGGAGCATCCTGATGAAAGGGGCATGGAGCATTGTGATTACAGGGGTCTTGGAGCATTGTGATGACAAGGGCATGGAGCATTGTGAGGAGAAAACCATGGAACATTCTGATTACATGCGTCATGGAGCATTGTGATGAAAAGGGCATGGAGCATTGTGATTACAGGGGTCTTGGAGCATTGTGATGACAAGGGTCATGGAGCCTTGTTATGACAAGGCCGGGGAACATTGTGATGGCAGGTGTCATGGAGCATTGTTATGACAGAGGTAATGGAGCATTGTGATGAGAAGAGCATTGAGCATTGGTCTGAAATATTTCATGGATTGTTGTGATGAGAGTGGGCATGGAGCATTGTGATGACAAGGGCACGGAACACTGTGATACATCGGTCATGGAGGATTGTAATGACAAGGGCCTGGAGCATTGTGATGACAAGGGCATCGAGCATTATGATGACAAGTGTCATGGTGCTTTGTGATGACAAGGGCATGGAGCCATGTGATGAGAGTGTTCATGGAGCATTGTGATGACAATGACAAGGAGCATTGTGATGACAAGGGTCATGGAGCTTTGTGATGACAAAAGTCATGGAGCATTTTGATGACGAGGGTGTGGTGCATTGTGATGAGAAGTGCAGGGAGCATTTTGATGACAGGGTCATGCAGCAATTTGATGAAAAGTGTAATGGAACATTTTGATGACAGAGGTTATAGAACATTGTGATGCCAGGGGTCATGGATCTTTGGGATAAAAAGTGTCATGGAGCATTTTGATGACAGGGGTTATGGAACATTGTGATGTCAGAGGTCATGGAACATGGTGCAGATAAGGGGATGTAGCATTGTGATGACAGGGGTCATGGAACATTGTGATAACAGTGGTGAGGGTGTATTGTGATGACTAGTGATGGAACAGTGTGATATCTCAGGTGAGAGAGCATTTGGATGAGAAGTGCATGGACCATTGTGATTACAAGGTTTATGGAGCATAGCGATGAAAAGGTTGTGGATCATTGTGATGAAAAGCGCATTGTAAATTGTGATGAAAAGGGTCATGGAGCATTGTTCGGACAAAGGCATGGAGCATTGTGATGACAAGTGTCATGGAGCATTTTGATGAAAAGTTCATGGAGCATTGTGGTTAAAATTGTCACAGTGCCTTGTGGTGACGCGGGCATGGACCGTTGTGATGACAAACGTTATGTAGCATTGTGATGACTGGAGTCACGGGGCATTGTGATGACAGGGGTCATGGAGCATTGTGATGACACGGGCATGGAGCACTGTGATGACAGGGGCATGGAGCATTGGTCTGACAAGTTTCATAGATGATTGTGATGACAGTGGACATGGTGCATTGTGATGACAAGGGCATGGAGCATTATGATGACAAGGTCATGGATTATTGTGAAGACAGGTGTCAGGGAGCATTGTGATGACATATGTCATGGTCCATTGCGATGACAATGGCATGGAGCATTGTGATGCCAAATGTAATGGAGGATTGTAATGACAAATATAATGGAGCATTGTTAGGACTACGGCTTGGAGCATTATGATGACAACGGCCATTGAGAATTTTCATGACAATGTCGTGAAGCATTGTGATGACAAGGTCCTGGAGCATTGTGATGAGAAAACCATGGAGCCTTGTGATGACAAGTCTCATGGAGCATACTGATGAAAAGGGGCATGGAGCATTCTGATTACAGGGGTCTTGGAACATTGTGATAACAAGGGCATGGAGCATTGTGATGACAAGGGCATGGAGCTTTGGTCTAATAAGTTTCATGGATTATTGTGATGACAGTTGGAATGGCGCATTGTGATGACAAGGGCATGGAGCATTGTGATGACCAGGTCATGCAGTATTGTGAGAAGAGTTGTCACGGAGCATTGTGATGACATATGTTTTAGCCCATTGGGATGACAATGGCATGGAGCATCGTGATGCCAATTTTCATGGAGGATTCTGATGACAAAGGTAAATGAGCATTGTGATGACAATGGCTTGGAGCATAGTGATGACAAGGTTCAGGGAGCATTGTGCTGACAAGTGCATGGAGAATTGTGATGACAAGGGTCATGGAGCATTCTGATGACTAGCTTGTGGAGTATTTTGATGACAATGGCATGGAGCATTGTGATGAAAACGTCATGGGGCTTTGTGATGAAAAAGGCAAGGGGCCATCTTGTGACAGGGTTCAAGGAGCATTCTGTCGACAAGTGTCTGGGAGCATTGTGATGAGAAGTGTATTGAGAATTGTGATGACTAAGGTCATGGATCATTGTGATGAAAAGGGCATGGAGTATTGTGATGACAGGCATCATGGAGCGTTGTGATGAAAAGTGTTATGGAACATTGTGATCACAAGGGTTTGGAGCATTGCGATGACAGAGGTCATGGATCATTTAGATTTCAAGGAGCATGGAGCATTGTGATGACAAGGGCATGAAGCAATGTGATCCCAAGTTTCATGGAGGATAGTGATGACAATGGTAATGCAGTATTGTGATGACAAGCACATAGAGCATTGTAATGACAAAGTCATGTAGCATTTTGCTGACCAAGGCATGGAGCATTGTGATGACAGGTGTCATGGAGCACTGTGATGACATGCATCACGGAGCATTGTGAATACAGGGGTCATGGAGCATTGGGCTGAAAAGGGCATGCATCATTGTGATGACAAGTATCATGGAGCATTGGGCTGAAAATATTCATGAAGTATTGTGATGACATGGGACATGGAGAATTGTGATGACATAGGTCATGGAGAATTTTGATTTCATTGTGCTGACAATAGCCGGAAGCATTATAATGATGGGCATGATGCATTGTGATGACAGGGTTCATGGATCATTGAGATGAAAAGGGAAATGGAGCATTGTGATTACAGGGGTCTTGAGCATTGTGATGACAAGGGCATGGAGCATTGTGATGAGAAATCTATGGAACATTCTGATGACATGTGTCATGGAGCTTTGTGATGACAACGACATGGAGCATTGTGATTACAGTGGTCTTGGATCATTGTGATGACAAGTGTCATGGAGCCTTGTGATTACAAGTCCGTGGAACATTGTGATGGCAGGGGTCATGGAGCATTGTGATGAGAAGTGCATGGAGCATTGTGATTACATGGGCACGGAACACTGTGATACATGGGTCATGCAGTATTTTAATGACTAGGGCATGGAGCATTGTGATGAGAAATGCATCGAGCATTGTGATGACAAGTGTCATGGTGCTTTCTGATGACAAGGGCATGGAGCAATGTGATGAGAGGGTTCATGGAGCATTGTGATGACTATGGTCATGGAGCATTGTTCTGACAAAGAAATGGAGCATTGTGATGACAAGGGTCCCAGAGAATGGTGAGGAAATGTTCATGGAGCATTGTGGTTACAAATGTCACAGAGCCTTGTGATGACGTGGACATGGACCATTGTGATGACAAACGTTATGAAGCATTGTGATGACTGGAGTCACAGAACATTGGGATGACAGGGGTCATGGAGCACTGTGATGACAAGTGCATGGAGCATTGTGATGACAGGGGAATGGAGCATTGGTCTGAAAAATTTCATAGATTATTGTGATGACCATGGGCATGGTGCATTGTGATGACAAGGGCATGGGGCATTGTGATGAGAAGGTCATGGAATATTGTGAAGAGAGATGTCAGGGAGCATTGTGATGACATATGCCATGGTCCATTGCGATGACAATGGCATGGAGCATTGTGATGCCAATTGTAATGGAGGATTGTGATGACAAATATAATGGAGCATTGTGATGATTAGGGCTTGCAGCATTATGATGACAAGGGCCATTGAGAATTTTCATGACAATGTCGTGAAGCATTGTGATGACAAGATCCTGGAGAATTGTGATGACAAAGCTATGGAGCCTTGTGATGACAAGTCTCATGGAGCATACTGATGAAAAGGGCCATGGAGCATTGTGATTACAGGGGTCATGGAACATTGTGATGACAAGGGCATGGAACATTGTGAGGAGAAGACCAAGGAGCATTCTGATGGGATGCGTCATTGAGATTTGTGATGAAAAGAGCATGGAGCATTTTGATTACATGGGTCTTGTAGCATTGTGATGAAAAGGGCATGGATCATTGTGATGAAAAAGGCATGGAGCCTTGTCATGACAGAGTTCGAGGAGCATACAGACAACAAGTGTCAGGGAGCATTTTGATGACAAGTGTATTGAGCATTGTGATGACAAAGGTCATGGAGCATTGTGACTGGAAGACCAAGGATAATTGTGATGAGGAGCATCAAGGGGCATTGTGATGACAAGTGTTATGGAATATTGTGATCACAAGGGTTTGGAGCATTGTTATGACAGAGGTCATGGTGCATTTTGATTTCATTGTGATGACAATAGCATGAAGCATTATGATGATAGGCATGGTGCATTGTGATGACAGGGTTAATGGATCATTGAGATGAAAAAGGGCATGGAGCATTGTGATTACAGGGTTCTTGGAGTGTTGTGATGAGAAGGGTCATGGAGCCTTGTGATGACAAGGCCATGGAATATCGTGATGGCAGGGGCATGGAGCATTGTTATGAGAGGGGTAATGGAGCATTGTGATGGCAAGGGCATGGATCATTGTGATGAGAAGGCCATGTAGCATTCTGATGACATGTGTCATGGAGCATTGTGATGACAATGACATGGAGCATTGTGATGCCATGGGTCAGGGCTCTTTGAGATGACAAAGGTCATGGAGCATTTTGATGGCAAGGGCGTTGTGCATTGTGATGAGAAGGGCAGGGAGAATTGTGATGACAGGTTCATGGAGCAATTTGTTGAAAATTTTCATGGAACATTTTGATGACAGGTGTTATGGAACATTGTGATGTCAGGGGTCATCGAACATTTTGATGATAAGTGCATGTAGCATTGTGATGACAGGAGTCATGGAACATTGTGATGACAGGTGGGAGGGAGTATTGTGACAAACAGTGATGTAGCATTGTGATATCAGTGGTGAGAGAGCATTTTGATTAGAAGTGCATGGAGGATTATGATGACAATGTTTATGGAGCAATGTGATGACAAGATTGTAGAGCACTGTGATGACAAGCGCATGGTGCATTGTGATGACATGTGTCATGGAGCATTGTGCTGACAAGCGCAAGGAGCATTGTGATGACAAGGGTCATGGAGCATTGTGCTGAGAAAGGCATAGAGCATTGTGATGACAAGTGTCATGGAGCTTTTTGATGAGAAGGGCATGGAGCTTTGTGATTACAGGGATCTTGGAGCATTGTGATGAAAAGGGCACAGATTATTGTGATGAAAAAGGCATGGAGCCTTGTCATGACAGGGTTCAAGGAGAATACTGATGACAAGCGTCAGTTTGCATTGTGATGACAAGTGTATTGAGCATTGTGATGACGAAGATCATGGAGCATTGTGATGAGAAGACCATGGATAATTGTGATGATGAGCGTCATGGGGTTTTGTGATGATAAGTGTTATGGAACATTGTGATCACAAGGGTTTGGAGCATTATGATGACAGAGTTCATGGAGAATATTGATTTCATTGTGATGACAATAGCCTGAAGCATTGTGATGATGGGCAGGGTGCATTGTGATGACAGGGTTCATGGAGCATTGAGATGAAAAGGGGCATGGAGCATTGTGTTTACAGGGGTTTTGGAGCATTGTGAGGACAAGGGCATGGAGCATTGTGATGAGAAGGCCATGGAACATTCTGAGGACATGCGTCATGGAGCTTTGTGATGACAAGGGCATGGAGCATTGTGATTTCCGGGGTCTTCAGCATTGTGATGACAAGTGTCATGGAACCTTGTGATGACTAGGCCGTGGAACATTGTGATGGCAGGGGTCATGGTGGATTGTTATGACAGGGGTAATGGAGCATTGTGATGAGAAGGGCATGGAACATTGGTCTGAAATATTTCGTGTATGATTGTGATGAGAGTGGGCATGGAGCCTTCTGATGACAAGGGTACGGAACACTATGATACATGGGTTATGCTGGAATGTAATGACAAGGGCATGGAGCATTGTGATGAGAAGGGCATCGAGCATTGTGATGACAAGTGTCATGGAGCTTTGTGATGACAAGGACATCGAGCAATGTGATGAGAGTGTTCAGGGAGCATTGTGATGACAGTGACATGGAGCATTGTGATGCCAAGGGTCATGGAGCATTGTCATGACAAGTAATGGAGCATTTTGATGACAAGGGCATGTTGCATTGTGATGAGAAGGGCAGGGAGCATTTTGATGACCGGGTCATGCAGCAATTTGATGAAAAGTGTAATGGAATATTTTGATGGCAGGGGTCATAGAACATTGTGATGTCAGGGGATTTGGAGCGTTGGGATGAAATGGGTCATGGAGCAATTTGATGACAGGGGTCATGGAACATTGTGATGATAAGGGGATGTAGCAGTGTGATGACAGGGTCATGGAACATTGTGATTACAGGGGTGAGGGTGTATTGTGATGACTAGTGATGGAATACTGTGATATCTATCGTGAGAGAGCATTTTGATGAGAAGTGCATGGAGCATTATGATTACAAGATTTATGGAACATTGCAATGACAAGGTTGTGGACCGCTGTGATGAAATGTGTGTGGCACATTGTGAAGACAATGGTCATGGAGCATTGCTCTGACAAAGATATGGAGCATTTTGAAGACAAGGGTCACAGAGAATTGTGATGAAAAGTTCAAGGAGCATTGTGGTTACAAAGGTCACAGAGCCTTGTAATTACGCGGGCATGGAACATTGTAATGACAAATGTTATGAAGCACTGTGATGACTGGAGTCAAGGACCATTGTGATGACAGGGGTCATGGAGCATTGTGATGACATGTGTCATGGAGCATTGTGCTGACAAGCGCATGGAGCATTGTGATGACAAGCGTCATGGAGCATTGTGCTGAGAAAGGCATAGAGCATTGTGATGACAAGGGTCAAAGAGCATTGTGATGAAAAGTTCATGGAGCATTGTGGTTAAAAAGGTCACAGAGACTGTTGATGACGAGGGCATGGACCATTGTGATGACAAAGGTCATGAAGCATTGTGATAACTGGAGTCACGGAGCATTGTGATGACAGGGGTCATGGAGGAATGTGATAACAAGGGCATGGCGCACTCTGATGACAAGGGCATGGAACATTGGTCTAATAAGTTTCATGGATTATTGTGATGACAGTTGGAATGGCCCATTGTGATGACAAGGGCATGGAGCATTGTGATGCCAAGTGTCATGGAGGATTCTGTTGACAAAGGTAATGGAGCATTCTGATGACAAGGGTCAGGGAGCATTGTGCTGACAAGTGCATGGAGAATTGTGATGACAAGGGTCATGGAGCATTCTGACGACAACCTTGTGGAGTATTTTGATGACAATGGCATGGAGCATTGTGAAGAAAACGGCATTGGGCATT
Source organism: Mesoplodon mirus (assembly GCF_964341445.2). Taxonomy (NCBI): domain Eukaryota; kingdom Metazoa; phylum Chordata; class Mammalia; order Artiodactyla; family Ziphiidae; genus Mesoplodon; species Mesoplodon mirus. Next base: position 193,721 of record NW_028295486.1, read on the forward strand.
GTGTTGAAAGAGGCATGGAGCCTTTTCGTGACAGGGTTCAAGGAGCATTCTGATGACAAGTGTCAGGGAGCATTGTGATGACAAGTGTATTGAACATTGTGATGACAAACGTCATGGAGCATTGTGATGACAAGTCATGGAGCATTTTGATGACTAGGGCATGGTGCATTGTTATGAGAAGTTCAGGGAGAATTTTGATGACCGGGTCATGCAGAAATTTGATGAAAATTGTAATGGAACATTTTGATGCCAGGGGTTATAGAACATTGTGATGTCAGGGGTCTTGCAGCTTTGGGATGAAACGGATCATGGAGGATTTTGTTGGCAGTTGTCATGGAACATTGTGATGATAAGGGGATGTAGAAGTGTGATGACAGTGTCATGGATCATTGTGATTACAGGGGTGAGGGAGTATTATGATGACTAGTGATGGAACACTGTGATATCTCTTCTGAGGGAGCATTTTTATGAGAAGGGCATTGAGCATTGAGATTACAAGGTTTATGGAGCATTGCAATGACAAGGTTGTGGACCGTTGTGATGAAATGTGCGTGGCATATTGTGAAGACAATGGTCATGGAGCATTGTTCTGACAAAGACATGGAGGATTGTGATGGCAAGTATCACAGAGAATTGTGATAAAAAGTTCATGGAGCATTGCGGTTACAAAGGTCACAGAGCTTTGTGATGACGTGGGCATGGACCACTGTGATGACAAACGTTATGAAGCATTGAGATGCCTGGAGTCACGGAGCATTGTGATGACAGGGGTCATGGAGCATTGTAATGACATGTGTCATGGAGCATTGTGCTGACAAGCGAATGGAGCATTGTGATGACAAGGGTCATGGAGCATTGTGCTGAGAAAGGCATAGAGCATTGTGATGACAAGGGTCAAAGAGCATTGTGATGAAAAGTTCATGGAACATTGTGCTTAAAAAGGTCACAGAGACTGTTGATGACGAGGGCATGGAAAACTGTGATAACAAAGGTCATGAAGCACTGGGATGACTTGAGTTATGGAGCAGTGTGATGACAGGGGTCATGGACATTTGTGATAACAAGGGCATGGAGCATTGTGATGACAAGGGACTGGAGCATTGGTCTAATAAGTTTCATGGATTATTGCGATGATAGTTGGAATGGTGCATTGTGATGACAAGGGCATGGAGCATTGCGATGACCTGGTCATGCAATATTGTTAAGAAAAGTGTCAGGGAGCATTGTGATGACATATGTAATGGCCCATTGGGATGACAATGGCATGGAGCATTGTGATGCCAAGTGTCAAGGAGGATTCTCATGACAAAGGTAATGGAGCGTTGTGATGACAATGGCTTGGAGCATTGTGATGACAAGGGACAGGGAGCATTGTGCTGACAAGTGCATGGAGAATTGTGATGACAAGGGTCATGGAGCATTCTGATGACAAGCTTGTGGAGTATTTTGATGACAATGACATGGAGCATTGTAATGAAAACGGAATGGGGCATTGTGATGAAAAAGGCAAGGAGCCTTTTCGTGGCAGGGTTTAAGGAGCATTCTGATGACAAGTGTCAGGGAGAATTGTGATGACAAGTGTATTGAGAATTGTGATGACAAAGGTCATGGAGCATTGTGATGAAAAGGGCGTGGAGTATTGTGATGACAGGCATCATGGAGCGTTGTGATGACAAGTGTTATGGAACATTGTGATCACAAGGGTTTGGAGCATTGTGATGACAGAGGTCATGGATCATTTTGATTTCAAGGAGCATGGAGCATTGTGATGACAAGGGCATGAAGCAATGTGACCCCAAGGTTCATGGAGGATTGTGATGACAATGGAAATGGAGTATTGTGATGACAAGCGCATAGAGCATTGTAATGACAAGGTCATGTAGCATTTTGCTGACAAAGGCATGGAGCATTGTGATGACATGTGTCATGGCTCACTGTGATGCCAAGTGTCACGGATAATTGTGAATACAGGGGTCATGGAGCACTGGGATGACAAGGGCATGGATCATTGTGAGGACAAGGGTCATGGAGCACTGGGCTGAAAATGTTCATGGAGTGTTGTGATGACAGGGGTCATGGAGCATTGTGATGACTAGGGAATGGAGCATTGTGATGACAAGTGTCCCGGATCATTGTGTTGTCAGGTGTCATGGAGTGTTGTGATGACTGTGGTCATGGAGCATTTTGATGATATTGGCCATGGAGCATTGTGATGAGTAGGTCGTGGAGCACAGGGCTGAAAATGTTCATGGATTATTGTGATGACAGGTGTCATGGAGCATTGTGATGACAAGGGATTGGAGCATGGTGATGACAAGGTCCTGGAGCACTGTGATGAGAAGACCATGGAGACTTGTGATGACAAGTCTCATGGAGCATTCTGATGAAAAGGGGCATGGAGCATTGTGATTACAGGTGTCTTGGTGCATTGTGATGACGAAGGCATGGAGCATGGTGATGAGAAAGCCAAGGAACATTCTGATGACATGCGTCATGGAGTTTTGTGATGACAAGGGCATGGAGCATTGTGATTACAGGGATCTTGGAGCATTGTGATGAAGACGGCATGGATCATTGTGATGAAAAAGGCATGGAGCCTTGTCATGACAGGGTTCAAGGAGCATACTGACGACAAGTGTCAGGGAGCATTGTGATGACAGGTGTTTTGAGCATTGTGATGACAAAGATCATGGAGCACTGTGATGAGAATACCATGGATAATTGTGATGATGAGCGTCATTGGGTGTTGTGGTGATAAGTGTTATGGAACATTGTGATCACAAGTGTTTGGAGCATTATGATGACAGAGGTCATGGAGAATATTGTTTTCATTGTGATGACAATAGACTGAAGCATTATGATGATGGGCATGGTGCATTGTGATGAAAGGGTTCATGGAGCATTGAAATGAATAGTGGCATAGAGCATTGTGATTACAGGGTTCTAGGAGCATTGTGATGAGAAGCGTCAAGGAGCTTTGTGATGACAAGGCCATGGAACATAGTGATGGCAGGGGTCATGGAGCATTGTTATGACTGGTGTAATGGAGCACTGTGATGGCAAGGGCATGGAGCATTGTGATGAGAAGGCCATGGAGCATACTGATGACATGTGTCATGGAGCTTTGTGAAGACAATGGCATGGAGCAATGTGATGAGAGCATTCATTTAGCATTGAGATGACAATGACATGGAGCATTGTGATGCCAAGGGTCTTGGATCTTTGTGATGACAAAGGTCATGGAGCATTTTGATGGCAAGGGCGTTGTGCATTGTGATGAGAAGGGCAGGGAACATTCTGATGACAGGGTCATGGAGCAATTTGATGAAAAGTGTCATGGAACATTTTGATGACAGTTGTTATGGAACATTGTGATGTCAGGGGTCATCGAACATTGTGATGATAAGTGCATGTAGCATTGTGATGACAGGAGACATGGTACATTGTGATGACACGGGTGAGGGAGTATTGTGACAAATAGTGATGTAGCATTCTGATATCAGTGGTGAGAGAGCATTTTGATGAGAAGTGAATGGAGCATTGTGATGAAAAATTTTAAGGAGCATTGTGATGACAAGATTGTGGAGCACTGTGATGACAAGTGCATGGCGCATTGTGATGACATGTGTCATGGAGCATTGTGCTGACAAGCGCATGGAGCATTGTGATAACAAGTTTCAAAGAGCATTGTGATGAAAATTTCATGGAGCATTGTGGTTAATAAGGTCACGGAGATTGTTGATGACGAGGGCATGGACCATTGTGATGACAAAGGTCATGAAGCATTGTGATGACTGGAATCACGGAGCACTGTGATGACAGGGGTCATGGAGCATTGTGATAAAATGGGCATGGAGCTTTGTGATGACAAGGGCATGGAACATTGGTCTAATATGTTTCATGGATTATTGTGATGACACTTGGAATGGCGCATTGTGATGACAAGGGCATGGAGCATTGTGAGGACCAGGTCATGCAGTATTGTGAAGAGAGGTGTCAGGGAGCATTGTGATGACATATGTAATGTCCCATTGTGATGACAATGGCATGCACCATTGTGATGACCAGGTCATGCAGTATTGTGAAGACAAGTGTCAGGGAGCATTGTGATGACATATGAAATGGCCCATTGTGATGCCAATGGCATGGAACATTGTGATGCCAAGTGTCATGGAGGATTCTGATGACAAAGGTAATGGAGCATTGTGATCACAATGGCTTAGAGCACTGTGATGACTAGGGTCAGGAGCATTGTGCTGACAAGTGTATGGAGAATTGTGATGACAAGGGTCATGGAGCATTCTGATGACAAGCTTGTGAAGTATTTTGATGACAATGGCACAGAGCATTGTGATGAAAACGGCATGGGGCACTGTGATGAAAAATGCATGTAGCCTTTTCGTGACAGGGTTTAAGGAGCATTCTGATGACAAGTGTCAGGGAGCATTGTGATGACAAGTGTATTGAGAAATGTGATGACAAAGGTCATGGAGCATTGTGATGAAAAGGGCATGGAGTATTGTGATGACAGGCATCATGGAACGTTGTGATGACATGTGTTATGGAACACTGTGGTCAAAAGGGTTTGGAGCATTGTGATGACAGTGGTCATGGATCATTTTGATTTCAAGGAGCATGGAGCATTGTGATGACAAGGGCATGAAGCAATGTGATCCCAAGTTTCATGGAGGATTGTGATGACAATGGAAATGGAGTATTGTCATGACATGCACATAGAGCATTGTAATGAAAATGTCATGTAGCATTTTGCTGACAAAGGCATGGAGCATTGTGATGACAGGTGTCATGGAGCACTGTGATGACAAGCATCACGGATCATTGTGAATACAGGGGTCATGGAGCATTGGGATGACAAGGTCAGGCATCATTGTGATGACAAGGGTCATGGAGCACTGGGCTGAAATTGTTCATGGAGTGTTGTGATGACAGGGTTCATGGAGCATTGTGATGACTAGGGAATGCAGCATTGTGATGACAAGAGTCCCGGATCATTGTGTTGTCAGGTGTCATGGAGTATTGTGATGACAGTGGTCATGGAGCACTGTGATGATATTGGCCATGGAGCATTGTAATGAGTAGGTCGTGGAGCATTGGGCTGAAAAATTTCATGGTTTATTGTGATGACAGGTGTCATGGAGCATTGTGATGACAAGGGAATGGAGCATGGTGATGACAAGGTCCTGGAGCACTGTGATAAGAAGACCATGGAGACTTGTGATGACAAGTCTCATGGAGCATTCTGATGAAAAGGGGCATGGAGCATCGTGATTACAGTGGTCTTGGTGCATTGTGATGACGAGGGCATGGAACATTTTGATGAGAAGTCCATGGAGCATTCTGATGACATGTGTCATGGAGTTTTGTGATGACAAGGACATGGAGCATTGTGACTACAGGGATTTTGGAGATTGTGATGAAGAGGGCATGGATCATTGTGATTACAAGGGCACGGAACACTTTGATACATTGGTCATGCAGGATTGTAATGACAAGGGCATGGAGCACTGTGATGAGGAGGGCATTAAGCATTGTGATGACAAGTGTCATGGAGCTTTGTGATGACAAGTGCATGGAGCCATGTGATGAGAGTGTTCATGGAGCATTGTGATGACAATGACATGGAGCATTGTGATGACAATGGAAATGGAGCATTGTGATGACAAGTGTATTGAGAATTGTGATGACAATGGTCATGGAGCATTGTGATGAAAAGGGCATGGAGTATTGTGATGACAGGCATCATGGAGCGTTGTGATGACAAGTGTTATGGTACACTGTGATCACTAGGGTTTGGAGCATTGTGGTGACAGAGGTCATGGATCATTTTGATTTCAAGGTGCATGGAGCATTGTGATGACAAGGGCATGAAGCAATGTGATCCCAAGGTTCATGGAGGATTGTGATGACAATGGAAATGGAGTATTGTGATGACAAGAGCAGAGATCATTATAATGACAAGGTCATGTAGCATTTTGCTGACAAAGGCATGGAGCATTGTGATGACATGTGTCATGGAGCACTGTGATGACAAGCGTCACGGAGCATTGTGAATACAGGGGTCATGGAGCATTGTGATGACTAGGGAATGGAACATTTTGATGACAAGAGTGCCGAATCATTGTCTTGTCAGGTGTCATGGAGTGTTGTGATGACAGTGGTCATGGAGCATTGTGATGATATTGGCCATGGAGCTTTGTGATGAGAAGACCATGGTTAATTGTGATGTCGAGCATCATGGAGCACTGTAATGACAAGGGGCATGAAGCATTGTGATGACAGGTGTCAGGGAGCATTGTGATGACATGTGTCATGGAGCATTGTGATGACAAGGGCATGGAGCATTGTGATGACAAGTGCATGGAGCATTGTGATGACAAGTGCATGGAGCATTGCAATGTCAAGTGGATGGAGAATTTTGATGACAAGAGCATGTAACATATTGCTGAGAAGTGTCATATAGCATTGTGATGACATGGACGTGGAGAACTGTGATGACAAGGGACATGGAGCATTGTGATAACCAGGGCATGGTGCATTGTGATGACAGGGGTCATGGAGCATTATTATGAGAACGGCCATGGTGCATTCTGACATAAGATATCACTTATGAAGGGAATGTAAACATGGCTACATATGAACTGAATTAGGGAAGAGAACAGAGTCTCAGATTTAGGAAACACTCTAACGCTTGCTTAAGAGGAAAGAGAGGTGGGGAGATGCACAAAACATAAGATTGATATTAGCACAGGTACCGTTCCATAGTCCAAAAACAGAAGAGACAAGCCCTACTCCTTCCTCAGTGAATGGAACTCAACATCCCTATTCCACGCAGATAAACATATCTGACTAGTAAGAATTTTAAAACCTATGTATTGATATGTCTCCATAAAGGAAACAAGTGTGTCTAGAACGACATAAACATGGCAGTGAGAATCAGCTCAAACCCAATATAAAACTGAATTTCAAAACAAAACATAAAAACAGTAAAATTCTTACACAATACCTTCAGGGGTTCTGGTGAAATTTGGAATGACCCTATCTACAATGACAGCTGGATGTGGCATAAGGCTGGTCACTTGGGACTGAGAGCATTGGTGAGATTGGGTGAAAAAATGCAGACCCTTTAAAGCAATAATGCCTGCCACCCATTCCATGGTTCCCAACTCTCCAGGTAGAAGGGACTATCACTACAGTTATAACGTGTATGGGAACCTAGAGAATGGAAACCATCTGATGGTGAAAGGTTTCCAAAACTCTACTACTTTTTTCTCTCCTTGTGCTCCAGTTTGACATTCCAACTGCTTTAGTATCAATCTCCCAACTTTGAAAGTCAGCCCCTATAACCTCCTGGTTCGCACAGTTGGCAAATTGTGCAGAGGATATAAGGGAAGAGAGAGAACCAATGAGAGAGTAGCTGTAGGCATTTGGACAGCCACATGTCACTATAATTTCCCGTCACAAAGAGGAATTAACCAACATCTCAGCCTGACCCCCCAGAATCATTATAAATCCAGAAGCAAAACTGTTGATTTGCAGTCAACTCACAAAAACGCGAGTTGAAAAATGGAGCTCAGGGCCACAGCAATTCACTAACCTTCAGAGTTATAAAGTACTACTCTCTTCCAAAAATCTGTTGAGAGAAAGCCACGAGGCGGAAGGGAAAATGAGGCAGAAGGACATGAAACAGATTTCAAGAGGTACAATGGAATCACCTTTAAACACAGGAAAAGCATTACAACTTCGAAAATTATGGAAATGGCCATAAAGGGCATATGGGTTTTCACGTGAATATATACAGGAGAAAACGCATATGCCCTTTTTGGACAAGCAAGCAAGTGGGCAATGCAAATCAGCACTACAAAGAAGTATCACTTCCTACCGGTCAAAAGGGACATCCGCAAAATGCGTAAAAAACTGAAAGGCAAGACAGGCCCTGTAGAACAGGGAGCCTGGTTATGCTGATGGGTGGGATGTAAATTGCCAACTGCCTCTCTGGAGGAGTGCATTGTGTTCCCTAAAACAAGTAAACAACAGAGGTACAGGGCCAAGGGCACTTCCAGTCTAGGGAATATACCTTGGGAAAACTGAAAATCAATAAGACAGAGCCACCACAATATTTAGGGCTGCACTGCTTACAAGAAGCTCATTTGGGTGCACCTTAAATATCCCTGAAAGATAAAAATGGTACAAAAATTTGAGGTACTTACGTCCGATGAAATATCCCTCAGCCATGAAATCAACGTCATAAGACCAGTAGCAGCAAACTGAGTGGATTCAGGTACGATGATTCTAAGTGAAATAAGTCACACAGAAAAAGAAACTTATCATAAGATATCACTTATAGATATCCTGTAAACATGGCTACACATGAACTGAGTTAGGAAAGAGAACAGAGTCTCACATTTAGAAAACACTCTGATGCTTGCATAAGGGGGAAGGAGAGGTGGGGTGAGGCATAGAACCAGAGTTTAATATTAGAACAAGTACCATTCCAAAAACCTAATACGGAATAGCAAGACCTACAACTTCCTCAGTGAACGGGATGCAACAACACATATTACGTGCAGAGGAATATATCTGACTAATAAGAACCTTAAAACCTATGTATTGATATGTCTCCGTAAGGGAATCAAGTGTGTCTAGACTGGCATAAACATGGCAGCGAGAATCAGATCAAACCCACTATAAAAAGGAATTTGGAAAACAAAAAAAAAAGGGAAATTCTTTACAATTCCTTCAGGGTTTCTGATGAAAGCTGGAATGACCCTATCTACAATGACAGCTGGATGTGGCATAAGGCTGGACAAATGGGACTGAGAGGATTGGTGAGATTGGGTGAGAAAATGCAGACCCCTTAAAGAAATAATGCATGGCCCCCATTCCATGGGTCCCATGTCTCCAGGTTGAAGGGAATATTACTACAGCTATAACATGTACGGGAAACCTAGAGAATGAACACACTGTGAATACAAAAGGTCTCTAAAACTCAACGAATAGTCCCTCTCCTGGTGCTCCGGTTTGACATTCCAACTGCTTTACTATCAATCTCCCAACTTGGAGAGACAGCACCTATAAACTCCTGGATGGCACAGGTTACCAATTTGGCAGAAGATGAAAGGGAAGAGGGAGAAACAATGAGAGAGTAGCTGTTAGGCATTTGGACGGGCATATGTCACTCTTATATCCCAGGAGCAAGGAGAATTAACCAATGTCTCGGCCACACACCGGGAAGGAGTATAGGTCCTGAACCAAAATTTTGGACTTGCGTTCAGCTCACAAAAAAACGAGTTAAAAAATGGAGCTCAGGGACACAGAATTTCACAAACTGGCAGACAACTAAATGGCAACTATCGTCCAAAAATCTGTTGAAGGAAGGCAACGAGGCGGACTTGAAAGCGAGGCAGAATAGCAGGAAACAGATTTCAAGTGGTATGTTGGAATCACCTGTAAAGCACAGGAAGAGGGGCACAACTTCGACAATGATGCACTTGGCCCAAAAGGGTGTATGTGTTTTCTCCTGAATATATTCAGGGGAAAACACATACGACCTTTTTGGCCAAGCCAGCAAGCGGGCAATGCAAATCTGCAGTACAAAGAAGTATCACTTCCCACCAGTCAAAAGGGACATCGGCAAAATGTGTAAAAACCAGAAAGTCAAAAGAGGACCTGGAGAACAGGGAGTCTTTTTATGCTGATGGGCGGAATGTAAGTTGCCAACTGCCACGCTGGAGGAGTGCATTGTGTTCCCTAAAACAAGTAAACAACTGAGCTACATAGCCAAGCGCACTTCAAGTCTAGGGAATATACCTTGGGAAAACTGAAAATCAATAAGACAGAGCCACCCCAAAATTTAGGGATGCACTGCTTACAAGAACCTCAACTTGGGTACATATTAATTATCACAAGAAAGTTAAAAATGGTTCAAAAAATTGTGGTACTTACGTACGATGGAATATCCCTCAGCCATGAAATCAATGTCATAAGACCAGTAGCAGCAAAATGAGTGGATTCAGGTACGATGATTCTAAGTGAAATAAGTCATACAGAAAAAGAAGCTTATCATAGGATATGACTTATGAAGATCCTGTAAACATGGCTACACATGAACTGAGTTAGGAAAGAGAACAGACTCTCACATTTAGAATACACTCTTATGCCTGCTTAAGGGGGAAGGAGAGGTGGGGTGATGCATAAAACCAGAGTTTGATATAAGCACAGGTACTGTTCCAAAAACCAACTATGGAATAGAAAAACCTACACCTTCCTCGGGGAAAGGGACTCAACACACCATATTTTCCGCAGAGGAATATATCTGACTAGTAAGAATCTTAAAACCTATGTATTGATATGTCTCCATAAGGGAATCAAGTATGTCTAGACTGGCATAAACATGGCAGCGAGAATCAGCTCAAACCCACTATAAAAATGAATTTCAAAAACAAAACAAAAAAACAGGGAAATTCTTTACAATTCCTTCAGGGTCTCTGATGATACCTGGAATGAATCTATCTACAACTACAGCTTGATGTGGCATAAGGCTGGACACTTGGGACTGAGAGGCTTGGTGAGACTGGGTGAGCAAACACAGACCATTTAAAGCAATAATGCGTGGCCTCCATTCCATGGTTCCAAACTCTCCAGGTTGAAGGGAATATTACTACAGCTATAACATGTACGGGAAACCTAGAGAATGGACACACTGTGAATACGAATGGTCTCTAAAACTCAATGAATAGTCCCTCTCCTGGTTCTCCGGTTTGACTTTCCAACTGATTTACTATCAATCTCCCAACTTGGAGAGACAGCCCCTTTAACCTCCTGGATAACACAGGTTGCCAATTTGGCAGAGGATGAAAGGGACCAGGGAGAACCAATGAGAGAGTAGCTGTTAGGCATTTGGACGGGCACATGTGACTCTAATTGCCCGGCAGGAAGAAGAATTAACCAAAGACTCATCCTGCTGTCGGAAACCAGTATAGGTCCTGAACCGAAATTTTGGACTTGCGGTCAGCTCACAAAAAACGATTTGATAAATGGAGCTCAGGGGCACAGCAGTTCACAAACTGGCAGAGTATTAAAGGAGAGCTATCGGCCAAAAATTGTTTGAAGGAAGGCAACGAGGTGGACTTGAAAGCGAGGCAGAATCGCAGTAAACAGATTTCAAGAGGTACGTTGGAATCACCTTTCAAGCACAGGAAGAGGGGCACAACTTCGACAATGATGCACTTGGCCAAAAAGGGCGTATGTGTTTTCTCCTGAATATATTCAGGAATAAATGCATACGCCCTTTTTGGCCAAGCTAGCAAGTGGGCAAGGCAAATCTGCAGTACAAGGAAATATACCTTCCCACCGGTCAAAAGGGACATCGGAAAAATGTGTAAAAACCAGAAAGGCAAGAGAGGACCTGGAGAACAGGGAGGCTTGTTATGCTGTTGGGCGGGATGTAAGTTGGCAACTGCCTCTCTGGAGGAGTGCATTGTGTTCCCTAAAACATGTAAACAACAGAGCTACATAGCCAAGGGCACTTCCAGTCTAGGGAATATACCTTGGGAAAACTGAAAATCAATAAGACAGAACCACACCAAAATTTAGGGATGCACTGCTTACAAGAACCTCAACTTGGGTACACCTTAAATATCCCAGGAAAGTTAAAAATTGTGCAAAAAATTGTGGTACTTACGTACGATGGAATATCCCTCAGCCATGAAATCAATGTCATAAGACCAGTAGCAACAAAATGAGTGGATTCAGGTACGATGATTCTAAGTGAAATAAGTCACACAGAAAAAGAAACTTATCATAAGATATCACTTATGATGGTCCTGTAAACATGGCTACACATGAACTGAGTTAGGAAAGATTACAGAGTAACTAATCTTATCATAAGATATCACTCATAGCGGGAATGTACACATGACTACACATGAACTGAATGGCAAACACAACAGAGTCACACATTTAGGAAACATCTTTTGCCTGCTTAAGTGGAAAGCCGAGGCGGGGTGATGCATAAAACCACAGTTTTAAATTAGCACAGATACCGTTATATAAACCATGTATGTAATAGACAAGACCTACTCCCGGCACAATGAACTGGACTCAACACCCCCTATTCATTGCAGAGGAATATGTCTGACTCTATGTATTTTAAAACATATGTATTCTCATGTCTCCATAAAGGAATCATGTGTGTGTATAACGGCATGACCACAGCACTAAAATTCAGTTAAACACACTTATAAAAATAAATTTCAAAGTCAAAATGCAAAAACAGAGAGAAAGTCTTAAAAATTACGTTCAGGGCCTGTGATGCAAGCTAGATTGACCACCTTTACACCCACAGCTGTATGAGACATAAGACTGGACACTTGGGGCTGACAAGATTTCTGAGGTTGTGTGAACAAAAGAACACCACTTAGGTCTTCCCTTGTGGTGCAGTGGTAGAGTGTCCCCCTGCCGATGCAGGGGACAAGGGTTTGTGCCCCGGTCCGGGAAGATCCCACATGCCGTGGAGTGGCTGGGCCCGTGAGCCATGGCCGCTGAGCTTGAGCCTGCGCGTCCGGAGCCTGTACTCCGCAACGGGAGAGGCAACAGCAGTGAGAGGCCTGAGTACCGCAAAAAAAAAAAAAAAAAAAAAAAAAAAAAAAAAAAAAAAGAACACCACTTAGAGCAATACTGTGTGCTACCCTTTCTAGTGGTCCCAACTCTCCAGGTTTAAGGGAATCTTCCTACAGTTAAAACATGCATGGGAAACCCAGTGGATGGTACACTGTGTAATTGGGAAAGTTTTCTAAAAGGTACCTCATTTTTCCTTTTGTCGTGCTCGGCTTTGCCATTACATCTGCATTACTAAATATCTCCCCACTTGGAGTGTCAGTGCCTTTACCCTCCAGTTATGCACAGTTTGCAAATTGTGCAGAGGATGAACAGGAAGAGGGTAAATAAATGAGAGATTAGCTGTAGGTGTTTGGATGGGCACATGTCACTCTAGTTTCCCATCAGGAAGAATAATTAACCAAAGGCTCAGCCTGAAGCCCTGGAACCAGAGTAGGGCCTAAAGCCATCCTACGGTATTGCAGCCAGCTCACAAAGAGGCGAGTTGAAAAATGGAAATCAGGGGCACAGCAATTCACAAACTTGCAGAGTTATAAAGGACAACTATCATCCAGAAATATATTGAGGAAAGGCAGTGAAGAGGATTTGAATGCAAGGCAGAATTGAAGGAAACAGATTTCAAGAGGTAGATGGGAGTCGTCTTTAAAGCACATGAAAAGCGACAGAATTTCGACAATGTTGCCCTTGGCTGAAAAGGGACTATGTGTATTTTCCTGAATATATTCGGGAAAAAATGCATATGCCCTTTTTGGCCAAGCAAGCCATCAGGCATTGCAAATCCACACTACAGAGAAGTGTCCCTTACCTCCAGTCAAAAGGGCCATCCACAAATAGTGTAAAAGCCACAAATGCAGGACAGGCCATGGAGAAAAGGGAGTCTGGTTACGCCGATGGACAGGATGTAAATTGCCAACAGCCTCTCTGGAGAACTGTATGTTGTTTTCTAAAACAGAGCTACAGAGCATAGCACACTTCCACTCATGGGCGTGTATTTTGGGAAAACTAAAAATCCACAACACACAGCCAGCACAAACTTTAGGGCTGCTCTGTTTACAAGAACCTCGACTTCAGTACACTTTAAATATCCCAGGAAAGGAAAAAAAATAGATATAGATGTTGTGGTACTTATATTCAATGGAATGTCACTCAGACATAAAATCAATGTCATAAGGCCAATAGCAGCTTAATGAGTGGCTTTAGGTACGATGATGCTAAGTGAAATGAGCCACAAAGAAAAAGAAACTTATTGTAATATATCACTTATAGAGGAAATGTAAACATGGCTACACATTAACTGAATTTCAAAAGAGAACAGAGTTACGCATTTAGAAAACACACTTATGCCTCCTTAAGGGGAAAGGTGACGTGGGGTGATGTGTAAAAGCAGAGTTTGAAATTAGCACAGATCCCATTCCATATACCAAATATGTAATAGACAAGACCTACTCCTTTCTCAATGAACTGGACACAAAACAACCTATTCACTGAAGAGGAATATATCTGACTGGTAATAACCTTGAAACCTATGTATTTATATGTCTCCATAATGGAATCAAGTGTATGTAGATTGGCATAAACACAGATCAATGGAACAGGACAGAAATCCCAGAGATAAACCTACATACCTATGGCTATCTCATCTATGACAAAGGAGCTAAGGATATACAATGGAGAAAAGACAGTCTCTTCAGTAATTGGTGCTGGGAAAACTGGACCCCTACACATAAAAGAATGAAATTAGAACACTCCATAACACCATACACAAAAATAAACTCTAAATTGATTAGAGATCTAAATATAAGACCAGACACTATAAAACACTTAGAGGAAACCATAGGCAGAACACTCTATGACATAAATCACAGCAAGATCCTTTTGGACCCACCTCCTAGAGAAATGGAAATAAAAACAGAAATCAACAAATGGGACCTAATGAAACTTAAAAGCTTTTACACAGTACAGGAAAACATAAACAAGATGCAAAAACAACCCTCAGAATGGGAGAAAATATTTTCAAATGAAGCAATTGACAAAGGATTAATCTCCAAACTTTACAAGCACCTCATGTAGCTCAATATCACAAAAACAAACAACCCAATCCATAAATGGGCAGAAGACCTAAATAGACATTTCTCCAAAGAAGATATACAGATTACCAAGAAACACATGAAAGAATGCTGAACATGACTAATCATTAGAGAAATGCAAATCAAAACTACCCTGAGGTATCACCTCACAGCAGTCAGAGTTGCAATCATCAAAAAAATCTACAAAACAATAAATGCTGGAGAGGCCTTTATTGGAGAAAATGGAACACACTTGCACTGTGGTTGGGAATGTAAATTGATATGGGCACTAGGGAGAACAGTACGGAGGTTCCTTTAAATAACTAACAATAGAAGTACCATACGACACAACAATCCAAATACTGGGCATTTGCCTTGCGAAAACCATAATTCAAAAAGAGTTATGTACAAAAATGTTCATTGCAGCTCTATTTGCATTAGCCAGGACATGGAAGCAACCTAAGTGTCCATCGACAGATGAATGGATAAAGAAGATCTGGCACATATATACCATCAAATATTACTCCACCATAAAAAGAAGCAAAACTGAGTTGTTTGTACTGAGGTGGATGGACTTAGAATCTGTCCTACACAGTGAAGTAAGTCTGAAAGGGAAAAACAAATACTGTATGTTAACAGAGATATATGGAATCTAATGAAGAAAAAAAAAGATTTTGCAGAACCTAGTGGCAGGACAGGATTAAGGACACAGACATAGAGAAAGGACTTGAGGACACTGGAAGGGGGATGGGTAACCTGGGACGAAGTGAGAGAGTGGCATGGACATAAATACATTACCAAATGTAACACCGATAGCTACTGGGAAGCAGCCACATAGAACAGGGAGATCAGCTCGGTGCTTTGTGACCACATAAAGGGGTGGGATATGGAGTGTGGGAGGGAGATGCAAGAGGGAGGGGATCTGGTGATATTTGTATATGTATAGCTGATTCACTTTGTTATACAGCAGAAATGAACACTCCATTGTAAAGCAATTATACTCCAATAAATGTGTAAAAGGAAAAAAAAAAAAGGAAAGAAAGCCCAAGGATAAACCTACACACCTATGGTCAACTAATCTATGAGAAAGGAGGCAAGACTATACAATGGAGATAAGACAGTCTCTTCAATCATTGGTGCTGGGAAATATGGAGAGCTACATGTAAAAGAATGAAATTAGAACACTCCCCAACACCATACATAAAAATATATTCAAAATGGATTAGAGACCTTAATGTAAGACCAGACAGTATAAAACTCTGAGAGGAAAACTTACGAAGGATACTCTGACGTAAATCACAGCAAGATCTTTTTTGATCCACCTCCTATAGTAATGAAATTAAAAAGAAAACTAAACAGATGGGACCTAATGAAACGTAAAAGCTTTTGCAAAGCAAAGGAAATACAAACAAGATGAAAAGACAACCCTCAGAATGGCAGAAAATATTTGCAAACGAATCAATGGACAAATGATTAATCTCCAATATATATAAACAGCTCATGCAGCTCAATATTAATAAAACAAACAATCCAATACAAAAATGGAAGATCTAAATAGACATTTCTTCCAAGAAGACATAGAGATGGCCAGTACGCACATGAAAATCTGCTGAACATCACTAATTATTAGAGAAATGGAAATCGAAACTACAATGAGGTATCACGTCACACCTGTTAGAATGGGCATCACCAGAAAATCTACAAACAACAAATGCTGGAGAGGGTGTGGAGAAAAGGAACCTTCTTCCACTATTGTTGGGAATGTAAATCGATAGAGTCTCTATGGAGAACAGTATGGAGGTTCCTTAAAAAACTAAAAATAGAATTACCATATAATCCAGCAATCCCACTACTGGGCATATACCCAGAGAAAACCATAAATCAAAAAGACACATTCACCACAATGTTCACTGCAGCACTATTTACAATAGACAGGTAATGAAAGCAACCTAAGTGCCCACAGACGAATGGATAAAGACGTGGTACATATATACAACGGAATATTACTCAGCCATACATAGGAATGAAATTGGGTCATTTGTAGAGACCTTGATGGATCTAGAGACTGTCATACAGAGTGAAGTAAGTCAGAAAGAGAAAAACAAATATTGTATATTAATGCATATATGTGGAACCTAGAAAAATGGTACAGATGAACCAGTGTGCAGGGCAGAGATAGAGACACAGATGTAAAGAACAAACATATGGACACCAAGGAGGGAACGCCATGTGAGGGTGGTGGTGGGATGAATTGGGAGACTGGGATTCACATGTGCACACTTATATGTATGAAATAGATATCTAATAAGAACTTGCTGTATAAAAGAAATAAATTTAAAAAAACTAAATAAATAACATTTAATAAAATAAAACAGAAAAAAAGTTTTTCCCTTCACATAGACGTCTTTATATTAATGCATTATTTCCATGTATATATCTCCAAATTAAAAAAAAAGAGGAATAAATAAAATCTAACTTGAACCAAAAAGAAAAAAAGAAAACAAACAAACAAACAAACAGAACTCACCAGTTATAGAGAGGATAATCGTATCAGGGCACTTGCTCCAGTGGTAAAAAATTCTTAAGTTGGTCAGAGGTGGGAAATCGTCTCCCATGCAGTCAGCAGTGCTCCCCCCCACAAGGAGCATCCTCATTGCAAAGCTGGGGGAATGTGTCGAGGCGTCTGTGAGTAAATGTGAGCTGAGCCCAAGTCCTGCTGCAGCTGAACTCTTTCCACTCTTTCCAGGTAAAACAACTGAATATGTACAAGCACTTGCAAGCCTAGAGGAAGGGCTGTGGGGCCACACTAGCAAGAGCACGCAGGCCGACTTGGTGCCTGCAGGCCAGCCAGGATGGTCCTGGCCCCAGATGCTCTTCTGGAATCTTTCCATTTCCCTGCCTGAGATACCCCTCCTGCCACGGCCCACACTGCTTTTTTACTTCCTCACCTCTGACTGGGGAGAAATTCCAGTGGCAGGTATGGGTGACACATTCTCTTCTTTAGCAGGTGGCAGCCTGGCAACTCCTGCAGAAAGTCCAGCAGAGCCCAAATCACACTGGGCCACCCACAAAGCCACAGCCCCTCACTCCCTCCCACCACCCAAGCACCGAAACTGCTGACGGGGCAGAGAATATGGCGTCAGGCACAGCTACAGGGGCTCTTGCTGACTGGAGAGGTGTTTATATTGACCTCAACCCAGGCACACCTGTGGGGGGGGGTGGCAGGCAGTGTCAGGCTGCCCAAATCAGCCAATCCTCACCCCTCAGGGGCTCACAGTTGCAGATAATGAACCTTGCTAAACGGGTCAGTCCCAAGGAACAGGTGTGGGCTCTTGAGAGTCAGGCTAGACAAGGGGCTGCAGCTGCGGCTTGTTTTCTTATCATTTTATCTGGTCCATGAGTGGAAAACAACTTCAAGAAGACCCTATCCTAATGAGAGGAACCCAGGAGTCAGGGAGAGGAGTGATGGTGGGTGGAGACAGAGGCCTGGTGCCCTGGCTGCAGTGGAAGTGTCTGGAAGACCAGGCAGAGAGAGGCTGCACAGAGTGATAGCCAGGGTCACAGACCTGTCAGAGCTGCTGTTTGTTAGTTCAAGTCATGCTCTGAGGTGTTCTGTGTCAGCTGTGAGCGACAGGTGAGCTGGGGGTTCTCTGAAAGGTGGGCTATGTGCACAGTTCCTGTGTGTCCAGCCCTGCTGGGGTACCTGCCCAGGGGAGTTCCGTATCCTGGGAAGGGCCTGACTATGAGAGCCCCATGGGCTGCTGGGTAGCTGCACAGGTGAGCTCCGTACCCAGGGAGGGACTTGAACACGAGAGCCCCGTGGGCTGTGGGGTGCGGGATGCAGCCCAGGTGAGCTCCATATCTTGGGATTGGCCTGACCACGAGAGCCCCATGGGCTGCTGGAGACTTGGTAAAGGATATCAGGACAGTCAGTGAAGCCACCGAGGATATACATCCAGTAGCTCCTATTTCCTACACCCTGCTGCTCATTCTACCATCCACCAGGCCATGGCATTCTGTATTACACTTCAATGATGCCTTCTTCTGTATTCCATTCATCTCAGAGTCACAAGAATTTTTGGCTTGTGAGTGGCAGGACACAACATGCAACACAAGCAATAATGCTGGGCCGTCCTGCACCAATGGTTCAAAAATCCCCACACCATCATTGGGGAAATGTCCTCTAAAGACCTAAAAGTTCTACCTCTGTAAAAGGGAACCCTCCTTCAATATGCAGATGACATCCTGATCGCCAGGCCTACTAAAGACGCCTCTGAACTACCTAGACAAGAAAAGATAGAAGGTGTCCAAGAAAAAGGCTCAAATATCACAGGCTCAGGTGACATGCCTGGGCTTCATTCTCACAGATATTCGGAGAAACGCATCCCAGGATAGGGAAGAAGCCATTTGCAGCCTTACCTCTTCTAAAACTAGAAGACAGCTTAGGGGTTCCTGGGGAGGCCAAGGTTTTCTGCATCTGGATCCCTAACTACAGTCTAATAGCTGGGCCTCTACATGAAACACTGACACGAAAAGATGATGTTCCTTTTGAATAGAATCCAGAAGCAGCCTTTCAAGAATGGAAAGAGCAGTCAATTCAGATCCTTGCCCAGGAACTCACTAATTTAGCTAAACCCTTTGACCTTTACATACCCGGTCAAAGGTTAATCACCCTTGGAGACTTAGTGCAAAAACTGGGACCACTTGAAATGGAGCAACACAAGAATGCCCTTCAGGTATGATAAACTATGGTCCCCAAGGGCTTTGCCCACCGACTCATCAGGCAAGGATACTGGGGTATCTAAAAAGCTAGAAATCAGCAGCCCGCAAGGCCAGCTCCCTCCTAAGGGAAAAGGACCCCACGTCGTGATCCTAACCACCCATCATGCCCTGAAGTTGCAGGGGTCGCTCTGTGGACACACTGACCTCGAGTGAGGAGGCCTTCCAACTCCAACCTCCAGAGAGACAAATGGGGCAACGGGCCCCCAAGATGACTCGTGTGACCATCACTTGACCTGGAGTTTCTCTCAGAAAACAAGCAGACTGTGCCCCGAAAGAGCAGACTACTGCTTGCAGGGCTTACTGCACCGAGAGGGGAGCTAATAAGCTTGGCGGGGGAAACGTATATCACGCTTTCACCATAGAAAACCCTACAGACACCGTGGTGATGGTGGCCAATATGACCGGCAGGACTGCTGGCTAAATCTAAATGCCGTTAACTCAGTGGACGTCATGGTCCTGGATCACCACTGACCCTGGACTCTCTGGGAGCTGCGCGGGCAGGGTTCTGACATATGGTGCTGTTTGTACATTAATTCAGGGACCTTATTAAAGAAAGCACAGACTACTGGTCAGAGCATCTAGGCTGGCAAATACCGTCAGCCTAAGGTCGCCGAACAAATGTGGGGTGGGGTGAAACCTGCCACCTCAGCATCTCTGCACATCTCTTTCCTGGACACTTAAAGGTCATCAGAATCTATAACACTTCCAATGCTGGTGCTCAGGCGGACGAGAAGTGAGGCAGGAGGCTTTGGGACAATCAACCTCACCTGGAGGCTGGTGGGGAGACGTTTTGCCCCTCCCCCCAGTTATCAGGGCTCCCACCACAGCATGAAGCAGTTACAAAAGAGGGGTCTGCACCCTCAACACCCGAAGAATGAGGAACAGAACAAAAAGCAGAGGAGGTGTTCGTCTCTGGCAACGTTCATTAAAAATTCCTGGGAGATAAAAAGAGAATCTGGGCAATAAAATAAAGTCTTACCTGTTTTTCCTTTGTGCTTTGTCTAATTTCACGTGCTCCTAGGGTTCCGCATGCAGAGGTCCCACACCCGGCACTTCAGACCCGATTTCGTAGTGCAGAATGGCTGGGTCAACACCTCAGCTAGTGGGGTCCCATGCAGACTCCGCGGCATAGAGCCTGAGCTGCAGCCAACTCAGCCCTCGAGAGCTCCATCCCCTCCCTCCCACTGACGCTGCTGGGATCCCTACACAGCATCCCAGCCCACAGCCCGTGGGGGAGTGCACACCCTCACCTCTCCATTCTGTTTTCAAAATAATGTTTCCTTTGCTTCTGAACCAAACTCAGTCTTGATCTGTTGGCTCCAATGACACTGGGCACGGGGACTTCTGTTTGGGTCCACTCTGGAGGATCAGTAACAGAATTTGAGAACATTGTAACTTCAATGAACAGATGTGTGAGCCAAACTGTAGTTAACACAGAGCAGTGTATAATGCTCGGGTAAAATAAGATGTTTCTAAGACTTACCTTTGATATTTCCATCACTTTACTATAAGCAAGTTCAGTGAAGACGTCTGTCTTATTTGTCAGGTCAACATTAGAGAAATGAAGTGATTTATTTCCATGGATGCACATCGAATACTCTTGGCTGAGGCTTCAATCTTGTTTTGAATGCTTTTCCATTGAAAAGGATACCTCTCTTTCAGCTCCCCCATTTCTGAGAAGTATAAAATCTTATAATTTATTATTACCAAAGGGGAAAGGTAGGAGAAGGGATAAATTAACAGTTTGGGATTAACACATACACACTGCTATGTATAAAATAGATCATCAACAAGGAACTACTGTATAGCACAGGGAACTACACTGAATATTTTGCAATAACCTATAAGGGGAAATGATCTGAAAAAGAATCGATCTTTTTATTGACATCATCTATCAATGACAGATAAATTGTAACCTAAGCAAGGCCGATGGTGAGCGCTTCTGAACCTGAAGATTTCAATCATCTAAAATTTGGGCTCTGCCTATTTCCCAAGGCCCTTAATGGACATACGTGTAGCCGTAGCTTAAAAATTCCCCAGTTTGGGGTTCGGGGAGGCACTGATTTGGAAAAATCCCTGGTGTTCTCCTTCCATGCACGGGACCTTTCCTACAGCTAAAACATGCCTGTCACACCTAGACGATGGTACACCGTTTGATCGGAAAGAGTTTGGAAAAGGCACCTCATCTCCTCATCGCCTGGTGCACGGGTTCACCCCTCCAGCATCTTTCCTGCCAATCTCCTTACTTGGGGATATCAGCACCGTCAACATCCTGTTCCACACAGTTTGGAATTTGTCCAGAGGATGAAGCGGAAGGATGAGAAAAATTTAGAGACAAGTCTTAGTTGTTCAGACAGGCAAATGCCACTCAAATTTCCTATCTGGAAGACAAATTCATCAAAGGCTATAATTGCCCATGGAAACAGAATAGGGCTAGAGGAAATCCCGCTGTTTTGTGTCCAGTTTCCAAAAACACAAGTTGAAAAATGGAACTCGGGGGCAATAAAATTCATGAAACTGCAGAGTTGAAAATATCTATTGTCGAAAAATGTCTTGAGGTAAGTCACAGAAAATGACTTGTAAGCAAGGGAGAGTGGCAGGAAACAGATTTGAAGAGGTAGAAAGGACTCCCCATTAAAGCACAAGAAAAGGGGCTGAACATCGCCAATGATGCAGTTGGCCCAAAAGGGTGTATGCATTTTTTTCTGAATATATTCAAGTAAAGGCCATACACACTTTTTATCCAAACAAACAGGTGGGCACTGGAAATCAATACTACAAAATGCATCACTTCACATCAGTCAGAAGGGCCATCCACATAAAGTGTAATCACCAGAAATGCAGGACAGGGTGAGGAGAAAAGGGAGCCCTGTGAGGCTGATAGTGGAAATGTAATGTGCCAACGGCCACTCTGGAGAAGTGTATTGTGTTTGCTAAAACATCTGAAAACTGAGCTACAGAGCATAGGGCACTTGCACTCATGGGCGTATACCTTGGGAAAAACAAAAAATGACAGAAAACAGGCACTCCAACGTTTACCACCTCTCTGTTAAAAAGGGCCTCCACTTGGATATAACCTAAATGTCCCTGGAAGGATAAAATGGATAAAAGAGATGGGGTACTTATGTAGAGTGGAATATTACTCATCCAGAAATCAATGAAATAAGGCCAGTTGGAACAACACTGGAGGAGTTACATACGATCATTCTAAGTGACACATGTCAGAAAGAAAAAGACACATATCATAAGATGTCACTTAAAGGTGGAATCAAAAATGGCTACACATGAAATAAACTACAAAACAGAAACATAGTCAAATATGTAGAAAATAGACATAAGGCTGCTAAATGGGAAAGGTGGGGAATGGTGAGGTATTATCCAGGAGGTTGAAATTAGCAAATATACCATTCCAAGTACCAAATTGAATAACTGGCAAGGCCTACACGGTACCTCAAAGAACTGCACTCAGTCCACTCAAGTCACTGGAAAATAATACATATGACTCGTAGGCATCTGAGAAAGAATTTATTGTTGTCACACAGTACATGAATCAAGTGGATGTACAGCAGCAAAAAACAGAGCTTTGAAAATCAGCTGTAACCAATATAAAAATAAATTTAAAAATATTTATAAAAACAGTGAGACAGAGAAAAATTCTTACAACTTTTGTTGAAGGGCTACGATGTAACATGGATTGAACACATGTAGACCCACAGCAGGATGATATATAAGGCTGGCAGCTATGCACGCTGAGAGATGTTAGAGAGGCTGGGTGAGGAAATACAGATCTTTTAAAATAATACTGCCTGGTACCCATTCCATGGGTCCCAAATCTGCACTTTCAAGGGAATCTTCTGACAGGGAAAACATGCCTGGGAAACCGAGATGAATGTACACCGTGTGCTCAGGAGAGGTGTCTAAAATGCACCTCATTTTTGATCTCCTGGTGCTGGGGTTCGCCATTCCAGCCCCATTACTAACAATCTCCCCACTTGGAGAATCAGTACCTTTAACCTCCTGTTTCACACAGTTTGCAATTTTTGAAGAGGATAAATGGGAAAAGGAGGAACCAGAGAGAGATTAGCTGTAGGAGTTTTCACAGGCACATGTCACTCTAATATCCCTTTAGGAAGAAGAATTAACCAAAGGCTCAGCCTGCCTCCCCAGAACCAGAATAGGGCCGGAATCAAACCAATGGATTGGCGGCCAGCTCACAAAAAAAGCGAGTTGCAAAATGGAGCTCAGGAGCAGACAATTCAAAGACCTGCAAAGATATAAATGATAACCAACGTCCAAAAATATATTCAGGTAAGGCAACGAAGAGGTTCTGAATGAGAGGCAGAATTGCAGGAAACATTTTTCAAAAGGTAGATTGTACTCACATTTAAAGCATATGAAAAGCAGCAGAATTTCTAAAATGATGCAGTTGGGCAAAAGGGTGTATGTGTTTTTTTCGTGAATATCTTCAGGAAAAAAACACATACAGAGTTTTTGGCCAACCAAGCAAGAGGGAAATGCAAATCTGCACAATAAAGAAGTCTCAATTTCCACTGCTCAGAAAGTCCATCCAAAAAATGTGTACAAATCAAAAATGCAGGAGAGGCCATGGAAAACAGGGAGACTAGTCACGCTGATGGGTGGGGTATAAATATCCAAGAGCTACTCTGAAGAAGTGTATGCTGTTTCCTAAAACATCTAAAATACAAAGCCCCCGAGCAAAGGGGACTTCAACTCATGGACATATAACTTGGGAAGACTAAATATCAACAAGACACAGGCACCCCAAAGTTTAGGGCTGCTCTGCATACAAGAACCTCAACTTCGGTACACCTAAAGTATCCCAGGAAAAAGAGAAATGCATAAAGAACTTGTGGTAATTTTGTACAATGGAATATCACTCAGACGTGAAATCAATGTCATAAGGCCAGTAGCAGCATAATGAGAGGATTTAGGTATGATAATTCTAAGGGAAATTAGTCACACAGAAAAAGAATCTTATCATAAGATATCACTTACAGAGGGAATGTCAACATCACAACACATGAACTGAATTAGGAAAGAGAGCAGCGTCTCACATTTAGAAAAAACTCTTATGCCTCCTTAAGGGGAAAGGAGAGGTGGGGTGATGCATAAAACCAGAGTTTGATATTAGCACAGGTACCATTCCATAAACCAAATACAGAATAGACAAGACCTACACCTTCCTCAGTGAACGGGACTCAAAACCCCTATTCCCCACAGAGGAATATATCTGATTAGTAAGAATCTTAAAACCTATGTACTGATATGCCTCTGTAAGGGAATCAAGTGTGTCTAGACCGGCATAAACACGTCAGTGAAAATCAGCTCAACCCCATTATAAAAATGAATTTCAAAAACAAAACAAAAAACAGCGAAATTCTTACACAATTCCTTCAGGGGTTCTGATGAAACCTAGAATGACCCTATCTGCAAAGACAGCTGGATGAGACATAAGGCTGGACACTTGGGACTGAGAGGACTGGTGAGATTGGGAGAGAAAATGCAGACCCTTTAAAGTAGTAATGCATGCCACCATTCCATGGGTCCCAAAGTTCCAGGTAGAAGGGAATATCACTACAGTTATAACATGTATGGGAAACCTAGAGAATGGACACCCTGTGATGGCGAAAGGTTTCTGAAAGTCTCCTACTTTTTCCTCTCCTTGTGCTACAGTTTGCCATTCCAACTACTTTACTATCAATCTCCCAACTTAGGAGAGTCATCCCCTATAACCTCCTGGTTCGCACAGTTTGCTAATTGTGCAGAGGATGAAAGGGAAGAGGGAGAACAAATCAGAGAGTAGATGTAGGCCTTTGGACGGACACATGTCACTCTAAATTCCCGTCAGGAAGAAGAATTAACCAAAGCCTCAGCCACCCACAGGGAACCAGTATAGCCACCCCTGGAACCAGTATATTTCCTGAAGCAAAATTGTGGATTTGCGGTCAGCTCCCAAAAATGGGATTTGAAAATTGGAGCTCAGGGGCAAAGCAAATCAAAAACCTGAAGAGTTATAAAGGACTACTCTCTTCCAAAAATCTGTTGAGGGAAGGCAACAAAGCGGACTTGAAAATGAGGCAGAATTGCACAAAACATATTTCAAGAGGTAAATTGGAATCGCCTTTAAAGCACAGGAAAGGCATCACAACTTCGAGAATGATGCACTTGGCCAAAAACAGCATATGAATTTTCTCCTGAATATATTCAGGAGAAAAGGCATAGTCCCTTTTTGGCCAATCAAGCAAGCACGCAATGCAAATCCACACTACAAAGAATTGTCACTTCCCACCGTTCAAAAAGGACATCCGAAAATCTGTAAAAACCAGAAAGGCAAGATAGAGGTGACAAGGGCATAAAGCAATATGATCCCAAGGGTCATGGAGGATTGTGATGACAAGCGCATGGAGCATTGTGATGACAAGATTATGTATCATTTTGCTGTCAAAGGCATTGTGATGACAAGGTTCATGGAGCACTGTGATGAGAAGCGTCATGGAGCATTGTGATTACAGGGTTCATGGAGCATTGGGATGACAAGGGCATGGAGCATTTTGATGACAAGATTCCCGGATCATTGTGTTGTCAGGGTTCATGGAGCGTTGTGATGACAGTGGTCATGGAGCATTGTGATGACAGAGGTCATGGAACATTGTGATGTGAACGTCATGGAGCATTGGGCTGAAAATGTTCATGGAATATTGTGATGACAGGGGTCAAGGAGCATTGTGATGACAAGGGCATGGAACATTGGGATGCGAATGTCATGGAGCATTCTGATGACATGCATCATGGAGCTTTGTGATGACAAGGGCATGGAACATTGTGATTACAGGGCTCTTGGAGCATTGTGATGACAAGGGCAGTGTACAATGGGATGAGAATGTCATGGAGCGTTCTGATGACATGCATCATGGAGCTTTGTGACGACAAGGGCATGGAACATTGTGATTACAGGGGCCTTGGAGCACTGTGAGGGAAAGGGCATGTAACATTGTGATGAAAAAGGCATGGAGCCTTGTCATGACAAGGTTCAAGGAGCATACTGATGACAAGTGTCAGGGACCATTGTGATGACAAGGGTATTGAGCACTGTGATGACAAATGTCATGGAGCATTGTGATTAGAACACCATGGATACTTGTGATGACAAGCGTTATGTGGAGCTCTGATGATAGGTGTTATGGAATATTGTGACCACAAGGATTTGGAGCATTGTGATGACAGAGGTCATAGAGCATTTTGATTTCATTGTGATGACAATAGCATGAAGCATTTTGATGATGCGCATTTGGTGCATTGTGATGACAGTGTTCATTGAGCATTGAGATGAAAAGGGGCATGGAGCATTATGATTACAGGAGTCTTGGATCATTGTGATGAAAAGGGCATGGAACATTGGTCTGAAATGTTTCATGGATTATTGTGATGAGAGGGGGCAAGGAGCATTGTGATAACAAGGGCACGGAACACTGTGATACATGGTTCATGGAGGATTGTAATGAGAAGCGCATGGAGCATTGTGAGAAGAATGGCATCGAGCATTGTGATGAAATGCATCATGGATCGTGTGATGACAAGGGCTTTGAACAATGTGATGAGAGGTTTTTGGAGCCTTGTGATGACAATGGCATGGAGCATTGTGATGCCAAGGGTCATGGAGTTTTGTGATGACAAAGGTCATGGAGCATTTTGATGACAAGGGTGTGGTGCATTCTCTTGTGATGGGCAGGGAGCATTGTGATGACAGGGTCATGGAGCAATTTGAAGAAAAGTGTCATGGAACATTTTGATGACAGGGGTTATGGATCATTGTGATGTCAGGAGTCATGGAACATTTTCATGACAGTGTTGTGTACCATTGTGATGACAGGGGAGTGGGTGTATTGTGATGACTAGTGAGGGAACATTTTGATATCATTCGTAAGAGAGCATTTTGATAAGAAGTGCATGGAGCATTGTGAGGACAAGTTTTATGGAGCATTGTGATGACAAGCTTGTGGAGCACTGTGATGACAAGCACATGGCACATTGTGATGACATGGGTCATGGAGCAATGTGATGACAAGGGTCACCGAGCATTGTGATGAAAATTTCATGGAGCATTTTGGTGACAATGGTCACAGAGCCTAGTGATGACGAGGGCATGGACCATTGTGATGACAAAGGTCATGAAGCATTGTGATGACTGGAGTCACGGAGCATTGTGATGACAGGGGTCATAGAGGTTTGTGATGAAAAGGCAATGAGCATTGTGATGACAGGGGCATGGAGCATTGGCCTGACATGTTTCATGGATTATTGTGATGACAGTGGGCATGGTGCAATGTGATGACAAAGGCATGGAGCATTGTGATGAGAAGGTCATGGAGTATTTTGAAGACAGATCTCAGGGAGCATTGTGATGACATATGTCATGTTCCATTGTGATGACAATGGAATGGCATATTGTGATGCCAAGTGTCATGGAGGATTGTGATGACAAATGTAATGGAGCATTTTGATGACAAGGGCTTGGAGCATTGTGATGACAATGGACATGGAGCATTGTGATGACAAGGGCATGGAGCATTGTGATGACAAGGGCCATTGAGAATTTTGATGACAAGTTCATGAAGCATTGTGATGAGAAGCACATGGAGCTTCTTATGACAGGGGTCATGGAGCATTGTGATGAAAAGTGCATACAGAATTGTGATGACAAATCATGTAACACTGTGATGAGAAGTGTCATGGAGCATAGTGTTGCCAAGAACGAGGAGAATTGTGATGACAGGGGACATGGAGCATTGTGATGACCAGGGCATGGAGCATTGTGATGGCAAGACCATGGAGCTTTGTGATGAGGAGACCATGGATAATTGTGATGAAAAGCGTCATGGAGCACTTTAATGACAAGGGGAATGGAACATTGTGATGAGAGTGGCCATGGAGCATTGTGATGACAAGGGACATGGAGCATTTTGATGACAAGGGCGTGGAGAATTGTGATGAGAAGACCATGGATAATTGTGATGACGAGCGTCATGGAGCACAGTAATGACAAGGGGTATGGAGCATTGTGATGACAGTGGCCATGGAGCATTGTGATGACAAGTGTCATGGAGCATTCTGATGACAATCTTGTGGAGAATTGTGACGACAATGGCATGGAGCATTGTGATGAAAAGGGCATGGAGTATTGTGATGGCAAGGGCATGGAATATTGGTCTAATAAGTTTCATGGATTATTGTGATGACAGTTGGAATGGCACATTGTGATGACAATGGCATGGAGAATTGTGATGACCAGGTCATGCAGTATTGGGAAGACAGGTGTCACGGAGCATTGTGATGACATATGTAATGGCCCATTGTGATGACAATGGCATGGAACATTGTGATGCCAAGTTTCATGGAGGATTCTGATGACAAAGGTAAAGGAGCATTGTGATGACAATGGCTTGGAGCATAGTGATGACAAGGTTCAGGGAGCATTGTGCTGACAAGTGCGTGGAGAATTGTGATGACAAGGGTCATGGAGCATTCTGATGACAAGCTTATGGAGTATTTTGATGACAATGGCATGGAGCATTCTGATGAAAACTGCATGGGGCTTTGTGATGAAAAATGCAAGGAGCCTTTTCGTGACAGGTTTCAAGGAGCATTCTGTCGACAAGTGTCTGGGAGCATTGTGATGACAAGTGTATTGAGAATTGTGATGACAAAGGTCATGGAGCATTGTGATGAAAAGGGCATGGAGTATTGTGATGACAGGCATCATGGAGCGTTGTGATGAAAAGTGTTATGGAACATTGTGATCACAAGGGTTTGGAGCATTGCGATGACAGATGTCATGGATCATTTAGATTTCAAGGAGCATGGAGCATTGTGATGACAAGGGCATGAAGCAATGTGATCCCAAGTTTCCTGGAGGATAGTGATGACAATGGTAATGCAGTATTGTGATGACAAGCACATAGAGCATTGTAATGACAAGGTAATGTAGCATTTTGCTGACAAAGGCATGGAGCATTGTGATGACAGGTGTCATGGAGCACTGTGATGACAAGCGTCACGGAGCATTGTGAATACAGGGGTCATGGAGCATTGGGATGACAAGGGCATGGATCATTGTGATGACAAATGTCATGAAGCATTGGGCTGAAAATGTTCATGGAGTATTTTGATGACAGGGGTCATGGAGCATTGTGATGACTAGGGAATGGAGCATTGTGATGACAAGAGTCACGGATCATTGTGTTGTCAGGTGTCATGTAGTGTTGTGATGAGAATGATCATGGAGCATTATGATGATATTGGTCTTGGAGCATTGTGATGAGAAGGTCATGGGGCATTGGGCTGAAAATGTTTATGGAGTATTGTGATGACAGGGGTCATGGAGCATTGTGATGACAAGGGAATGGAGCATGGTGATAACAATGTCCTGGAACATTATGATGAGATGACCATGGAGACTTGTGATGACAAATCTCATGGAGCATTCTGATGAAAAAGGGCATGGAGCATTGTGATTACATGGGTCTTGGAGCATTGTGATGACAAGGGCATGGAGCATTGTGTGGAGAAAGCCATGGAACATTCTGATGACATGCGTCATGGAGCTTTGTGATGACAAGGGCATGGAGCTTTGTGATTTCAGGGGTCTTGGAGCATTGTGATGACAGAGGTAATGGAGCATTGTGATGAGAAGGACATGGATCATTGTGATGTAAATTTCATGCAGAATTGTGAAAAGTGGTGTCACGGAGCATTGTGATGACATATGTATTGGCCCATTGTGATGACAATGGCCTGGAGCATTGTGATGCAAATTGTCATGGATGATTCTGATGACAAAGGTAATGGAGCATTTTGATGACAATGGCTTGGAGCATAGTGATGACAATGTTCAGGGAGCATTGTGCTGACAAGTGCATGGAGAATTGTGATGGCAAGAGTCATGGAGCATTCTGATGACAAGCTTGTGGTGTATTTTGATGACAATGGCATTGAGCATTGTGATGAAAATGGCATGGGGCTTTGTGATGAAAAAGACAAGGAGCCATTTCGTGACAGGTTTCAAGGAGCATTCTGACGACAAGTGTCAGGGAGCATTGTGATGACAAGTGTATTGAGAACTGTGATGACAAAGGTCATGCAGCATTGTGATGACAAGGGCATGGAGCATTGTGATTACAGGGGTTTTGGAGCATTGTGATGACAAGCGCCATGGAGCCTTGTGATGACAAGCCTGTGGAACATTTGATGGCAGGAGTCATGGAGCATTTTTATGACATTGTTAATGGAGCATTGTGATGAGAAGGTCATTGAGCATTGGTCTGAAATGTTTCATGGATTATTGTGATGAGAGTGGGCATGGAGCATTCTGATGACAAGGGCACGGTACACTGTGATACATGGGTCATGGAGGATTGTAATGACAAGGGCATGGAGCATTGTGATGAGAAGGGCATCGAGCATTGTGATGACAAGTGTCATGGAGCCTTTGATGACAAGGGCATGGATCAATGTGATGAGAGGGTTCATGGAGCATTGTGATGACAATGACATGGAGCATTGTGATGCCAATGGTCATGGAGCTTTGTGATGACAAAAGTCATGGAGCATTTTGATGACAAGTGTGTTGTGCATTGTGATGACAAGGTCAGGGAGCTTTTTGATGACAGTGTCATGCAGCAATTTGATGAAAAGTGTAATGGAACATTTTGATGACATGTGTTATAGAACATTGTGTTGCCCGGGATCATGGAGCTTTGGGATGAAAAGTGTCATGGAGCATTTTGATGACAGGGGTTATGGAACATTGTGATGTCAGGGATAAAGGAACATTGTGCTGATAAGGGGATGTAGCATTGTGATGACAGGGGTCATGGAACATTGTGATAACAGGGTTGAGCGAGGATTGTGATGACTAGTGATGGAACATTGTGATATCTCATGTGAGAGAGCATTTGGATGAGAAGTGCATGGATCATTGTGATTACAAGGTTTATGGAGCATAGCGATGACAAGGTTGTGGATTATTGTGATGAAAAGTGCATGGCACATTGTGATGACAAAGGTCATGGAGCATTGTGATGACAAGGGTCACGGAGCATTGTGATGAAAAGTTCATGGAGCATTGGGGTTACAAAGGTAACAGAGCCTTGTGATGACGCGGGCATGGACCGTTGTGATGACAAACGTTATGAAGCATAGTGATGACTGGAGTCACGGAGCATTGTGATGACAGGGGTCATGGAGCATTGTGATGACAAGGGCATGGAGCATTGTGATGACAGGGTCATGGAGCATTGGTCTGACAAGTTTCATAGATTATTGTGATGACATTGGACATGGTGCATTGTGATGACTAGGGCATGGAGCATTGTGAAGACATGGGCATGGAGTAATGTGAAGACAGGTGTCAGGGAGCATTGTGATGACCTATGTCATGGTCCATTGCGATGACCATAGCATGGAGCATTGTGATGAAAAAGAGCATGGAGCATTGTGATGAAAAGAGCATGGAGTATTGTGATGACAGGCATCATGGAGCGTTGTGATGACAAGAGTTATGGAACATTGTGATCACAAGTATTTGGAGCATTGCAATGACAGAGGTCATGGATCATTTTGATTTCAAGGAGCATGTAGCATTGTGATGACAAGGGCATGAAGAAATGTGATCCCAAGTTTCATGTAGGATAGTGATGACAATGGTAATGGAGTATTGTGATGACAAGTGCATAGAGTATTGTAATGAGAAGGTCATGTAGCATTTTGATGACAAAGGCATGGAGCATTGTGATGACAGGAGTCATGGAGTACTGTGATGACAAGCGTCACGGAGCATTGTTAATACAGGGGTCATGGAGCATTGGGATGACAAGGGCATGGATCATTGTGATGACAAGCGTCATGCAGTATTGGGCTGAAAATATTCATGGAGTATTGTGATGACAGTGGTCATGGAGCATTGTGATGACTAGGGAATGGAGCATTGTGATGACAAGAGTCCCGGATCATTGTGTTGTCAGGTGTCATGGAGTGTTGTGATGACAGTGGTCATGGAGCATCGTGATGATATTGGTCTTGGAGCATTGTGATGAGAAGGTCATGGAGCATTGGGCTGAAAATATTCATGGAGTACTCTGATGACAGGGATCATGGAGCATTGTGATGACAAGGGAATGGAGCATGGTGATGACAAGGTCCTGGAGCATTGTGATGAGAAGACCATGGAGACTTGTGATGACAAGTCTCATGGAGCATTCTGATGATAAGGGGAATGGAGCATTGTGATTACAGGGGTCTTGGAGCATTGTGATGACAAGGGCATGTAGCATTGTGAGGAGAAGGCCATGGAACATTCTGATGACATGCGTCATGGAGCTTTGTGATGACAATGGCATGGAGCATTGTGATTACATGGGTTTTGGAGCATTGTGATGACAAGGGTCATGGAGCCTTGTGATGACAAGGCCGTGGAACATTGTGATGGCAGGGGTCATGGAGCATTGTTATGACAGAGATAATGGAGCATTGTGATGAGAAGGGCATTGAGCATTGGTCTGAAATGTTTCATGGATTATTGTGATGGCAGATGGAATGGCGCATTGTGATGACAAGGGCATGGAGCATTGTGAGGACCACGTCATGCAGTATTGTGAAGACAGGTGTCAGGGAGCATTGTGATGAGATATGTAATGGCCCATTGTGATGACAATGGCATAGCGCATTGTGATGCCAAGTGTCATGGAGGATTCTGATGACAAAGGTAATGGAGCATTGTGATGACAATGGTTTGGAGCATTGTGATGAAAAGGGTCAGGGAGCATTGTGCTCACAAGTTCATGGAGAATTGTGATGACAAGGGTCATGGAGCCTTGTGATGACAGGGCCGTGGATCATTGTGTGGGCAGGTGTCATGGAGCATTGTTATGACAGTGGTAATGGAGCATTGTGATGAGAAGGGCATTGAGCATTGGTCTGAAAGGTTTCATGGATTTTTGTGATGAGATTGGGCATATAGCACTGTGATGACAAGGGCACGGAACACTGTGATACATGGTTCATGGAGGATTGTAATGACAAGGGCATGGAGCATTGTGATGAGAAGGGCATCAAGCATTGTGATGACAAGTGTCATGGAGCTTTGTGATGACAAGGGCATGGAGCATTGTGATGCCAATTCTCATGGAGACTTGTGATGACAAATAACAGGGAGCATTTCGATGACAATGGTGTGGTGCATTGTGATGAGAAGGGCCGGGAGCATTTTGATGACAGGGTCATGCAGCAATTTGATGAAAATGTAATGGAATATTTTGAGGGCAGGGGGTTTAGGACATTGTGATGTCAGGGGTCATGGAGCTTTGGGATGAAAAGGGTCATGGTGCATTTTGATGACAGGGGTTATGGAACATTATGATTACAGGGGTGAGGGGTATTGTGATGACTAGTGATGGAACATTGTGATATCTCTGGTGAGAGAGCATTTGGATGAGAAGTGCATGGAGCATTGTGATTACAAGGTTTATGGAGCATAGTGATTACAAGGTTGTGGACCGATGTGATGAAAAGCACGTGGCACATTGTGATGACAATGGTCATGGAGCATTGTTCTGACAAAAGCATGGAGCATTGTGATGACAATGGTCACGGAGCGTTGTGATGAAAAGTTCAAGGAGCATTGTGGTTACAAAGGTCACAGAGCCTTGTGATGACACGGGCATGGACCGTTTTGATGACAAACTTTATGAAGCATTGTGATGACTGGATTCACGGAGCATTGTGATGATAGGGGTCATGGAGCATTGTGAGGACAAGGGCATGGAGCATTGTGGTGACAGGGGCATTGAACATTGATCTGAAAAGTTTCAAAGATTATTGTGATGACAGTGGACATGGTGCATTGTAATGACAAGTGTATGGATCATGGTGATGAGAAGGTCATGGAGTATTGTGAAGACAGTTGTCAGGGAGCATTGTGATGACATATGTCATGGTCCATTGCAATGAAAATGGCATGGAGCATTGTGATGCTAAATGTAATGGAGGATTGTGATGACAAATAAAATGGAGCATTGTGATGACTAGGGCTTGGAGCAATATGATGACAAGGGCTATTGAGAATTTTCTTCACAAAGTTGTGAAGCATTGTGATGACAAGGTCCTGGAGCATTGTGATGAGAAATCCATGGAGCCTTGTGATGACAAGTCTCATATAGCACACTGATGAAAAGGGGCATGGACCACTGTGATTACAGGTGTCTTGGAACATTGTGATGACAAGGGCATGGAGCATTGTGAAGAGAAGGCCAAGGAGCATTCTGAAGACATGCGTCATTGGGCTTTGTGATGACCAGCGCATGGAGCATTTTGATTACAGGGGTCTTGTAGCAGTGTGATGGAAAGGGCGTGGAACATTGTGATGAAAAATTCATGGAGCCTTGTCATGACAGGTTTCAAGGAGCATACAGACAACAAGTGTCATGAAGCATATTGATGACAAGTGTATTGAGCATTGTGATGACAAAGGTCATGGGGCATTGTGATGACATGTGTCATGGAGCTTAGTGATGACAAGGGCATGGAGCAATGTGATGCCAAGGGTCATGGAGGATTCTGATGACAAATGTAATGGTGCATTGTGATGACAATGGCTTGGAGCATTGAGATGACAAGTTTCAGGGAGCATTTTGATGACGGGGTTACGGAACATTGTGATGTCAGGGATCATCGAACATTGTGATGATAAGTGCATGTAGCACTGTGATGACAGGAGTCATGGAACATTGTGATGACAGGGGTGGGGGAGTATTGTGGCGAATGGTGAAGTAACATTGTGATATCAGTGGTGAGAGAGCATTTTGATGAGAAGTTCATGGAGCATTGTGATGACAATGTTTATGGAGCATTGTGATGACAGGATTGTGGAGCACTGTAATGACAAGTGCATGGTGCATTGTGATGACATGTGTCATGGAGCATTGTGCTGACAAGCGCATGGAGCATTATGATGACAAGGGTCATGGATCATTGTGATTACAGGGGTCGTGGAGCATTGTGATGACAGAGGTAATGGAGCATTGTGATGAAAAGGGCATAGAGCATTTTGGTGACAGGGGCATGGAGCACTGGTCTGACAAGTTTCATAGATTATTGTGATGACAGTGGACATGGTGCATTGTTATGACAAGGGCATGGATCATTGTGATGAGAAGGTCATGCAGTATTGTGAAGACAGCTGTCAGGGAGCATTGTGATGACATATGTAATGGCCCATTGTGGTGACAATGGCATGGAGCATTGTGATGCCAAGTGTCATGGATGATTCTGATGACAAATGTAATGGAGCATTGTGATGACAATGGCTTGGAGCATTGTGATGACAAGAGTTAAGGAGCATTGTGCTGACCAGTGCATGGAGAATTGTGATGACAAGGGTCATGGAGCAATCTGATGACAAACTTGTGGAGTATTATGATGACAATGGCATGGAGCATTGTGATGAAAACGGCATGGGGCATTGTGATGAAAAAGGCATGGAGCCTTTTCATGACAGAGTTCAAGGAGCATTCTGACGACAAGTGTCAGAGAGCATTGTGATGACAAGTGTATTGAGAATTGTGATGACCAAGGTCATGGAGCATTGTGATGAAAAGGGCATGGAGTATTGTGATGACAGGCATCATGGAGCGTTGTGATGACAAGTGATATGGAGCATTGTGATCACAAAGCTTTGGAGCATTTTGATGACAGATTTCATGGATCTTTTTGATATTAAGGAGCATGGAGCATTGTGATGACAAGGGCATAAAGCAATGTGATCCCAAGGTTCATGGAGGATTGTGATGACAATGGTAATGGAGTATTGTGATGACAAGCGCATAGAGCATTGTAATTACAAGGTCATTTAGCCTTTTGCTGACAAAGTCATCTAGCATTGTGATGACAGGTGTCATGGAGCACTGTGGTGACAAGCATCACGGAGGATTGTGAACACAGGGGTCATTGAGCATTGGGTTGAAAAGGGCATGCATCATTGTGATGACAAGTATCATGGAGCATTGGGCTGAAAATATTCATGAAGTATTGTGAAGACGGGGGACATGGAGAATTGTGATGACATAGGTCATGGAGAATTTTGATTTCATTGTGCTGACAATAGCCGGAAGCATTTTAATGATGGGCATGATGCATTGTGATGACAGGGTTCAGGCAGCATTGAGATGAAAAGGGGCATGGAGCATTTTGATTACAGGGGTCTTGAGCATTGTGATGACAAGGGCATGGAGCATTGTGATGAGAAATCCATGGAACATTCTGATGACATGTGTCATGGAGCTTTGTGATGACAAGGGCATGGAGCATTGTGATTACAGGGGTCTTGGATCATTGTGATGACAAGTGTCATGGAGCCTTGTGATTACAAGTCCGTGGAACATTGTGATGGCAGGGGTCATGGAGCATTGTGATGAGAAGGGCATGGAGCATTGTGATTACATGGGCACGGAACACTGTGATGCATGGGTCATGCAGGATTTTAATGACTAGGGCATGGAGCATTGTGATGAGAAATGCATCGAGCATTGTGATGACAAGTGTCATGGAGCTTTCTGATGACAAGGGCATGGAGCAATGGGATGAGAGGGTTCATGGAGCATTGTGATGACAATGACATGGAGCATTGTGATGCCATGTGTCATGGAGCTTTGTGATGACAAGTCATGGAGCATTTTGATGACAAGGGAATGGTGCAATGTGATGAGAAGTGCAGGGAGCATTTTGATGACCGGGTCATGCAGCAATTTGATAAAAAGTGTAATGGAATATTTTGATGGCATGGGTTATAGAACATTGTGATGTCAGGGTTCTTGGAGCTTTGGGATGAAAAGGGTCATGGAGCATTTTGATGACAGGGCTTATGGAACATTGTTATGTCAGGGGTCATGCAATATTGTGATGATAAAGGGATGTAGCATTGTGATGACAGGGTCATGGAACATTGTGATTCTAGGGGTGAGGGTGTATTGTGATGACTAGTGATGGAACATTGTGATATCTATGGTGAGAGAGCATTTTGATGAGAAGTTCATGGACCATTGTGATAACAAAATTTATGGAGCATTGCAATCATAAGGTTGTGGACAGTTGTGATGAAATGTGCGTGGCACATTGTGATGACAATGGTCATGGAGCATTGTTCTGACAAAGAAATGGAGCATTGTGATGACAAGCGTCCCAGAGAATGGTGAGGAAATGTTCATGGAGCATTGTGGTTACAAATGTCACAGAGCCTTGTGATGACGCGGACATGGACCATTGTGATGACAAACGTTATGAAGCATTGTGATGACTGGAGTCACGGAGCATTGGGATGACAGGGGTCATGGAGCATTGTGATGACAAGTGCATGGAGCATTGTGATGACAGGGGAATGGAGCATTGGTCTGAAAAATTTCATAGATTATTGTGATGACCATGGGCATGGTGCATTGTGATGACAAGGGCATG
Source organism: Mesoplodon mirus (assembly GCF_964341445.2). Taxonomy (NCBI): domain Eukaryota; kingdom Metazoa; phylum Chordata; class Mammalia; order Artiodactyla; family Ziphiidae; genus Mesoplodon; species Mesoplodon mirus. Next base: position 231,727 of record NW_028295486.1, read on the forward strand.
GAGCATTGTGATGAGAAAGTCATGGAATATTGTGAAGAGTGATGTCTGGGAGCATTGTGATGACATATGTCATGGTCCATTGCGATGACAATGGCATGGAGCATTGTGATGTCAAATGTAATGGAGGATTGTGATGACAAATATAAAGGAGCATTGTGATGATTAGGGCTTGCAGCATTATGATGACAAGGGCCATTGAGAATTTTCATGACAAGGTCGTGAAGCATTGTGATGACAAGATCCTGGAGCATTTTGATGACAAAGCTATGGAGCCTTGTGATGACAAGTCTCATGGAGCATACTGATGAAAAGGGGCATGGAGCATTGTGATTACAGGGGTCATGGAACATTGTGATGACAAGGGCCTGGAACATTGTGAGGAGAAGACCAAGGAGCATTCTGATGGCATGCGTCGATGAGATTTGTGATGACAAGGGCATGGAGCATTTTGATTACATGGGTCTTGGAGCATTGTGATGAAAAGGGCATGGATCATTGTGATGAAAAAGGCATGGAGCCTTGTCATAACAGAGTTCAAGGAGGATAGAGACAACAAGTGTCAGGGAGCATTTTGATGACAAGTGTATTGAGCATTGTGATGACCAAGGTCATGGAGCATTGTGATGATAAGGGCATGGGGCATTGTGAAGAAAAAGGCATGGAGCCTTTTCGTGGCAGGTTTCAAGGAGCATTCTGATGACAATGTCAGGGAGCATTGTGATGACATGTATATTGAGAATTGTGATGACAAAGGTTATGGAGCATTGTGATGAAAAGGGCATGGAGTATTGTGATGACAGGCATCATGGAGCGTTGAGATGACAAGTGTTATGGAATATTGTGATCACAAGGGTTTGGAGCATTGTTATGACAGAGGTCATGGTGCATTTTGATTTCATTGTGATGACAATAGCATGAAGCATTATGATGATAGGCATGGTGCATTGTGATGACAGGGTTAATGGATCATTGAGATGAAAAAGAGCATGGAGCATTGTGATTACAAGGTTCTTGGAGTGTTGTGATGAGAAGGGTCATGGAGCCTTGTGATGACAAGGCCATGGAATATCGTGATGGCAGGGGCATGGAGCATTGTTATGAGAGGGGTAATGGAGCATTTTGATGGCAAGGGCATGGATCATTGTGATGAGAAGGCCATGTAGCATTCTGATGACATGTGTCATGGAGCATTGTGATGACAATGACATGGAGCATTGTGATGCCATGGGTCAGGGATCTTTGAGATGACAAAGGTCATGGAGCATTTTGATGGCAAGGGCGTTGTGCATTGTGATGAGAAGGGCAGGGAGAAATGTGATGACAGGTTCATGGAGCAATTTGTTGAAATTTTCATGGAACATTTTGATGACAGGTGTTATGGAACATTGTGATGTCAGGGGCATCGAACATTTTGATGATAAGTGCATGTAGCATTGTGATGACAGGAGTCATGGAACATTGTGATGACAGGTGGGAGGGAGTATTGTGACAAATAGTGATGTAGCATTGTGATATCAGTGGTGAGAGAGCATTTTGATTAGAAGTGCATGGAGGATTATGATGACAATGTTTATGGAGCATTGTGATGACAAGATTGTAGAGCACTGTGATGACAAGCGCATGGTGCATTGTGATGACATGTGTCAAGGAGCATTGTGCTGACAAGCGCAAGGAGCATTGTGATGACAAGGGTCATGGAGCATTGTGCTGAGAAAGGCATAGAGCATTGTGATGACAAGGGTCAAAGAGCATTGTATGAAAAGTTCATGGGGCATTGTGGTTAAAATGGTCACAGAGACTGTTGATGACGAGGGCATGGACCATTGTGATGACAAAGGTCATGAAGCATTGTGATGACTGGAGTCACGGAGGATTGTGATGTCAGGGGTCAGGGAGCATTGTGATAACAAGGGCATGGAGCATGGTGATGACAAGGGCATGGATCATTGGTCTCATAAATTTCATGTATTATTGTGATGACTGTTGGAATGGTGCATTGTGGTGACAAGGGAATGGAGCATTGTGATGCCAAGTGTCATGGAGGATTCTGATGACAAATGTAATGGTGCATTGTGATGACAATGGCTTGGAGCATTGAGATGACAAGGGTCAGGGAGCATTGTGCTGACAAGTGCATGGAGAATTGTGATGACAAAGATCATGGAGCATTGTGATGACAAGCTTGTTGAGTATTTTGATGACAGTGGCGTGGAACATTGTGATGAAAACGGCATGGGGCATTTTGATGAAAAAGGCATGGAGCCTTTTTGTGACAGGGTTCAAGTAGCATTCTGACGACAAGTGTCAGGGAGCATTGTGATGACAAGTGTATTGAGAATTGTGATGACAAATATAATGGAGCATTGTGATGAAAAGGGCATGGAGTATTGTGATGACCGGCATCATGGAGCGTTGTGATGACAATTGTTATGGAACATTGTGATCACATGTGTTTGGAGCATTGTGATGACAGAGGTCATGGATCATTTTGATTTAAAGGAGCATGGAGCATTGTGATTACAAGGGCATGAAGCACTGTGATCCCAAGGTTCATGGAGGATTGTTATGACAATGGTAGTGGAGTATTGTGATGACAAGCGCATAGAGCATTGTAATGACAAGGTCATGAAGCATTTTGCTGACAAAATCATGGAGCATTGTGATGACAGGTGTCATGGAGCATTGTCAATACAGGGGTCATGGAATATTGTGATGACAAAGGCATGGATGATTGTGATGACAAGGGTCATGTAGCATTGGGCTGAAAATATTCATGGAGTATTGTGATTACAGGGGTCTTGGAGCATTGTGATGACAGGATTCCCGGATCATTGTGTTGTCAGGTGTCATGGAATGTTGTGATGACCGTGGACATGGAGCATTGTGATGATATTGGTCATGGAGCATTGTGATGAGAAGGTCAAGGAGCATTGGGCTGAAAACGTTCATCGAGTATTGTGTTGACAGTGGCCATGGAGGCTTGTGATGACAAGGTATTGGAGCATTGTGATGAGAAGACCATGGAGACTTGTAATGACAAGTCTCATGGAATATTCTGATGAAAAGGGGCATGGTGCATTGTGATTACAGGGGTCTTGGGGCATTGTGATGACATGGGCTTGGAGCATTGGGATGAGATGGCCATGGAACGTTCTGATGACATGCCTCATGGAGCTTTGTGATGACAAGGTCATGGAGCATTGTGATTACAGGGGTCTTGGAGCATTGTGATTAGAAGGGTCATGGAGCCTTGTGATGACAAGGCCATGGAACATCGTGATGGCAGGGGTCATGGAGCATTGTTATGACAGGGTTAATGGAGAATTGTGATGGCAAGGGCATGGAACATTGTGATTACAAGGTCATGGATTATTGTGAAGACAGGTGTCAGGGAGCATTGTGATGGCATATTTCATGTTCCATTGTGATGACAATGGCATGGAGCATTGTGATGCCGAGTGTTATGGAGGATTGTGATGACAAAGGTAATGGAGCATTGTGTTGACAAGGGCTTGGAGCATTGTGATGACAAGGGCCATGGAGCATTGTGATGACAAGAGCATGGAGCATTGTGATGACAACGGTCTTTGAGAATTTTGATGAAAAGGTCGTGAAGCATTGTGATGACAAAGGCATGGAGTTTGCTATGACAGGGGTCATGGGACATTGCGATGACAAGTGAATGGAGAATCGTGATGACAAGAGCATGTAACATGGGGATGAGATCTGTCATGGAGCATTGTGATGACAAGGACCTGGAGAATTGTGATGACAAGGGACATGGAGCATTGTGATGATCAGGGCATGGAGCATTGTTATGGCAAGACTGTGGAGCACTGTGATGAGAAGACCATGGATAATTCTGGTGATGAGCATCATGGAGCACTGTAATGACAAGGGGCATGGAGCATTGTGATGATAGGTCTCATGGATCTTTGTGATGACCGGGGTCTTGGATCATTGTGATGACAAGGGTCATGGAGTATTCTGATGACAAGCTTGTGCATTATTGTGATGACAAAGCATTTAACAATGTGAAGGGAAGTGTCATGGAACATAGTGATGCCAAGAACGTGGAGAATTGTGATGAAAGGGAACATAGAGCATTGTGATGACCAGGGCATGGAGCACTGTGATGGCAAGACCGTGGAGCACTGTGATGAGAAGACCATGGATAATTGTGATGACGAGCGTCATGGAGCGCTATAATGACAAGCGGCATGGAGCATTGTGTTTACAGGGGTCTTGGAGCATTGTGATGACAAGGACATGGAGCATTGTGAGGAGAAGGCCATGGAGCATTCTGATGAATGCGTCATGGAGCACTGTGATGACAAGTGCATGGAGCACTGTGATTACAGGGGTCTTGGAGCATTGTGATGAAAAGGGCATGGATCATTGTGATGAAAAAGGCATGGAGCCCTGTAATGACAGTGTTCAAGGAGCATACTGACGACAAGTGTCAGGGAGCATTGTGATGACAAAGGTTATGGAGCATAGTGATGAGAAGTCTATGGATAATTGTGATTATGAGCATCATGGGGTGTTGTGATGAGAAGTGTTATGGAACATTGTGATCCCAACGGTTTGGAGCATTGTGATGACAGAGGTCATGGAGCATTTTTATTTCATTGTGAGGAAAATAGCCTGAAGCATTATGATAATGGGCATGGTGCATTGTGATGATAGGATTCATGGAGTTTTGAGATGAAAAGTGGCATGGAGCATTGTGATAAAAAGTGTCTTGGAGCATTGTGATGAGAAGTCCATGGAACATTCTAATGACATGCGTCATGGAGCTTTGTGATGACAATGGCATGGAGCATTGTGATTACAGGGGTCTTGGAACATTGTGATGATAAGTGTCATGGAGCCTTGTGAATGACAAGGCCGTGGAACTTTGTGATGGCAGGGTTCATGGAACATTGTTATGACAGGTGTAATGGAGCATTGTGATGAGAAGGACAGGAAGCATTGGTGTGAAATGTTTCATGGATTATTGTGATGAGAGTGGACATGGAGCATTGTGATGACAAGAGCACGGAACACTGATACAATGGTCATAGAGGATTGTAATGACAAGGGCATGGAGCATAGTAATGAGAAGGGCATCGAGCATTGTGATGACATGTGTCATGGAGCTTTGTGATGACAAGGGCATGGAGAAATGTGATGAGAAGGTTCATGGAGCATTGTGATGACAATGACATGGAGCATTGTGATGTCAAGGGTCAAGGAGATTTGTGATGACAAAAGTCACGGAGCATTTTGATGACAAGGGCGTGGTGCATTGTGATGAGAAGGCCAGGGAGCATTTTGATGACAGTGTCATGCAGCAATTTGATGAAAATTGTAATGGAATATTTTGATGACAGGGGTTATTGAACATTGTGATGTCAGGGGTCACGGAGCTTTGGGATAAAAAGTGTCATGGAGCATTTTGATGACAGGGGTTATGGAACATTGTGATGTCAGGTGTCATGGAACATTGTGATGATAAGGGGATGTAGCATTGTGATGACAGGGGTCATGGAACATTGTGATTACCGGATCTTGAAGCATTGTGATGAGAAGGGTCATGGAGCCTTGTGATGACAAGGCCATGGAACATCGTGATGGCAGGGGTCATGGAGCATTGTTATGACAGGGGTAATGGAACATTGTGATGGCAATGGCATGGAGGATTGTGATGAGAAGGCCATGGAGCATTCTGATGACATGTGTCATGGAGCTTTGTGATGACAACGGCATGGAGCAATGTGATGAATGCGATCATGGAGCATTGTGATGAAAATGACATGGAGCATTGTGATGCCAAGGGTCATGGATCTTTGTGATGACAAAGGTCATGGAGGATTTTGATGACAAGGGCGTTGTGCATTGTGATGAGAAGGGCAGGGAGCATTGTGATGACAGGGTCATGGAGCAATTGGATGAAATGTGTCATGGAACATTTTGGTGACAGTGGTTATTGAACATTGTGATGCCAGGTGTCATGGAGCATTTTGATGAAAAGGTTTTGGGAGCATTTTGATGACAGGGGTTATGGAACATTGTGATGTCAGGGGTCATCGAACATTGTGATGATATGTGCATGTACAATTGTGATGACAGGAGTCATGGATCATTGTGATGACAGGGGTGAGGGAGTATTGTGACGAATAGTGATGTAACGTTGTGATATCAGTGGTGAGAGAGCATTTTGATGAGAAGTGCATGGAGCATTGTGATGACAAGTTTTCTGGAGCATTGTGATGACAAGATTGTTGAGCACTGTGATGACAAGCGCATGGTGCATTTTGATGACATGTGTCATGGAACATTGTGCTGACAAGCACATGGAACATTGTGATGACAAGTGTCATGGAGCATTGTGCTGAGAAAGGCAGAGAGGATTGTGATGACAAGGGTCAAAGAGAATTGTGATGAAAAGTTCATGGAGCATTGTGGTTAAAATGGTCACAGAGACTGTTGATGACGAGGGCATGGACCATTGAGATGACAAAGGTCATGAAGCATTGTGATGAATGAAGTCACGGAGCATAGTAATGACAGGGGTCATGGAACAATGTGATAACAAGGGCATGGAGCATTGTGATGACAGGTGTCATGGAGCACTGTGATGACAAGCATCACGGAGCATTGTGAATACAGGGGTCATGGAGCATTGGGATGACAAGGGCATGGATCATTGTGATGACAAGGGTCATGGAGCATTGGGCTGAATATGTTCATGGAGTATTGTGATGACAGGGGTCATGGAGCATTTTGATGAGAAGGTCATAGAGCATTGGGCTGAAAATGTTCATGGAGTATCGTGATGACAGGGATCATGGAGCATTATGATGACAAGTTCCTGGAGCACTTTTATGAGAATACAATGGAGACTTGTGATGACAAGTCTCATGGAGCATTCTGATGAAAAGGGACATGGAGCATTGTGATTACAGGGGTCTTGGAGCATTGTGATGACAAGGGCATGGAGCATTGTGAGGAGAAGGCCATGAAGCATTCTGATCACATGCGTCATTGAGTTTTGTGACGACAAGAGCATGGAGCATTGTGATTACAGCGGTCTTGGAGCATTGTGATGAAAAGGGCATGGATCATTGTGATGAAAAAGGCATGGAGACGTGTCATGACAGGTTTAATGGAGCAGACTGATGACAAGTGTCAGGGAGCATTGTGATGACAAGTGTACTGAGCATTGTGATGACAAAAGTCATGGAGCATTGTGATGAGAAGACCATGGATAATTGTGATGATGAGCGACATAGGGTGTTGTGATGATAAGTGTTATGGAACATTGTGATCACAAGGGATTGGAGCATTGTGATGACAGAGGTCATGGAGCATATTGATTTCATTGTGATGAAAATAGCCTGAAGCATTATGATGATGGGCATGGTCCATTGTGATGACAGGGTTCATGGAGCATTGAGATGAAAAGTCTCATGGATCATTTGGATTACAAGGGTCTTGGAGCATTGTGATGACAAGGGCATGGAGCATTTTGAGGAGAAGACCATGGAACATTCTGATGACATGTGTCATGGAGATTTGTGATGACAAGGGCATGGAGCATTGTGATTAGAGGGGTTTTGGAGCATTGTGATGACAAGGGTCATGGAGCATTGTTATGACAGGTGTAATGGAGCATTGTGATGAGAAGGGCATGGAGCATTGTGATTAGAAGGGTTATGGAGCCTTGCGCTGACATATTTGTGGACCGTTGGGATGAAAAGCGCGTGGCACATTGTGATGACAAGTGTCATGGAGCATTTTTCTGACAAAGGCATGGAGCATTGTGATGACAAGGGTCTCGGAGCATTGTGATGAAAAGTTCATGGAGCTTTGTGGTTACAAACGTAACAGAGCCTTTTGATGATGCGAGCATTGACCATTGTGATGACAAATTTTATGAAGAATTGTGATGACTGTAGTCACGGAGCATTGTGATGACAGTGGTCATGGAGCTATGTGATGACAAGGGCATGGAGCATTGTGCTGAGAAAGGCATAGAGCATTGTGATGACAAGTGTCAAAGAGCATTATGATGAAATGTTCATGGAGCATTGTGCTTAAAAAGGTCACAGAGACTGTTGATGATGATGGCATAGACCATTGTGATGACAAAGGTCATGGAGCACTGTGATGACTGGAGTCACGGAGCATTGTGATGACAGGGGTCATGGAACATTGTGATAACAAGGGCATGGAGCATTGTGATGACAAGGGCATGGAGCATTGGTCTAACAATTTTCATGGAGTATTGCGATGACAGTTGGAATGGCGCATTCTGATGACAAGGGCATGGAGCATTGTGATGACGAGGTCATGCAGTATTTTGAAGAGAGGTGTCATGGAGCACTGTGATGACATATGTAATGGCCCATTGTGATAACAACGGCCTGGAGCATTGTGATGCCAAGTTTCATGGAGGATTCTGATGACAAAGTTAATGGAGCATTGTGATGACAAGGGTCAGGGAGCATTGTGCTGACAAGTGCATGGAGAATTGTGATGACAAGGGTCATGAAGCATTCTGATGACGAGCTTGTGGAGTATTTTGATGATAATGGCATGGAGCATTGTGATGAAAATGGCATGGGGCTTTGTGATGAAAAAGGCATGGAGCCATTTCGTGACAGGGTTCAAGGAGCATTCTGACGACAAGTGTCAGGGAGCATTGTTATGACAAGTGTATTGAGAATTGTGATGACAAAGGTCATGGAGCATTGTGATGAAAATGGCATGGAGTATTGTGATGACAGTCATCATGGAGCGTTGTGATTACAAGTGTTATGGAACATTGTGATCACAATGTTTTGGAGCATTGTGATGACAAAGCTCATGCATCATTTTGATTTCAAGGAGCATGGAGCACTCTGATGACAAGGTCATGAAGCAATCTGATCAAAATGTTCATGGAGGATTGTGATGACAAGCGCATAGAGCATTGTAATGACAAGGTCATGTAGCATTTTGCTGACAAAGGCATGGAGCATTGTGATGACTGGTGTCATGGAGCACTGTGATGACAAGCGTCACGAAGCATTGTGAATACAGGGGTCATGGATCATTGGGATGACAAGGGTCATGGAGCAGTGGTCTGAAAATGTTCATGGAGTATTGTGATGACAGGGGTCTTGTAGAATTATGATGACAGAGGTCATGTAGAATTTTGATTTCATTGTGCTGACAATAGCTGGAAGCATTATGATGATGGGCATGATGCATTGTGATGACAGGTTTCATGGACCATTGAGTTGAAAAGGGGCATGGAGCATTGTGATTACAGGGATTTGGGAGCATTGTGATGACAAGGGTATGGAGCATTTTGAGGAGAAGACCATGGAACATTCTGATGACATGTGTCATGGAGATTTGTGATGACAAGGGCATGGAGCATTGTGATTACAGGGGTTTAGGAGCATTGTGATGACAAGGGTCATGGAGCATTGTTTTGACTGGTGTAATGGAACATTGTGATGAGAAGGGCATGGAGCCTTGTGATTAGAAGTTTTTGGAGCATTGCGCTGACAAATTTGTGGACCGTTGGGATGAAAAGCGTGTGGCACATTGTGATGACAAGTGTCATGGAGCATTTTTCTGACAAAGGTATGGAGCATTGTGATGACAAGGTTCTCGGAGCATTGTGATGAAAAGTTCATGGAACATTGTGGTTACAAAGGTAACACAGCCTTTTGATGACGAGAGCATTGACCATTGTGATGACAAATGTTATGAAGAATTGTGATGATTGGAGTCATGGAGCATTGTGATGACAGGGGTCATGGAGCAATGTGATGACAAGGGCATGGAGCATTGTGCTGAGAAAGTCATAGATCATTGGGATGACAAGTATCAAAGAGCATTGTGATGAAATGTTCATGGAGCATTGTGCTTAAAAAGGTCACAGAGACTGTTGATGATGAGGGCATAGAGCATTGTGATGACAAAAGTCATGGAGCATTGTGATGACTGGTGTCATGGAGCACTGTGATGACAAGCGTCACGGAGCATTGTGAATACAGGGGTCATGGAGCATTGGGATGACAAGTTCATGGATGATTGTGATGACAAGAGTCATGGAACATTGGGCTGAAAATATTCATGGAGTATTGTGATGACAGGGGTCATGGAGCATTGTGATGAGTAGGGAATGGAGCATTGTGATGACAAGAGTCCCGGATCATTGTGTTGTCAGGTGTCATGGAGTGTTGTGATGACAGTGGTCATGGAGCATTTTGATGATATTTGTCATGGAGCATTGTGATGAGAATTTCATGGAGCATTGGGCTGAAAATATTCATGGATTATTGTGATGACAGGGGTCATGGAGCATTGTGATGACAAGGGAATGGAACATGGTGATTCCAAGGTCCTGGAGCATTGTGATGATAAAACCATGGAGACTTGTGATGACAAGTCTCATGGAGCATTCTGATGAAAAGGGGCATGGAGCATTGTGATTACATGGGTCTTGGAGCATTGTGATGACAAGGGCATGGAGCATTGTGAGGAGAAGGCCATGGAGCATTCTGATGACATGTGTCATGGAGATTGTGATGACAAGGGCATGGAGCACTGTGATTACAGGGGTCTTGGAGCATTGTGATGAAAAGGGCATGGATCATTGTGATGAAAAAGGCATGGAGCCCTGTAATGACAGTGTTCAAGGAGCATACTGACGACAAGTGTCAGGGAGCATTGTGATGACAAAGGTTATGGAGCATAGTGATGAGAAGTCTATGGATAATTGTGATTATGAGCATCATGGGGTGTTGTGATGAGAAGTGTTATGGAACATTGTGATCCCAACGGTTTGGAGCATTGTGATGACAGAGGTCATGGAGCATTTTTATTTCATTGTGAGGAAAATAGCCTGAAGCATTATGATAATGGGCATGGTGCATTGTGATGATAGGATTCATGGAGTTTTGAGATGAAAAGTGGCATGGAGCATTGTGATAAAAAGTGTCTTGGAGCATTGTGATGAGAAGTCCATGGAACATTCTAATGACATGCGTCATGGAGCTTTGTGATGACAATGGCATGGAGCATTGTGATTACAGGGGTCTTGGAACATTGTGATGATAAGTGTCATGGAGCCTTGTGAATGACAAGGCCGTGGAACTTTGTGATGGCAGGGTTCATGGAACATTGTTATGACAGGTGTAATGGAGCATTGTGATGAGAAGGACAGGAAGCATTGGTGTGAAATGTTTCATGGATTATTGTGATGAGAGTGGACATGGAGCATTGTGATGACAAGAGCACGGAACACTGATACAATGGTCATAGAGGATTGTAATGACAAGGGCATGGAGCATAGTAATGAGAAGGGCATCGAGCATTGTGATGACATGTGTCATGGAGCTTTGTGATGACAAGGGCATGGAGAAATGTGATGAGAAGGTTCATGGAGCATTGTGATGACAATGACATGGAGCATTGTGATGTCAAGGGTCAAGGAGATTTGTGATGACAAAAGTCACGGAGCATTTTGATGACAAGGGCGTGGTGCATTGTGATGAGAAGGCCAGGGAGCATTTTGATGACAGTGTCATGCAGCAATTTGATGAAAATTGTAATGGAATATTTTGATGACAGGGGTTATTGAACATTGTGATGTCAGGGGTCACGGAGCTTTGGGATAAAAAGTGTCATGGAGCATTTTGATGACAGGGGTTATGGAACATTGTGATGTCAGGTGTCATGGAACATTGTGATGATAAGGGGATGTAGCATTGTGATGACAGGGGTCATGGAACATTGTGATTACCGGATCTTGAAGCATTGTGATGAGAAGGGTCATGGAGCCTTGTGATGACAAGGCCATGGAACATCGTGATGGCAGGGGTCATGGAGCATTGTTATGACAGGGGTAATGGAACATTGTGATGGCAATGGCATGGAGGATTGTGATGAGAAGGCCATGGAGCATTCTGATGACATGTGTCATGGAGCTTTGTGATGACAACGGCATGGAGCAATGTGATGAATGCGATCATGGAGCATTGTGATGAAAATGACATGGAGCATTGTGATGCCAAGGGTCATGGATCTTTGTGATGACAAAGGTCATGGAGGATTTTGATGACAAGGGCGTTGTGCATTGTGATGAGAAGGGCAGGGAGCATTGTGATGACAGGGTCATGGAGCAATTGGATGAAATGTGTCATGGAACATTTTGGTGACAGTGGTTATTGAACATTGTGATGCCAGGTGTCATGGAGCATTTTGATGAAAAGGTTTTGGGAGCATTTTGATGACAGGGGTTATGGAACATTGTGATGTCAGGGGTCATCGAACATTGTGATGATATGTGCATGTACAATTGTGATGACAGGAGTCATGGATCATTGTGATGACAGGGGTGAGGGAGTATTGTGACGAATAGTGATGTAACGTTGTGATATCAGTGGTGAGAGAGCATTTTGATGAGAAGTGCATGGAGCATTGTGATGACAAGTTTTCTGGAGCATTGTGATGACAAGATTGTTGAGCACTGTGATGACAAGCGCATGGTGCATTTTGATGACATGTGTCATGGAACATTGTGCTGACAAGCACATGGAACATTGTGATGACAAGTGTCATGGAGCATTGTGCTGAGAAAGGCAGAGAGGATTGTGATGACAAGGGTCAAAGAGAATTGTGATGAAAAGTTCATGGAGCATTGTGGTTAAAATGGTCACAGAGACTGTTGATGACGAGGGCATGGACCATTGAGATGACAAAGGTCATGAAGCATTGTGATGAATGAAGTCACGGAGCATAGTAATGACAGGGGTCATGGAACAATGTGATAACAAGGGCATGGAGCATTGTGATGACAGGTGTCATGGAGCACTGTGATGACAAGCATCACGGAGCATTGTGAATACAGGGGTCATGGAGCATTGGGATGACAAGGGCATGGATCATTGTGATGACAAGGGTCATGGAGCATTGGGCTGAATATGTTCATGGAGTATTGTGATGACAGGGGTCATGGAGCATTTTGATGAGAAGGTCATAGAGCATTGGGCTGAAAATGTTCATGGAGTATCGTGATGACAGGGATCATGGAGCATTATGATGACAAGTTCCTGGAGCACTTTTATGAGAATACAATGGAGACTTGTGATGACAAGTCTCATGGAGCATTCTGATGAAAAGGGACATGGAGCATTGTGATTACAGGGGTCTTGGAGCATTGTGATGACAAGGGCATGGAGCATTGTGAGGAGAAGGCCATGAAGCATTCTGATCACATGCGTCATTGAGTTTTGTGACGACAAGAGCATGGAGCATTGTGATTACAGCGGTCTTGGAGCATTGTGATGAAAAGGGCATGGATCATTGTGATGAAAAAGGCATGGAGACGTGTCATGACAGGTTTAATGGAGCAGACTGATGACAAGTGTCAGGGAGCATTGTGATGACAAGTGTACTGAGCATTGTGATGACAAAAGTCATGGAGCATTGTGATGAGAAGACCATGGATAATTGTGATGATGAGCGACATAGGGTGTTGTGATGATAAGTGTTATGGAACATTGTGATCACAAGGGATTGGAGCATTGTGATGACAGAGGTCATGGAGCATATTGATTTCATTGTGATGAAAATAGCCTGAAGCATTATGATGATGGGCATGGTCCATTGTGATGACAGGGTTCATGGAGCATTGAGATGAAAAGTCTCATGGATCATTTGGATTACAAGGGTCTTGGAGCATTGTGATGACAAGGGCATGGAGCATTTTGAGGAGAAGACCATGGAACATTCTGATGACATGTGTCATGGAGATTTGTGATGACAAGGGCATGGAGCATTGTGATTAGAGGGGTTTTGGAGCATTGTGATGACAAGGGTCATGGAGCATTGTTATGACAGGTGTAATGGAGCATTGTGATGAGAAGGGCATGGAGCATTGTGATTAGAAGGGTTATGGAGCCTTGCGCTGACATATTTGTGGACCGTTGGGATGAAAAGCGCGTGGCACATTGTGATGACAAGTGTCATGGAGCATTTTTCTGACAAAGGCATGGAGCATTGTGATGACAAGGGTCTCGGAGCATTGTGATGAAAAGTTCATGGAGCATTGTGGTTACAAACGTAACAGAGCCTTTTGATGATGCGAGCATTGACCATTGTGATGACAAATTTTATGAAGAATTGTGATGACTGTAGTCACGGAGCATTGTGATGACAGTGGTCATGGAGCTATGTGATGACAAGGGCATGGAGCATTGTGCTGAGAAAGGCATAGAGCATTGTGATGACAAGTGTCAAAGAGCATTATGATGAAATGTTCATGGAGCATTGTGCTTAAAAAGGTCACAGAGACTGTTGATGATGATGGCATAGACCATTGTGATGACAAAGGTCATGGAGCACTGTGATGACTGGAGTCACGGAGCATTGTGATGACAGGGGTCATGGAACATTGTGATAACAAGGGCATGGAGCATTGTGATGACAAGGGCATGGAGCATTGGTCTAACAATTTTCATGGAGTATTGCGATGACAGTTGGAATGGCGCATTCTGATGACAAGGGCATGGAGCATTGTGATGACGAGGTCATGCAGTATTTTGAAGAGAGGTGTCATGGAGCACTGTGATGACATATGTAATGGCCCATTGTGATAACAACGGCCTGGAGCATTGTGATGCCAAGTTTCATGGAGGATTCTGATGACAAAGTTAATGGAGCATTGTGATGACAAGGGTCAGGGAGCATTGTGCTGACAAGTGCATGGAGAATTGTGATGACAAGGGTCATGAAGCATTCTGATGACGAGCTTGTGGAGTATTTTGATGATAATGGCATGGAGCATTGTGATGAAAATGGCATGGGGCTTTGTGATGAAAAAGGCATGGAGCCATTTCGTGACAGGGTTCAAGGAGCATTCTGACGACAAGTGTCAGGGAGCATTGTTATGACAAGTGTATTGAGAATTGTGATGACAAAGGTCATGGAGCATTGTGATGAAAATGGCATGGAGTATTGTGATGACAGTCATCATGGAGCGTTGTGATTACAAGTGTTATGGAACATTGTGATCACAATGTTTTGGAGCATTGTGATGACAAAGCTCATGCATCATTTTGATTTCAAGGAGCATGGAGCACTCTGATGACAAGGTCATGAAGCAATCTGATCAAAATGTTCATGGAGGATTGTGATGACAAGCGCATAGAGCATTGTAATGACAAGGTCATGTAGCATTTTGCTGACAAAGGCATGGAGCATTGTGATGACTGGTGTCATGGAGCACTGTGATGACAAGCGTCACGAAGCATTGTGAATACAGGGGTCATGGATCATTGGGATGACAAGGGTCATGGAGCAGTGGTCTGAAAATGTTCATGGAGTATTGTGATGACAGGGGTCTTGTAGAATTATGATGACAGAGGTCATGTAGAATTTTGATTTCATTGTGCTGACAATAGCTGGAAGCATTATGATGATGGGCATGATGCATTGTGATGACAGGTTTCATGGACCATTGAGTTGAAAAGGGGCATGGAGCATTGTGATTACAGGGATTTGGGAGCATTGTGATGACAAGGGTATGGAGCATTTTGAGGAGAAGACCATGGAACATTCTGATGACATGTGTCATGGAGATTTGTGATGACAAGGGCATGGAGCATTGTGATTACAGGGGTTTAGGAGCATTGTGATGACAAGGGTCATGGAGCATTGTTTTGACTGGTGTAATGGAACATTGTGATGAGAAGGGCATGGAGCCTTGTGATTAGAAGTTTTTGGAGCATTGCGCTGACAAATTTGTGGACCGTTGGGATGAAAAGCGTGTGGCACATTGTGATGACAAGTGTCATGGAGCATTTTTCTGACAAAGGTATGGAGCATTGTGATGACAAGGTTCTCGGAGCATTGTGATGAAAAGTTCATGGAACATTGTGGTTACAAAGGTAACACAGCCTTTTGATGACGAGAGCATTGACCATTGTGATGACAAATGTTATGAAGAATTGTGATGATTGGAGTCATGGAGCATTGTGATGACAGGGGTCATGGAGCAATGTGATGACAAGGGCATGGAGCATTGTGCTGAGAAAGTCATAGATCATTGGGATGACAAGTATCAAAGAGCATTGTGATGAAATGTTCATGGAGCATTGTGCTTAAAAAGGTCACAGAGACTGTTGATGATGAGGGCATAGAGCATTGTGATGACAAAAGTCATGGAGCATTGTGATGACTGGTGTCATGGAGCACTGTGATGACAAGCGTCACGGAGCATTGTGAATACAGGGGTCATGGAGCATTGGGATGACAAGTTCATGGATGATTGTGATGACAAGAGTCATGGAACATTGGGCTGAAAATATTCATGGAGTATTGTGATGACAGGGGTCATGGAGCATTGTGATGAGTAGGGAATGGAGCATTGTGATGACAAGAGTCCCGGATCATTGTGTTGTCAGGTGTCATGGAGTGTTGTGATGACAGTGGTCATGGAGCATTTTGATGATATTTGTCATGGAGCATTGTGATGAGAATTTCATGGAGCATTGGGCTGAAAATATTCATGGATTATTGTGATGACAGGGGTCATGGAGCATTGTGATGACAAGGGAATGGAACATGGTGATTCCAAGGTCCTGGAGCATTGTGATGATAAAACCATGGAGACTTGTGATGACAAGTCTCATGGAGCATTCTGATGAAAAGGGGCATGGAGCATTGTGATTACATGGGTCTTGGAGCATTGTGATGACAAGGGCATGGAGCATTGTGAGGAGAAGGCCATGGAGCATTCTGATGACATGTGTCATGGAGATTGTGATGACAAGGGCATGGAGCACTGTGATTACAGGGGTCTTGGAGCATTGTGATGAAAAGGGCATGGATCATTGTGATCAAATGGCATGGAGCCTTGTCATGACAGGTTTCAAGGAGCATACTGACGACAAGTGTCAAGGAGCATTTTGATGACAAGTGTATTGAGAATTGTGATGACAAATGTTATGGAGCATTGTGATGAGAAGACCATGGATAATTGTGATGATGTGCGTCATAGGGTGTTGTGATGATAAGTGTTATGGAACATTGTGATCACAAGGGTTTGGAGCATTATGATGACAGTGGTCATGGATAATTTTGATTTCATTGTGATGACAATAGCTTAAAGCATTATGATGATGGGCAAGTTGCATATTGATGACAGGCTTCATGGAGCATTGAAATGAAAAGGAGCATGGAGCATTGTGATTACAGGGGTCTTGGAGCATTGTCATGACAAGGGCATGGAGCATTGTGATGAGAAGGCCATGGAACATTCTGATGGCATGCGTCATGGGGCTTTGTGATGACAAGTGCATGGAACATTATGATTACAGGGGTCTTGGAGCATTGTGATGAAAAGGGTCATGGAGCCTTTGATGATAAGGCCGTGGAACATTGTGATGGCAGGGGTCATGGAGCATTTTTATGACAGTGGTAATGGAGCATTGTGATGAGGGCATTGAGCATTGTTCTGAAATGTTTCATGGATTATTGTGATGAGAGTGGGCATGGAGCATTCTGATGACAAGGGCAAGGAACACTGTGATACATGAGTCATGGAGGATTGTAATGACAAGGGCATGGAGCATTGTGATGAGAACGGCAAGGAGCATTGTGATGACAAGTGTCACGGAGATTTGTGATGACAAGGGCATGGAGCAATGTGATGAGAGAGTTCATCGAGCATTGTGATTACAATGACATGGAGCATTGTGATGCCAAGTGTCATGGAGCTTTGTGATGACAAAGGTCATGGAGCATTTTGATGACAAGGGTCTGGTGCATTGTGATGAGAAAGGCAGGGAGCATTTTGATGACAGGGTCATGCAGCAATTTGATGAAACGTGTAATGGAACATTTTGATGCCAGGGGTTATAGATCATTGTGTTGCCAGGGGTCATGGAGCATTTTGATGACAGTGGTTATGGAACATTGTGATGTCAGTGGTCATGGAACATTCTGCTGATAAGGGGATGTAGCATTGTGTTGACAGGGGTCATGGAACATTGTGATATCAGAGGTGAGGGAGGATTGTGATGACTAGTGATGGAACATTGTGATATCTCATGTGAGAGAGCATTTGGATGAGAAGTGCATGGAGCATTGTGCTTACAAGGTTTATGGAGCATAGCGATGACAAGGTTGTGGATCATTGTGATGAAAAGCACATGACACACTGTGATGACAAGCGTCACGGAGCATTGTGATGAAAAGTTCATGGAGCATTGTGTTTACAAAGGTCACAGAGCCATGTTATGATGCGAGCATGGACAGTTGTGATGACAAACGTTATGAAGCATTGTGATGACTGGAGTCACGGAGCATTGTGATGACAGGGGTCATGGAGCATTGTGATGCCAAGTGTCATGGAGTATACTGATGACAAAGGTAATGGAGCATTGTGATGACAATGGCTTGGAGCACTGTGATGACAAGAGTCAGGGAGCATTGTGATTACAACTGTATTGGGAATTTTGATGACAAATGTCATGGAGCATTGTGATGAAAAGGGCATGTAGTATTGTGATGACAGGCATCATGGAGCGTTGTGATGACAAGTGTTATGGAACATTGTGATCACAAGGGTTTGGAGCATTGTGATGACAGAGGTCATGGATCATTTTGATTTCAAGGAGCATGGAGCATTGTGATGACAAGGGCATGAGGCAATGTGATCCCAAGGTTCATGGAGGATTGTGATGAAAATGGAAATGGAGTATTGTGATGACAAGAGCATAGAGCATTGTAATGACAAGGTCATGTAGCATTTTGCTGATAAAGGCATGGAGCATTGTGATGACAGGTGTCATGTAGCACTGTGATGACAAGCGTCACGGCGCATTGTGAATACAGGGGTCATGGAGCATTAGGATGACAAAGGCCTGGTTCATTGTGATGACAAGAGAATAGTGCATGGTGATGAAAAGGTCTTGGAGCATTGTGATGAGATGACCATGGAGACTTGTGATGACAAGTCTAATGGAGCATTCTAATGAAAAGGGGCATGGAGCATTGTGATTACAGGTTCTTGGATCATTGTGATGACAAGGGCATGGAGCATTTTGATGAGAAGGCCATGGAACATTCTGATGACATGTGTCATGGAGCTTTGTGATGACAAGGGCATGGAGCAATGTGATGAGAGGGTTCATGGAGCATTGTGATGACAGTGACATGGAGCATTGTGATATCAAGGGTCATAGAGCTTTGTGATGACAAATGTCATGGAGCATTTTGATGAAAAGGGTGTGGTGCATTGTGATGAGAATGGCAGGGAGACTTTTGATGACAGGGTCATGCAGCAATTTGATGAAAAGTGTAATGGAACATTTTGATGACAGGGGTTATAGAACACTGTGATGCCAGGCATCATGGAGCTTTGGGATGAAAAGGGTCATGGAGCATTTTGATGAAAGTGGTTATGGAACATTGTGATGTCAGTGGTCATGGAACATTGTGCTGATAAGGGGATATAGCATTGTGATGACAGGGGTGATGGAACATTGTGATAACAGGGGTGAGGGAGGATTGTGATGACAAGGGCATGGAGCATTGTGATGACAAGGGCATGGAGCATTGTGATGACAAGGGCACGGAGTATTGTTAAGAAAGCTGTCAGGAAGCATTGTGATGACATATGTCAAGGTCCATTGCGATGACAATGGCATGGAGCATTGTGATTCCAAATGTAATGGAGGTTTGTGATGACAAATATAATGGAGCATTGTGATGACTAGGGCTTGGAGCATTATGATGACAAGGGCCATTGAGAATTTTCATGACAATGTTGTGAAGCATTGTGATGACAAGATCCTGGAGCATTGTGATGAGAAAACCATGGAGCCTTGTGATGACAAATCTCATTGAGCATACTGATGAAAAGGGGCATGGAGCATTCTGATTACACGGTTTTGGAACATTGTGATAACTAGGGCATGGAGCATTGTGATGACAAGGGCATGGAGCATTGGTCTAATAAGTTTCATGGATTATTGTAATGACAGTGAAATGGTGCATTGTGATGACAAGGTAATGGAGCATTGTGATGACCAGATCATGCAGTATTGTGAAGAGAGGTGTCAGGGAGCATTGTGATGACATAGGTAATGGCCCTTTGTGATAACAGTGGCATGGAGCATTGTGATTCCAAGTGTCATGTAGGATTCTGATGACAAAGGTAATGGAGCATTGTGATGACAATGGCTTGGATCATTGTGATGACAAGGGTCAGGGAGCATTGTGCTGACAAGTGCATGGAGAATTGTGATGACAAGGGTCATGGAGCATTCTGATGACAAGCTTGTGGAGTATTTTGATGACAATGGCATGGAGCATTGTGATGAAAATTGCATGGGGCTTTGTGATGAAAAAGGCATGGAGCCTGTTTGTGACAGGGTTCAAGGAGCATACTGAAGACAAGTGTCAGTGAGCATTGTGATGACAAGTGTATTGAGAATTGTGATGACAAAGGTCATGGAGCATTGTGATGAAAAGTGCATGGAGTAGGGTGATGGCAGGCATCATGGAGCGTTGTGATGACAAGTGTTATGGAACATTGTGATCACAAGGGTTTAGAGCATTGTGATGACAGAGGTCATAGATCATTTTGATTTCAAAGAGCATGGAGCATTGTGATGACAAGGGCATGAAGCAATGTGATCCCAAGGTTCATGGAGGACTGTGATGGCAATGGTAATGGAGTATTGTGATGAGAAGCGCATAGAGCATTGTAATGACAAGGTCATGTAGTATTTTGATGACAAAGGCATGGAGCACTGTGATGACAGGTGTCATGGAGCACTGTGATGACAAGAGTCACGGAGCATTGTGAATACATGGGTCATGGAGCAATGGGATGATAAGGGCATGGATCACTGTGATGACAAGGGTCATGGAATATTGGGCTGAAAATGTTCATGGAGTATTGTGAATACAGGGGTCATGTAGCATTGTGATGAGTAGGGAATTGAGCATTGTGATGACAAGAGTCCCGGATCATTGTGTTGTCAGGTGTCATGGAGTGTTGTGATGACAGAGGTCATGGAGCATTTTGATGATATTTGTCATGGAGCATTGTGATGAGAATTTCATGGAGCACTGGGCTGAAAATATTCATGGAGTATTGTGATGACAGGTGTCATGGAGCACTGTGATGACAAGGGAATGGAGCTTGGTGATGACAAGGTCCAGGAGCATTGTGTTGATAAGACCATGAAGACTTGTGATGACCAGTCTCATGGAGCATTCTAATGAAAATGGGCATGGAGCATTGTGATTCCAGGGGTCTTGGAGGATTGTGATGACAAGGGCATGGAGCATTGTGAGGAGAAGTCCATGGAGCATTCTGATGACATGTGTCATGGAGCTTTTTGATGACAAGTGCATGGAGCATTGTGATTACAGTGGTCTTGGAGGATTGTGATGAAAAGTGCATGGATCATTGTGATGAAAAGGCATGGAGCCTTGTCATGACAGGGTTCAAGGAGCATACTGACGACAAGTGTCAGGGAGCATTGTGATGACAAGTGTATTGAGAATTGTGATGACAAAGGTCAGGGAGCATTGTGATGAGAAGACCATGGGTAATTGTGATGATGAGCGTCATAGGGTGTTGTGATGATAAGTGTTATTTAACATTGTGATCACCAGGGTTTGGAGCATTATGATGACAGTGGTCATGGATAATTTTGATTTAATTGTGATGACAATAGCCTGAAGCATTATGATGATGGGCATGGTGTATTTTAATGACAGGCTTCATGGAGCATTGAGATGAAAAGGAGCATGGAATATTGTGATTACAGGGGTCTTGGAGCATTGTCATGACAAGGGCATGGAGCATTGTAATGAGAAGGCCATGGAACATTCTGATGGCATGCGTCATGGGGCTTTGTGATGACAAGGGCATGGAGCATTGTGATTACAGTGGTCTTGGAGCATTGTGATGACAAGGGTCATGAAGCCTTGTGATGACAAGGCCGTGGAACATTGTGATGGCAGGGGTCATGGAGCATTGTTATGACAGAGGTAATGGAGCATTGTGATGAGAAGGGCATTGAGCATTGGTCTGAAATGTTTCATGGATTATTGTGATGAGATTGGGAATGGAGCATTCTGATGACCAGGGCACAAAAAACTGTGATACATGGTTTATGGAGGATTGTAATGACAAGGGCATTGAGCATTGTGATGAGAAGGGAATCGAACATTGTGATGACAAGTGTCATGGAGCTTTGTGATGACAAGGGCATGGAGCAATGTGATGAGAGGGTTCATGGAGCCTTGTGATGACAATGACATGGAGCATTGTGATGCAAAGCGTCATGGAGCTTTGGGACGACAAAGGTCATGGAGCATTTTGATGACAAGGGTGTGGTGTATTGTGATGAGAAAGGCAGGGAGCATTTTGATGACAGGGTCATGCAGAAATTTGATGAAAAGTGTAATGGAACATTTTGATGACAGGGGTTATAGAACATTGTGATGCCAGGAGTCATGGAGCTTTGTGATGAAAAGGGTCATGGAGCATTTTGATGACAGTGGTTATGGAACATTGTGATGTCATGGGTCATTGAATATTGTGCTGATAAGGGGATGTAGCATTGTGATTGCAGGTGTAATTGAACATTGTGATAACAGGGGTGAGGGAGGACTGTGATGACTAGTGATGGAACATTGTGATATCGCATGTGAGAGAGAATTTGGAAGAGAAGTGCATGGAGCATTGTGATTACAAGGTTTATGGAGCATAGCGATGACAAGGTTGTGGATCATTGTGATGAAAATTGCATGGCACATTGTGATGACAAGGGTCATGGAGCATTGTTCTGACAAAGGCATGGAGCATTGTGATGACAAGGGTCACGGAGCATTGTGATGAAAAGTTCATGGAGAATTGTCGTTACAAAGGTCACAGAGCCTTGTGATGATGCGGGCATGGACCGTTGTGATGACAAACGTTATGAAGCATTGTGATGACTGGAGTCACGGAGCTTTGTGATGACAGGGGTCATGGAGCGCTGTGATGACAAGTGCATGGAGCATTGTGATGACATGGGTATGGAGCATTGTTCTGACAACTTTCATAGATTATTGTGATGACAGTGGACATGGGGCATTGTGATGATAAGGGCATGGAGCATTGTGATGACAAGGGCATGGAGTATTGTGAAGACAGTTGTCAGGGAGCACTGTGATGACATATGTCATGGTCCATTGCGATGACAATGGCATGGAGCATTGTGATGCCAAATGTAATGGAGGATTGTGATGACAAATATAATGGAGCATTGTGATGACTAGTGCTTGGAGCATTATGATGACAAGGGACATTGTGAATTTTCATGACAATGTCGTGAAGCATTTTGATGACAATGTCCTGGAGCATTGTGATGAGAAGACCATGGAGACTTGTGATGACCAGTCTCATGGAGCATTCTGATGAAAAGGGGCATGGAGCATTGTGATTATGGGGGTCTTGGAGCACTGTGATGGCTAGAGCATGGAGCATTGTGATGAGAAGGACATGGAGCATTCTGATGACATGTGTCATGGAGTTTTGTGATGACAAGGGCATGGAGCATTGTGATTACAGGGATCTTGGAGCATTGTGATGAAAACGGCACAGATCATTGTTATGAAAAATGTATGGAGCCTTGTCATGACAGGGTTCAAGGAGCATACTGACGACTAGTGTCAGGGAGCATTGTGATGACAAGTGTATTGAGCATTGTGATGACAAAGATCATGAAGCATTGTGATAAGAAGACCATGGTTAATTGTTATGATGAGCGTCATGGGGTGTCGTGATGATAAGTGTTATGGAACATTGTGATTACAAGGTTTTGGAGCATTATGATGACAGAGGTCATGGAGATTACTGATTTCATTGTGATAACAATAGCCGGAAGCATTATGATGATGGGCAAGCTGCATTGTGATGACAGGGTTCATGGAGCATTGACATGAAAAGTGGCATGGATCATTTTGTTTACAGGGGTCTTGGAGCATTGTGATGACAAGGGCATGGAGCATTGTGATGATAAGGCCATGGAACATTTTGATGACATGCGTCATGGAGCTTTGTGATGACAAGGACATGGAGGATTGTGATTACAAGGGTCTTCAGCATTGTGATGAAAAGTGTCATGGAACCTTGTGATGACTAGGCCGTGGAACATTGTGATGGCAAGGTTCATGGTGCATTGATATGACAGAGGTAATGGAGCATTGTGATGAGAAGGACATGGAACTTTGGTCTAAAATGTTTCATGGATTATTGTGATGAGAGTGGGCATAGAGAATTGTGATGACAAGGGTACGGAACACTCTGATGCATGAGTCATGCAGAATTGTAATGACAAGGGCATGGAGCATTGTGATGACAAAGTTCATGAAGCATTGTGATGAGTGGAGTCACGGAGCATTGTGATGACAAGAGCATGGAGCATTGTGATGAGAAGGCCATGGAACATTCTGATGACATGCGTCATGGAGCATTGTGATGACAGGGGAACGGAACACTGTGATACATGGGTCATGGATCATGAAGGTTTGTGATGGCAAGTAATGGATCATTGAGATGACAAGGGCATGGAGCATTGTGATGACAGGGGCATGGAGCATTGTTATGACAGGGGCATGGAGCATTGGTCTGAAAAGTTTCATAGATTATTGTGATGACAGTGGACATGGTGAATTGTGATGACAAGGGCATGGATCATTGTGAAGAGAAGGTCATGGAGTATTTTGAAGACAGGTGTCAGGGAGCATTGTGATGACATAAGCCGTGGTCCATTGCGATGACAATAGCAGGGAGTTTTGTGATGCCAAATGTAATGGAGGGTTGTGATGACAAATATAATGGAGCATTGTGATGACTAGGGCTTGGAGCATTATGATGACAATGGTCAATGAGAATTTTCATGACAACGTCGTGAAGCATTGTGATGACAAGGTCCTGGAGCACTGTGATGAGAAATCCATGGAGCCTTGTGATGACAAGTGTCATGGTGCATACTGATGAAAAGGGGCATGAGCATTGTGATTACAGTGGTCTTGGCATATTATGATGACAAGGGCATTGAGCATTGTGAGCAGAAACCCAAGGAGCATTCTGATGACATGTGTCATT
Source organism: Mesoplodon mirus (assembly GCF_964341445.2). Taxonomy (NCBI): domain Eukaryota; kingdom Metazoa; phylum Chordata; class Mammalia; order Artiodactyla; family Ziphiidae; genus Mesoplodon; species Mesoplodon mirus. Next base: position 256,892 of record NW_028295486.1, read on the forward strand.
GAGGTTTGTGATGACAAGTGCATGGAGCATTGTGATTACAGTGGTCTTGGAGGATTGTGATGAAAAGTGCATGGATCATTGTGATGAAAAGGCATGGAGCCTTGTCATGACAGGGTTCAAGGAGCATACTGACGACAAGTGTCAGGGAGCATTGTGATGACAAGTGTATTGAGAATTGTGATGACAAAGGTCAGGGAGCATTGTGATGAGAAGACCATGGGTAATTGTGATGATGAGCGTCATAGGGTGTTGTGATGATAAGTGTTATTTAACATTGTGATCACCAGGGTTTGGAGCATTATGATGACAGTGGTCATGGATAATTTTGATTTAATTGTGATGACAATAGCCTGAAGCATTATGATGATGGGCATGGTGTATTTTAATGACAGGCTTCATGGAGCATTGAGATGAAAAGGAGCATGGAATATTGTGATTACAGGGGTCTTGGAGCATTGTCATGACAAGGGCATGGAGCATTGTAATGAGAAGGCCATGGAACATTCTGATGGCATGCGTCATGGGGCTTTGTGATGACAAGGGCATGGAGCATTGTGATTACAGTGGTCTTGGAGCATTGTGATGACAAGGGTCATGAAGCCTTGTGATGACAAGGCCGTGGAACATTGTGATGGCAGGGGTCATGGAGCATTGTTATGACAGAGGTAATGGAGCATTGTGATGAGAAGGGCATTGAGCATTGGTCTGAAATGTTTCATGGATTATTGTGATGAGATTGGGAATGGAGCATTCTGATGACCAGGGCACAAAAAACTGTGATACATGGTTTATGGAGGATTGTAATGACAAGGGCATTGAGCATTGTGATGAGAAGGGAATCGAACATTGTGATGACAAGTGTCATGGAGCTTTGTGATGACAAGGGCATGGAGCAATGTGATGAGAGGGTTCATGGAGCCTTGTGATGACAATGACATGGAGCATTGTGATGCAAAGCGTCATGGAGCTTTGGGACGACAAAGGTCATGGAGCATTTTGATGACAAGGGTGTGGTGTATTGTGATGAGAAAGGCAGGGAGCATTTTGATGACAGGGTCATGCAGAAATTTGATGAAAAGTGTAATGGAACATTTTGATGACAGGGGTTATAGAACATTGTGATGCCAGGAGTCATGGAGCTTTGTGATGAAAAGGGTCATGGAGCATGTTGATGACAGTGGTTATGGAACATTGTGATGTCATGGGTCATTGAATATTGTGCTGATAAGGGGATGTAGCATTGTGATTGCAGGTGTAATTGAACATTGTGATAACAGGGGTGAGGGAGGACTGTGATGACTAGTGATGGAACATTGTGATATCGCATGTGAGAGAGAATTTGGAAGAGAAGTGCATGGAGCATTGTGATTACAAGGTTTATGGAGCATAGCGATGACAAGGTTGTGGATCATTGTGATGAAAATTGCATGGCACATTGTGATGACAAGGGTCATGGAGCATTGTTCTGACAAAGGCATGGAGCATTGTGATGACAAGGGTCACGGAGCATTGTGATGAAAAGTTCATGGAGAATTGTCGTTACAAAGGTCACAGAGCCTTGTGATGATGCGGGCATGGACCGTTGTGATGACAAACGTTATGAAGCATTGTGATGACTGGAGTCACGGAGCTTTGTGATGACAGGGGTCATGGAGCGCTGTGATGACAAGTGCATGGAGCATTGTGATGACATGGGTATGGAGCATTGTTCTGACAACTTTCATAGATTATTGTGATGACAGTGGACATGGGGCATTGTGATGATAAGGGCATGGAGCATTGTGATGACAAGGGCATGGAGTATTGTGAAGACAGTTGTCAGGGAGCACTGTGATGACATATGTCATGGTCCATTGCGATGACAATGGCATGGAGCATTGTGATGCCAAATGTAATGGAGGATTGTGATGACAAATATAATGGAGCATTGTGATGACTAGTGCTTGGAGCATTATGATGACAAGGGACATTGTGAATTTTCATGACAATGTCGTGAAGCATTTTGATGACAATGTCCTGGAGCATTGTGATGAGAAGACCATGGAGACTTGTGATGACCAGTCTCATGGAGCATTCTGATGAAAAGGGGCATGGAGCATTGTGATTATGGGGGTCTTGGAGCACTGTGATGGCTAGAGCATGGAGCATTGTGATGAGAAGGACATGGAGCATTCTGATGACATGTGTCATGGAGTTTTGTGATGACAAGGGCATGGAGCATTGTGATTACAGGGATCTTGGAGCATTGTGATGAAAACGGCACAGATCATTGTTATGAAAAATGTATGGAGCCTTGTCATGACAGGGTTCAAGGAGCATACTGACGACTAGTGTCAGGGAGCATTGTGATGACAAGTGTATTGAGCATTGTGATGACAAAGATCATGAAGCATTGTGATAAGAAGACCATGGTTAATTGTTATGATGAGCGTCATGGGGTGTCGTGATGATAAGTGTTATGGAACATTGTGATTACAAGGTTTTGGAGCATTATGATGACAGAGGTCATGGAGATTACTGATTTCATTGTGATAACAATAGCCGGAAGCATTATGATGATGGGCAAGCTGCATTGTGATGACAGGGTTCATGGAGCATTGACATGAAAAGTGGCATGGATCATTTTGTTTACAGGGGTCTTGGAGCATTGTGATGACAAGGGCATGGAGCATTGTGATGATAAGGCCATGGAACATTTTGATGACATGCGTCATGGAGCTTTGTGATGACAAGGACATGGAGGATTGTGATTACAAGGGTCTTCAGCATTGTGATGAAAAGTGTCATGGAACCTTGTGATGACTAGGCCGTGGAACATTGTGATGGCAAGGTTCATGGTGCATTGATATGACAGAGGTAATGGAGCATTGTGATGAGAAGGACATGGAACTTTGGTCTAAAATGTTTCATGGATTATTGTGATGAGAGTGGGCATAGAGAATTGTGATGACAAGGGTACGGAACACTCTGATGCATGAGTCATGCAGAATTGTAATGACAAGGGCATGGAGCATTGTGATGACAAAGTTCATGAAGCATTGTGATGAGTGGAGTCACGGAGCATTGTGATGACAAGAGCATGGAGCATTGTGATGAGAAGGCCATGGAACATTCTGATGACATGCGTCATGGAGCATTGTGATGACAGGGGAACGGAACACTGTGATACATGGGTCATGGATCATGAAGGTTTGTGATGGCAAGTAATGGATCATTGAGATGACAAGGGCATGGAGCATTGTGATGACAGGGGCATGGAGCATTGTTATGACAGGGGCATGGAGCATTGGTCTGAAAAGTTTCATAGATTATTGTGATGACAGTGGACATGGTGAATTGTGATGACAAGGGCATGGATCATTGTGAAGAGAAGGTCATGGAGTATTTTGAAGACAGGTGTCAGGGAGCATTGTGATGACATAAGCCGTGGTCCATTGCGATGACAATAGCAGGGAGTTTTGTGATGCCAAATGTAATGGAGGGTTGTGATGACAAATATAATGGAGCATTGTGATGACTAGGGCTTGGAGCATTATGATGACAATGGTCAATGAGAATTTTCATGACAACGTCGTGAAGCATTGTGATGACAAGGTCCTGGAGCACTGTGATGAGAAATCCATGGAGCCTTGTGATGACAAGTGTCATGGTGCATACTGATGAAAAGGGGCATGAGCATTGTGATTACAGTGGTCTTGGCATATTATGATGACAAGGGCATTGAGCATTGTGAGCAGAAACCCAAGGAGCATTCTGATGACATGTGTCATTGAGGTTTGTGATGACAAGTGCATGGAGCAGTGTGATTTCAGGGGTTTTGGAGCATTGTGATGAAAAGGGCATGGATCATTGTGATGAAAACGGCATGGAGCCTTGTCATGACAGGTTTCAAGGAGCATACAGAAAACAAGAGTCAGGGAGAATTTGATGACAAGTGTATTGAGCATTGTGATGACAAAGGTCTTGGAACATTGTGATGAGAAGGCCATGGATAATTGTGATGACGAGTGTCATGGGGCATTGTGATAACAAGTGTTATGAATATTGTGATCAAAAGGGTGTGGAGCATTGTTATGACAGAGGTCATGGAGCATTTTGATTTCATTGTGATGACAATAGCATGAAGCATTATGATGATGGGCATGGTGCATTGTTATGACAGGGTTCATGCATCATTGAGATGAAAAGGGGCATAGAGCATTGTGATTACAGGGTTCATGGAGCATTGTGATGAGAAGGGTCATTGAGCCTTGTGATGACAAGGCCATGGAATATCGTGATGGCAGGGGTCATGGAGCATTGTTATGACAGGGCTAATGGAGCACTGTGATGGCAAGGGCATGGAGCATTGTGATGAGAAGGCCATGGAGCATTCTGATGACATGTGTCATGGAGCTTTGTGAAGACAAGGGCATGGAGCAATGTGATGAGGGCGTTCATGGAGCATTGTGATGACAATGACATGGAGCATTGTGATGAGAAGGCCATGAAGCATTCTGATGACATGTGTCATGGAGCATTTTGATGACAAGAGCATGGAGCATTGTGATTACAGCGATCTTGGAGCATTGTGATGAAAAGGACATGGATTATTGTCATGAAAAAGGCATGGAGCCTTGTCATGACAGGGTTCAAGGAGCATACTGACGACAAGTGTCAGCGAGCATTGTGATGACAAGTGTATTGAGCATTGTGATGACAAAGATCATGGAACATTGTGATGAGAAGACCATTGATAACTGTGATGATGAGCGTCATGGGGTGTTGTGATGATAATTGTTATGGAACATTGTGATCACAAGGATTTGTAGCATTATGATGACAGAGGTCATGGAGAATATTGCTTTCATTGTGATGACAGTAGCCTGAAGCATTATGATGATGGGCATGGTGCATTGTGATGACAGGGTTCATGGAGAATTGAGATGAAAAGGGGCATGGAGCATTGTGTTTACCAGGGTATTGGAGCATTGTGATGACAAGCGCATGGAGCATTGTGATGAGAAGGCCATGGAACATTCTGATGACATGCGTCATGGAGCTTTTTGATGACAAGGGCATGGAACATTGTGATTACAGGGGACTTCAGCATTGTGATGACAAATGTCATGGAACCTTGTGATGACAAGGCTGTGGAACATTGTGATGGCAGGGGTAATGGTGCATTGTTATGACAGAGGTAAAGGAGCACTGTGATGAGAAGGGCATGGAACATTGGTCTGAAATGTTTCATGGATTATTGTGATGAGAGTGGGCATGGAGCATTGTGATGACAAGGGTACGGAACACTATGATACATGGGTCATGCAGGATTGAAATGACAAGGGCATGGAGCATTGTGATGAGAAGGGCATCGAGCATTGTGATGACAAGTGTCATGGAACTTTGTGATGACAAGGGCATTGAGCAATGTTACGAGAGAGTTCATGGAGCATTGTGATGACAATGACATGGAGCATTGTGATGCCAAGGGTCATAGAGATATGTGATGACAAGTCATGGAGAATTTTGATGACAAGGGCATGGTGCATTGTGTGAGAAGTGCAGGGAGCATTTTGATGACCGGGTCAGGCAGCAATTTCATGAAAAATGTAATGGAACATTTTGATGGCAGGTGTTATAAAACATTGTGATGTCAGGGGTCTTGGAGCTTTGGGATGAAAAGGGTCATGGAGCATTTTGATGACAGGGGTTATGGAACATTGTGATGTCAGGGGTCATGGAACATTGTGATGAAAAGGGGATGTAGCACTGTGATGACAGGGTCATGTAACATTGTGATGACAAACGTTATGAAGCATTGTGATGACTGGAGTCACGGAGCATTGTGATGACAGAGGTCATGGAGCATTGTGATTACATGTGTCATGGAGCATTGTGATGACAAGGGCATGGAGCAATGTGATGAGAGCGTTCATGGAGCATTGGGATGACAATAAGATGGAGCACTGTGATGCCAAGGGTCATGGATCTTTGTGATGACAAAGGTCATGGAGCATTTTGATGGCAAGTGCATTTTGCATTGTGATGAGAAGGGCAGGGAGCATTTTGATGACAGGGTCATGGAACAATTTGATGAAAAGTGTCATGGAACATTTTGATGACAGGTGTTACGGAAAACTGTAATGTCAGGTGTCATGGAGCATTTTGATGAAAAGGATCATGGAGCATTTTGATGACAGGTTTTATGGAACATTATGATGTCAGGGGTCATCGAATACTGTGATGATAAGTGCATGTAGCATTGTGATGACAGGTGTCATGGAACATTGTGATGACAGGGGTGAGGGAGTATTGTGACAAATAGTGATGTAGCATTGTCATATCAGTGGTGAGAGAGCATTTTGATGAGAAGTGCATGGAGCATTGTGATGACAAGTTTTATGGCGCATTGTGATGACAATTTTGTGGAGCACTGTGATGACAAGCGCATGGTGCATTGTGATGACATGTGTCATGGAGCATTGTGCTGAGAAAGGCATAGAGCATTTTGATGACAAGGGTCAAAGAGCATTGTGATGAAAAGTTCATGGAGCATTGTGGTTAAAAAGGTCACAGAGACTGTTGATGACAAGGACATGGACAATTGTGATGACAAAGTTCATGAAGCATTGTGATGACTGGAGTCACGGAGCACTGTGATGACAGGGGTCAGGGAGCATTGTGATAAAAAGGGCATGGAGCATTGTGATGACAAGGGCATGGAACAGTGGTCTATTATGTTTTATGGATTATTGTGATGACCGTTGGAATGGCGCATTGTGATAACCAGGTCATGCAGTATTGTAAGACAGGTGACAGGGAGCATTGTGATGACATATGTCTTGGCGCATTGTGATGACAATGGCATGGAGCATTGTGATGCCAAATCTCATGGAGCATTGTGATGACAAAGGTAATGGAGCATTGTGATGAAAATGGCTTGGAGCATTGTAATGACAATGGTCAGGGAGAATTGTGCTGACAAGTGAATAGAGATTTGTGATGACAAGGGTCATGGAACATTCTGATGGCAAGCTTGTGCAGTATTTTGATGACAATGGCATGGAGAATTGTGATGAAAATTTCATGGGGCATTGTGATGAAAAAGGCATGGAGCCTTTTCCTGACAGGGTTCAAGGAGCATTCTGACAACAAGTGTCAGGGAGCATTGTGATGACAAGTGTATTGAGAATTGTGAGTACAAAGGTCAATGAGCATTTTGATGGCAAGGGCTTTGTGCATTGTGATGAGAAGGGCAGGGAGCATTTTGATGACAGGGTCATTGAGCAATTTGATGAAATGTGTCATGGAACATTTTGATGACACGTGTTATGGAATATTGTGATGTCAGAGGTCATCGAACATTTGGATGATAAGTGCATGTAGCATTGTGATGATAAGTTCATGGAGCATTTGGCTGAAAATGTTCATGGAGTATTGTGATGACAGGGGTCATGGAGCATTTTGATGAGAAAGTCATGGAGCATTGGGCTGAAAATATTCATGGAGTATTTTGATGACAAGGGTCATGGGGTATTCTGATGACAAGCTTGTGGAGTATTTTGATGACAATGGCATGGAGCATTGTGATGAAAAAGGCATGGGGCATTGTGATGACAAGTGTATTGAGAATTGTGATGACAAAGGTCATGGAGCATTGTGATGAAAAGGGCATGGAGTATTGTGATGACAGGCATCATGAAGCGTTGTGAAGACAAGTGTTATGGAACATTGTGATCACAAGGGTTTGGAGCATTGTGATGACAGAGGTCATGGATCATTTTAATTTCAAGTAGCATGGAGCATTGTGATGACAAGGGCATGAAACAATGTGATCCCAAGGTTCATGGAGGACTTTGATGACAATGGTAATGGAGTATTGTGATGACAAGCACAAAGAGCATTGCAATGACCTGGTCAGGTAGCATTTTGCTGACAAAGGCATGGATCATTGTGATGACAGGTGTCATGGAACACTGTGATGACAAGCGTCACGGAGCATTGTGAATACAGGGGTCATGGAGCATTGGGATGACAAGGGCATGGATCACTGTGATGACAATGGTCATGGATAATTGGGCTGAAAATGTTCATGGAGAATTGTGATGACAGGCATCATGGAGCATTTTGATGACAAGTTCCTGGAGCACTTTTATGAGAAGACAATGGAGACTTGTGATGACAAGTCTCATGGATCATTCTGATGAAAAGGGACATGGAGCATTGTGATTACAGGGGTCTTGGAGCATTGTGATGACAAGGGCATGGAGCATTGTAATGAGAACTCCATGGAGCATTCTGATGACATGCGTCATTGAGCTTTTTGATGACAAGTGCATGGAGCATTGCGATTACAGTGGTCTTGGAGCATTGTGATTAAAAGGGCATGGAGCATTGTGATGACAAGTGTCATGGAGCTTTGTGATGACAAGGGCAGGGAGCAATGTGATGAGAGGGTTCATGGAGCATTGTGATGACAAGGGCATGGAGCATTGTGATGACAGGGGCATGGAGCATTGGTCAAACAAGTTTCATAGATTATTGTGATGACAGTGGACATGGTGCATTTTGATGACAAGGGCATGGAGCATTGTGATGACAAGGGCATGGAGTATTGTGAAGACAGTTGTCAGGGAGCATTGTGATGACATATGTCATGGTCCATTGTGATGACAATGGCAGGGAGCATTGTGATGCCAAATATAATGGAGGATTGTGATGACAAATATAATGGAGCATTGTGATGACTAGGGCTTGGAGCATTATGATGACAAGGGCCATTGAGAATTTTCACGAAAATGTCATGAAGCATTGTGATGACAATGTCCTGGAGCATTGTGATGAGAAAACCTTGGAGCCTTGTGATGACAAATCTCATGGAGCATACTGATGAAAAGGGGCATGGAACATTCTGATTACAGGGGTTTTGGAACATTGTGATAACTAGGGCATGGACCATTGTGATGAAAAGGGCATGCAGCATTGGTCTAATAAGTTTCATGGATTATTGTGATGAAAGTTGGAATGGCGCATTGTAATGACAAGGGCATGGAGCATTGTGATGACCAGGTCATGCAGTATTGTGAAGAGAGCTATCAGGGAGCATTGTGATGACATATGTAATGGCCCATTGAGATGACAATGGCATGGAGCATTGTGATGCCAAGTGTCATGGAGGATTCTGATGAGAAATATAATGGAGCATTGTGATGACAAGGGCATGGAGCATTGTGATGACAAAGGTCAGGGTGCATTGTGCTGACAAGTGCATGGAGATTTGTGATGACAAGGGTCATGGAGCATTCTGATGATAAGCTTGTGGAGTATTTTTATGACAATGGCATGGAGCATTGTGATGAAAATCGCATGGGGCTGTGTGATGAAAAATGCATGGAGCCTTTTCATAACAGGGTTCAAGGAGCATTCTGATGACAAGTGTCAGGGAGCATTGTGATGACAAGTGTATTGAGAATTGTGATGACAAAGGTCATGGAGCATTGTGATGCAAAGAGCATGGATTATTGTGATGGCAGGCATCATGGAGCGTTGTGATGACAAGTGTTATGGAACATTATGATCACAAGGATTTGGAGCATTGTGATGACAGAGGTCATGGATCATTTTGATTTCAAGGAGCATGCAGCATTGTGATGCCAAGGGCATGAAGCAATGTGATCCCAAGGTTCATGGAGGATTGTGTTGACAATGGTAAAGGAGTATTGTGATGACAAGCGCATAGAGCATTATAATGACAAGGTCATGTAGCATTTTGCTGACAAAGGCATGGAGCATTGTGATGACAGGTGTCATGGATCACTGTGAATACAGGGGTCATGGAGCATTGGGATGACAAGGTCATGGATGATTGTGATGACAAGAGTCATGGAGCATTGGGCTGAAAATGTTCATGGAGTATTCTGATGACAGGGGTCATGGAGCATTGTGATGTGTAGGGAATGGAGCATTGTGATGACAAGCGTCCCGGATCATTGTGTTGTCAGGTGTGATGGAGTGTTCTGATGACAGTGGTCATGAAGCATTCTGATGGTATTTGTCACGGAGCATTGTGATGATAATTTCATGGAGCATAGGGCTGAAAATGTTAATGGATTATTGTGATGACAGGGGTCATGGAGCATTGTGATGACAAGGGAATGGAGCATGGTGATGACAAGGTCCTGTAGCATTGTCATGATAAGACCATGGAGACTTGTGATGACAAGTCTCATGGAGCATTCTGATGAAAAGGGGCATGGATCATTGTGATTACATGGGTCTTGGAGCGTTGTGATGACAAGGGCAAAGAGCATTGTGAGGAGAAGGCCATGGAGCATTCTGATGACATGTGTCATGGAGCATTGTGATGAAAAGGGCATGAAGTATTGTGATGACAGGGGTCAAGGAGCCTTGTGATGACAAGGCCGTGGAACCCTGTGATGACAGGGGTCATGGAGCATTGTTATCACAGAGGTAATGGAGCATTGTGATGAGAAGGGCATGGAGCATTGTGATGACCAGGTCATGCAGTATTGTAAAAAGGGGTGTCACGGAACATTGTGATGACATATGTATTGGCCCATTGTGATGACAATGGCAAGGAGCATTGTGATGCCATGTGTCATGGAGGATTCTGATGACAAAGTTAATGGAGCACTGTGATGACAATGGCTTGGAGCATAGTGATGACAAGGTTCAGGGAGCATTGTGCTGATAAGTGCATGGAGAATTGTGATGACAGGGGTCATGGAGCATTCTGATGACAAGCTTGTGGAGTATTTTGATGACAATGGCATGGAGCATTGTGATGGAAATGGCATGGGGCTTTGTGATGAAAAAGGCATGGAGCCTTTTCGTGACAGGGTTCAAGGAGCATTCTGACAACAAGTGTCAGGGAGCATTGTGATGACAAGTGTATTGAGAATTGTGATGACAAATGTCATGGAGCATTGTGATGAAAAGGTCATGAAGTATTGTGATGACAGGCATCATGGAGCGTTGTGATGAAAAGTTTTATGGAACATTGTGATCACAAGGTTTTGGAGCATTGCGATGACAGAGGTCATGGATCATTGTGATTTCAAGGAGCATGTAGCATTGTGATGACAAGGGCATGAAGCAATGTGATCCCAAGGTTCATGGAGTAGAGTGATGACAATGGTAATGGAGTATTGTGATGACAAGCACATAGAGCATTGTAATGACAAGGTCATGTAGCATTTTGCTGACAAAGGCATGGAGCATTGTGATGACATGTGTCATGGAGCACTGTGATGACAAGCGTCACGAAGCATTGTGAATACAGGGGTGATGGAGCATTGTGATGACAACGGCATGGATCATTGTGATGACAAGGGTCATGGAGCATTGGGCTGAAAATGTTCATGGAGTATTGTGATGACAGGGGTCATGGAACATTGTGATGACAGATGTCATTGAGAAATTTGATTTCATTGTGCTGACAATAGCTGGAATCATTATTATGATTGGCATGATGCATTGTGATGACAGGGTTCATTGAGCATTGAGATGAAAAGGGGCATGGAACATTGTGATTACAGGGGTGTTTGAGCATTGTGATGACAATGGCATGGAGCATTTTGATGAGAAGGCGATGGAACTTTCTAATGACATTTGTCGTGGAGCTTTGTGATGACAAGGCCATCGAGCCTTGTGATTACAGGGGTCTTGGAGCATTGTGATGACAAGTGTCATGGAGCCTTCTGATGACAAGGCCGTGGAACATTGTGATGGCAGGGGTCATGGAGCATTATTATGACAGGGGTAATGGAGCATTGTGATGAGAAGGACATGGAGCATTTTGATTACAAGTTTTATGGAGCATTTCAATGACAAATTTGTGGACCGTTGGGATGAAAAGTGCGTGGCACATTGTGATGATAATGGTCATGGAGCATTTTTCTGACAAAGGCATGGAGCATTGTGATGACAAGGGTCATGGAGCATTGTGATGAAAAGTTCATGGAGCATTGTGGTTACAATGGTAAGAGAGCCTTGTGATGACGCGGGTATAGACCATTGTGATGACAAATGTTATGAAGAATTGTGATGACTGGAGTCACGGAACAATGTGATGACAGGGGTCATGGAGCATTGTGATGAAAAGGGCATGGAGCATTGTGCTGAGAAAGGCATAGAGCATTGTGATGACAAGGGCCAAAGAGCATTGTGATGAAATGTTCATGGAGCAATGTGGTTAAAAAGGTCACAGAGACAGTTGATGATGAGGGCATGGACCATTGTGATGACAAAGGTCATGGAGCATTGTGATGACTGGAGTCACGGAGCATTTTGATGACTGGAGTCACGGAGCATTGTGATGACTGGTGTCATGGAACATTGTGATAACAAGGGCATGGAGCATTGTGATGAGAAGGGCATGGAGCATTGGTCTAATATGTTTCATGGATTATTGCGATGACAGTTGGAATGGCGCATTGTGATGACTAGGGCATGGAGCATTGTGATGACCAGGTCTTGCAATATTGTGAAGATAGGTGTCAGGGAGCATTGTGATGACATATGTAATGGCCCATTGTGATGACAATGGCATGGAGCATTGTGATGCCAAGTGTCATGGAGAATTCTCATGACAAACGTAATGGAGCATTGTGATGACAATGGCTTGGAGCATTGTGATGAGAAGGGTCAGGGAACACTGTGCTGACAAGTGCATGGAGAATTGTGATGACAAGGGTCATGGAGCATTCTGATGACAAGCTTGTCGAGTATTTTGTTGACAATGGCATGGAGCATTGTGATGAAAATGGCATGGGGCTTTGTGATGAAAAAGGCATGGAGCCTTTCGTGACAGGTTTCAAGGAGCATGCTGACGAAAAGTGTCAGGGAGCATTGTGATGACAAGTGTATTGAGAATTGTGATGACAAAGGTCATGGAGCATTGTGATGAAAAGGGCATGGAGTATTGTGATGACAGGCATCATGGAGCGTTGTGATGACAAGTGTTATGGAACATTGTGAGCACAAGGGTTTGGAGCATTGTGATGACAGAAGTCATGGATCATTTTGATTTCAAAGAGCATGGAGCATTGTGATGACAAGTGCATGAAGCAATGTGATCCCAAGGTTCATGGAGGATTGTGATGACAATGGTAATGGAGTATTGTGATGACAAGCGTCATGGAGCCTTGTGATGACAAGGCCGTGGAACATTGTGATGGCAGGAGTCATGGAGCATTTTTATGACTGGGGTCATGGAACCTTGTGATGACAAGGGCATGGAGCATTGTGATGACAGGGTCATTGAGCATTGGTCTGACAAGTTTCCTAGATTATTGTGATGACAGTGGACATGGTTCATTGTGATGACAAGGGCATGGAGCATTGCGATGACAATGGCATGGAGCAATGTGATGCCAAATATAATGGAGTATTGTGATGACAAATATAATGGAGCATTGTGATGACTAGGGCTTGGATCATTATGTTGACAAGGGCCATTGAGAAGTTTCATGAAAATGTCGTGAAGCATTGTGATGACAAGGTCCTGGAGACTGTGATGAGAAAATCATGGAGCCTTGTGATGACAAATCTCATGGAGCATACTGATGAAGAGCGGCATGGAGCATTCTGATTACAGGCGTTTTGGTACATTATGATAACTAGGGCATGGAGCATTGTGATGACAAGTGCATGGACCAATGGTCTAATAATTTTCATGGATTATTGTGATGACAGTTGGAATGGCGCATTGTGATGACAAGGGCATGGAGCATTGGGATGACCAGGTTATGCATTATTGTGAAGAGAGGTGTCATGGAGCATTGTGATGACATATGTAATGGCTCATTGTGATGACAATGTCATGGAGCATTGTGATGCCAAGTGTCATGGAGGATTCTGATGACAAAGGTAATGGAGCTTTGTGATGAAAATGGCTTGAAGCATTGTGATGACAAGGGTCAGGAAGCATTGTTCTGACAAGTGCATGGAGAATTGTGATGACAATGGTCATGGAGCATTCTGATGACAAGCTTGTGGAGTATTTTGATGACAATGACATGGAGCATTTTGATGAAAATGGTATGGGGTTTTGTGATGAAAAAGGCATGGAGCCATTTTGTGACAGGTTTCAAGGAGCATTCTGACGACAAGTGTCAGGGAACATTGTGATGACAAGTGTATTGAGAATTGTGATGACAAAGGTCATGAAGCACTGTGATGAAAATGGCATGGATTATTGTGATGACAGGCATCATGGAGCGTTGTGATGACAACTGTTATGGAACATTGTGATCACAAGGGTTTGTAGCATTGTGATGAGAGAGGTCATGGATCATTTTGATTTCAAGGAGCATGGAGCTTCGTGATGACAAGCGCATGAAGCAATGTGATCCTAGGTTCATGGAGGATTGTGATGACAATGGTAATGGAGTACTGTGATGACAAGCGCATAGAGCATTGTAATGACAAGGTCATGTAGCATTTTGCTGACAAAGTCATGGAGCATTGTGATGACAGGTGTCATGGAGCATTGTGATGACAAGCGTCACGGAGCTTTGTGAATACAGGAGTCATGGAGCATTGGGATGACAAGGGCATGGATGATTGTGATGAGAATGTCATGGAGTATTTTAAAGACAGGTGTCAGGGAGCATTGTGATGACATATGTCATGGTCCATTGCAATGACAATGGCAGGGAGCACTGTGATGCCAAATGTAATGGAGGATATTGATGACAAGGGTGTGGTGCATTGTGATGAGAAATGCAGGGAGCATTTTGATGACAGGGTCATGCAGCAATTTGATGAAAAATGTAATGGACCATTTTGATGACAGGGGTTATAGAACATTGTGATGCCAGGGGTCATGGAGCTTTGGGATGAAAACTGTCATGGAGCATTTTGATGACAGTGGTTATGGAACACTGTGATGTCAGGGGTCATAGAACATTGTGCTGATAAGGGGATGTAGCATTGTGATGACAGGTTTCATGGAATATTTTGATAACAGGGGTGAGGGAAGATTGTGATGACTAGTGATGGAACTTTGTGATATCTCATGTGAGAGAGCATTTGGATGAGAAGTGCATGGAGCATTGTGCTTACAAGGTTTATGGAGCATAGCGATGACTAGGTTGTGGATCATTGTGATGAAAAGCGCATGGCACACTGCGATGACAAGGGTCATGGAGCATTGTTCTGACAAAGGCATGGAGCATTGTGATGACAAGGGTCACGCAGCATTGTGATGAAAATTTCATGGAGCACTGATGTTACAAATGTCACAGAGCCTTGTGATGACGCGGGCATGGACCGTTGTGATGACAAACGTTATGAAACATTGCGATAAGTGGAGTCACGGAGCATTGTGATGACAGGGGTCATGGAGCATTGTGATGACAAGGGCATGGAGCATTGTGATGACAGGGGCATGGAGCATTGGTCTGACAAGTTTCATAGATTATTGTGATGACATTGGACATGGTGCATTGTGATGACAAGGGCATGGAGCCTTTTGATTTGAAGGCCATGGAACAATCTGATGACATGTGTCATGGAGATTTGTGATGACAAGGGCATGGAGCATTGTGATTAGAGGGGTCTTGGAGCATTGTGATGACAAGCGTCATGGAGCCTTGTGATGACAAGGCCATGGAACATTGTGATGGCAAGGGTCATGGAGCTTTGTTATGACAGGGATTATGGAGCATTGTGATGGCAAGGGCATGGAGCATTGTGATGACAGGGGCATGGAGCATTGGTCTGACAAGTTTCCTAGACTATTGTGATGACAGTGGACATGGTGCATTTTGATGACAAGGGCATGGAGCATTGTGATGACAAGGGCATGGAATATTGTGAAGACTTGTGTCAAGGAGCATTGTGATGACATATGTCATGGTCCATTGCGATGACAATGGCATGGAGCATTGTGATGCCAAATATAATGGAGGATTGTGATGACAAATATAATGGAGCATTGTGATGACTAGGGCTTGGAGCATTATGATGACAAGGGCCATTGAGAATTTTCACGAAAATGTCATGAAGCATTGTGATGACAATGTCCTGGAGCATTGTGATGAGAAAACCTTGGAGCCTTGTGATGACAAATCTCATGGAGCATACTGATGAAAAGGGGCATGGAACATTCTGATTACAGGGGTTTTGGAACATTGTGATAACTAGGGCATGGACCATTGTGATGAAAAGGGCATGCAGCATTGGTCTAATAAGTTTCATGGATTATTGTGATGAAAGTTGGAATGGCGCATTGTAATGACAAGGGCATGGAGCATTGTGATGACCAGGTCATGCAGTATTGTGAAGAGAGCTATCAGGGAGCATTGTGATGACATATGTAATGGCCCATTGAGATGACAATGGCATGGAGCATTGTGATGCCAAGTGTCATGGAGGATTCTGATGAGAAATGTAATGGAGCATTGTGATGACAAGGGCATGGAGCATTGTGATGACAAAGGTCAGGGTGCATTGTGCTGACAAGTGCATGGAGAATTGTGATGACAAGGGTCATGGAGCATTCTGATGACAAGCTTGTGGAGTATTTTGATGACAATGGCATGGAGCATTGTGATGGAAATGGCATGGGGCTTTGTGATGAAAAAGGCATGGAGCCTTTTCGTGACAGGGTTCAAGGAGCATTCTGACGACAAGTGTCAGGGAGCATTGTGATGACAAGTGTATTGAGAATTGTGATGACAAATGTCATGGAGCATTGTGATGAAAAGGTCATGAAGTATTGTGATGACAGGCATCATGGAGCGTTGTGATGAAAAGTTTTATGGAACATTGTGATCACAAGGTTTTGGAGCATTGCGATGACAGAGGTCATGGATCATTGTGATTTCAAGGAGCATGTAGCATTGTGATGACAAGGGCATGAAGCAATGTGATCCCAAGGTTCATGGAGTAGAGTGATGACAATGGTAATGGAGTATTGTGATGACAAGCACATAGAGCATTGTAATGACAAGGTCATGTAGCATTTTGCTGACAAAGGCATGGAGCATTGTGATGACATGTGTCATGGAGCACTGTGATGACAAGCGTCACGAAGCATTGTGAATACAGGGGTGATGGAGCATTGTGATGACAACGGCATGGATCATTGTGATGACAAGGGTCATGGAGCATTGGGCTGAAAATGTTCATGGAGTATTGTGATGACAGGGGTCATGGAACATTGTGATGACAGATGTCATTGAGAAATTTGATTTCATTGTGCTGACAATAGCTGGAATCATTATTATGATTGGCATGATGCATTGTGATGACAGGGTTCATTGAGCATTGAGATGAAAAGGGGCATGGAACATTGTGATTACAGGGGTGTTTGAGCATTGTGATGACAATGGCATGGAGCATTTTGATGAGAAGGCGATGGAACTTTCTAATGACATTTGTCATGGAGCTTTGTGATGACAAGGCCATCGAGCATTGTGATTACAGGGGTCTTGGAGCATTGTGATGACAAGTGTCATGGAGCCTTCTGATGACAAGGCCGTGGAACATTGTGATGGCAGGGGTCATGGAGCATTATTATGACAGGGGTAATGGAGCATTGTGATGAGAAGGACATGGAGCATTTTGATTACAAGTTTTATGGAGCATTTCGATGACAAATTTGTGGACCGTTGGGATGAAAAGTGCGTGGCACATTGTGATGATAATGGTCATGGAGCATTTTTCTGACAAAGGCATGGAGCATTGTGATGACAAGGGTCATGGAGCATTGTGATGAAAAGTTCATGGAGCATTGTGGTTACAATGGTAAGAGAGCCTTGTGATGACGCGGGTATAGACCATTGTGATGACAAATGTTATGAAGAATTGTGATGACTGGAGTCACGGAACAATGTGATGACAGGGGTCATGGAGCATTGTGATGAAAAGGGCATGGAGCATTGTGCTGAGAAAGGCATAGAGCATTGTGATGACAAGGGCCAAAGAGCATTGTGATGAAATGTTCATGGAGCAATGTGGTTAAAAAGGTCACAGAGACAGTTGATGATGAGGGCATGGACCATTGTGATGACAAAGGTCATGGAGCATTGTGATGACTGGAGTCACGGAGCATTTTGATGACTGGAGTCACGGAGCATTGTGATGACTGGTGTCATGGAACATTGTGATAACAAGGGCATGGAGCATTGTGATGAGAAGGGCATGGAGCATTGGTCTAATATGTTTCATGGATTATTGCGATGACAGTTGGAATGGCGCATTGTGATGACTAGGGCATGGAGCATTGTGATGACCAGGTCTTGCAATATTGTGAAGATAGGTGTCAGGGAGCATTGTGATGACATATGTAATGGCCCATTGTGATGACAATGGCATGGAGCATTGTGATGCCAAGTGTCATGGAGAATTCTCATGACAAACGTAATGGAGCATTGTGATGACAATGGCTTGGAGCATTGTGATGAGAAGGGTCAGGGAACACTGTGCTGACAAGTGCATGGAGAATTGTGATGACAAGGGTCATGGAGCATTCTGATGACAAGCTTGTCGAGTATTTTGTTGACAATGGCATGGAGCATTGTGATGAAAATGGCATGGGGCTTTGTGATGAAAAAGGCATGGAGCCTTTCGTGACAGGTTTCAAGGAGCATGCTGACGAAAAGTGTCAGGGAGCATTGTGATGACAAGTGTATTGAGAATTGTGATGACAAAGGTCATGGAGCATTGTGATGAAAAGGGCATGGAGTATTGTGATGACAGGCATCATGGAGCGTTGTGATGACAAGTGTTATGGAACATTGTGAGCACAAGGGTTTGGAGCATTGTGATGACAGAAGTCATGGATCATTTTGATTTCAAAGAGCATGGAGCATTGTGATGACAAGGGCATGAAACAATGTGATCCCAAGGTTCATGGAGGATTGTGATGACAATGGTAATGGAGTATTGTGATGACAAGCGCCTAGAGCATTGTAATGACAAGGTCATGTAGCATTTTGCTGACAAAGGCATGGAGCATTGTGATGACAGGTGTCATGCAGCACTGTGATGACAAGCGTCACGGAACATTGTGAATACAGGGGTCATGGAGCATTTGGATGACAAGGGCATGGATGATTGTGATGACAAGGGTCATGGAGGATTGGGCTGAAAACGTTCATGGAGTATTTTGATGACAGGGGTCATGGAGCTTTGTGCTGATAAGGGGATGTAGCATTGTGATGACAGGGGTCATGGAACATTGTGATAACAGGGTTAAGGGAGGATTGTGATGACTAGTGATGGAACATTGTGATATCCCATGTGAGAGAGCATTTGGATGAGAAGTGTATGGAGAATTGTGATTACAAGGTTTATGGAGCATAGCAATGACAAGGTTGTGTATCATTGTGATGAAATGCGCATGGCACAATGTGATGACAACTGTCATGGAGCATTGTTCTGACAAAGGCATGGAGCATTGTGATGAAAAGTTCATGGAGCATTGTGGTTACAAAGGTCACAGAGCCTTGTGATGACGTGGGCATAGTCCGTTGTGATTACAAACGTTATGAAGCACTGTGATGACTGGAGTCAGGGAGCATTGTGATGACAGTGGTCATGGAGCATTGTGATGAAAAGGGCATGGAGCATTGTGATGAAAGGGGCATGGAGAATTGGTCTGACTAGTTTCATAGTTTATTGTGATGACAGTGGGCATGTAGCATTGTGATGACAAGGACATGGAGCATTGTGATGACAAGGGCATGGAGTATTGTGAAGACGTGTCAGGGAGCATTGTGATGACATATGTCATGGTCCATTGTGATGACAATAGCATGGAGCATTGGTCTAATAAGTTTCATGGATTATTGTGATGACAGTTGAAATGGCGCATTGTGATGACAAGGGCATGGAGCATTTTGATGGCCAGGTCATGCAGTATTTTGAAGAGAGTTGTCAGGGAGCATTGTGATGACATATGTAATGGCCCATTGTGACGACAATGGCATGGAGCATTGTGATGCCAAGTGTCATGGAGGAATCTGAGGACAAATGTAATGGAGCATTGCGATGGCAGTGGCTTGGATCATTGTGATGACAAGGGTCAGGGAGCATTGTGCTGACAAGTTCATGGAGAATTGTGATGACAAGGGTCATGGAGCATTCTGATGACAAACTTTGGAGTGTTTTGATGTCAACGGCATGGTGCATTGTGATGAAAATGGCATGGGGCATTGTGATGAAAAAAGCATGGAGCCTTTCATGACAGGGTTCAAGGAGCATGCTGATGACAAGTATCAGGGAGAATTGTGATGACAAGTGTATTGAGAATTGTGATGACAAAGGTCATGGAGCATTGTGATGAAAAGGGCATGGAGTATTGTGATGACAGGCATCATGGAGCGTTGTGATGACAAGTGTTATGGAACATTGTGATCACAAGGGTTTGGAGCATTGTGATGACAGAAGTCATGGATCATTTTGATTTCAAAGAGCATGGAGCATTGTGCTGACAAGGGCATGAAGCAATGTGATCCCAAGGTTCATGGAGTAGAGTGATGACAATGGTAATGGAGTATTGTGATGACAAGCACATAGAGCATTGTAATGACAAGGTCATGTAGCATTTTGCTGACAAAGGCATGGAGCATTGTGATGACAGGTGTCATGCAGCACTGTGATGACAAGCGTCACGGAACATTGTGAATACAGGGGTCATGGAGCATTGGGATGACAAGGGCATGGATGATTGTGATGACAAAGGTCATGGAGGATTGGGCTGAAAACGTTCATGGAGTATTTTGATGACGGGGTCATGGAGCATTGTGCTGATAAGGGGATGTAGCATTGTGATGACAGGGGTCATGGAATATTGTGATAACAGGGTTAAGGGAGGATTGTGATGACTAGTGATGGAACATTGTGATATCCCATGTGAGAGAGCATTTGGAAGAGAAGTGCATGGAGAATTGTGATTACAAGGTTTATGGAGCATAGCAATGACAAGGTTGTGTATCATTGTGATGAAATGCGCACGGCACAATGTGATGACAACTGTCATGGAGCATTGTTCTGACAAAGGCATGGAGCATTGTGATGAAAAGTTCATGGAACATTGTGGTTACAAAGGTCACAGAGCCTTGTGATGACGTGGGCATAGTCCGTTGTGATGACAAACGTTATGAAGCACTGTGATGACTGGAGTCAGGGAGC
This sequence comes from Mesoplodon mirus, assembly GCF_964341445.2. Taxonomy (NCBI): domain Eukaryota; kingdom Metazoa; phylum Chordata; class Mammalia; order Artiodactyla; family Ziphiidae; genus Mesoplodon; species Mesoplodon mirus. The sequence goes on from NW_028295486.1 coordinate 278,039, forward strand.
ATTGTAATGACAGGGGTCATGGAGCATTGTGATGAAAAGGGCATGGAGCATTGTGATGAAAGTGGCATGGAGAATTGGTCTGACAAGTTTCATAGTTTATTGTGATGACAGTGGGCATGTAGCATTGTGATGACAAGGACATGGAGCATTGTGATGACAAGGGCATGGAGTATTTTGAAGACGTGTCAGGGAGCATTGTGATGACATATATCATGGTCCATTGTGATGACAATAGCATGGAGCTTTGGTCTAATAAGTTTCATGGATTATTGTGATGACAGTTGAAATGGCGCATTGTGATGACAAGGGCATGCAGCATTTTGATGACCAGGTCATGCAGTATTGTGAAGAGAGGTGTCAGGGAGCATTGTGATGACATATGTAATGGCCCATTGTGATGACAATGGCATGGAGCATTGTGATGCCAAGTGTCATGGAGGATTCTGAGGACAAAGGTAATGGAGCATTGTGATGACAATGGCTTGGAGCATTGTGATGAGAAGGGTCAGGGGACACTGTGCTGACAAGTGCATGGAGAATTGTGATGACAAGGGTCATGGAGCATTATGATGACAATCTTTTGGAGTGTTTTGATGTCAACGGCATGGTGCATTGTGATGAAAATGGCATGTGGCTTTGTGATGAAAAAAGCATGGAGCCTTTCGTGACAGGTTTCAAGGAGCATGCTGACGACAAGTGTCAGGGAGCATTGTGATGACAAGTGTATTGAGAATTGTGATGACAAAGGTCATGGAGCATTGTGATGAAAAGGGCATGGAGTATTGTGATGACAGGCATCATGGAGCGTTGTGATGACAAGTGTTATGGAACATTGTGATCACAAGGGTTTGGAGCATTGTGATGACAGAAGTCATGGATCATTTTGATTTCAAATAGCATGGAGCATTGTAATGACAAGGGCATGAAGCAATGTGATGCCAAGGTTCATGGAGGATTGTGATGACAATGGAAATGGAGTATTGTGATGACAAGCGCATAGAGCATTGTAATGACAAGGTCATGTAGCATTTTGCTGACAAAGGCATGGAGCATTGTGATGACAGGTGTCATGCAGCACTGTGATGACAAGCGTCACGGATCATTGTGAATACAGGGGTCATGGAGCATTGGGATGACAAGGGCATGGATGATTGTGATGACAAGGGTCATGGAGAATTGGGCTGAAAACGTTCATGGAGTATTTTGATGACAGGGGTCATGGAGCATTGTGCTGATAAGGGGATGTAGCATTGTGATGACAGGGGCCATGGAACATTGTGATAACAGGGTTAAGGGAGGATTGTGATGACTAGTGATGGAACATTGTGATATCCCATGTGAGAGAGCATTTGGAAGAGAAGTGCATGGAGAATTGTGATTACAAGGTTTATGGAGCATAGCAATGACAAGGTTGTGTATCATTGTGATGAAATGCGCATGGCACAATGTGATGACAACTGTCATGGAGCATTGTTCTGACAAAGGCATGGAGCATTGTGATGACAAGAGTCACGGAGCATTGTGATGAAAAGTTCATGTAACATTGTGGTTACAAAGGTCACAGAGCCTTGTGATGACGTGGGCATAGTCCGTTGTGATGACAAACGTTATGAAGCACTGTGATGACTGGAGTCAGGGAGCATTGTAATGACAGGGGTCATGGAGCATTGTGATGAAAAGGGCATGGAGCATTGTGATGAAAGGGGCATGGAGAATTGGTCTGACAAGTTTCATAGATTGTTGTGATGACAGTGGGCATATAGCATTGTGATGACAAGGACATGGAGCATTGTGATGACAAGGGCATGGAGTATTGTGAAGACGTGTCAGGGAGCATTGTGATGACATATGTCATGGTCCATTGTGATGACAATAGCATGGAGCATTGGTCTAATAAGTTTCATGGATTATTGTGATGACAGTTAAAATGGCGCATTGTGATGACAAGGGCATGGAGCATTTTCATGACCAGGTCATGCAGTATTCTGAAGAGAGGTGTCAGGGAGCATTGTGATGAAATATGTAATGGCCCATTGTGATGACAATGGCATGGAGCATTGTGATGCCAAGTGTCATGGAGGATTCTGAGGAAAAAATTAATGGAGCATTGTGATGACAATGGCTTGGAGCATTGTGATGACAAGGGTCAGGGAGCATTGTGCTGACAAGTGCATGGAGAATTGTGATGACAAGGGTCATGGAGCATTCTGTTGACAATCTTTTGGAGTGTTTTGATGTCAACGGCATGGTGCATTGTGATGAAAATGGCATGGGGCTTTTTGATGAAAAAAGAATGGAGACTTTTTGTGACACGGTTCAAGGAGCATTCTGACGACAAGTGTCAGGGGGCATTGTGATGACAAGTGTATTGAGAATTGTGATGACAAAGTTCATGGAGCATTGTGATGAAAATGGCATGGAGTATTGTGATGACAGGCATCATGGAGCGTTGGGATGACAAGTGTTATGGAACACTGAGATCACAAGTGTTTGGAGCATTGCGATGACAGAGGTCATGGATCATTTTGATTTCAAGGAGCAAGGTACATTGTGATGACAAGGGCATGAAGCAATGTGATCCCAAGTTTCATGGAGCATTGTGATGAAAATGGTAATGGAGTATTGTGATGGCAAGCGCATAGAGCATTGTAATGAAAAGGTCAAGTAGCATTTTGCTGACAGAGGCATGGAGCATTGTTATGACAGGTGTCATGGAGCAGTGTGATGACAAGCGTTACGGAGCATTGTGTATACAGGGGTCATGGAGCATTGGGATGACAAGCGTTACGGAGCATTGTGTATACAGGGGTCATGGAGCATTGGGATGACAAGGGCATGGATCATTGTGATGACAAGAATCATGGAGCATTGGGCTGAAAATGTTCATGGAGTATTGTGATGACAGGGGTCACGGTGCACTGTGATGACTAGGGAATGGAGCATTGTGATGACAAGAGTCCCGGATCATTGTGTTGTCAGGTGTTATGGAGTGTTGTGATGACAGTGGTCATGGAGCATTGTGATGATATTGGTCATGGAGCATTGTGATGAGAATGTCATGGAGCATTGGGCTGAAAATATTCATGTAGTATTGTGATGACAGTGGTCATGGAGAATTGTGATGACAAGGGAATGAAGCATGGTGATGGCAATGTCCTGGAGCATTGTGATGAGATGACCGTGGAGACTTGTGGTGACAAGTCTCATGGAGCATTCTGATGAAAAAGAGGATGGAGCATTGTGATTACAGGGGTCTTGGACCATTGTGATGACAAGGGTCATGTAGCCTTGTCATGACAAGGCCGTGGAACATTGTGATGGCAGGGGTCATGGAGCATTGTTATGACAGAGGTAATGGAGCATTGTGATGATAAAGGCAAGCAGCATTGTGATGACCAGGTCATGCAGTATTGTGAAATGAGGTGTCAGTGAGCATTGTGATGACATAAGTATTGGCCCATTGTGATGACAATGGCTTGGAGCATTGTGATGCCAAGTGTCATGGAGGATTCTGATGACAAAGGTAACGGAGCATTGTGATGACAATGGCTTGTGGCATAGTGATGACAAGAGTCAGGGAGCATTGTGCTGACAAGTGCATGGAGAATTGTGATGACAAGGGTCATGGAGCATTCTGATGACAAGCTTGTGGAGTATTTTGATGACAATAGCATGGAGCATTGTGATGAAAACGGCATGGGGCTTTGTGATGAAAAAGGCATGGAGCCTTTTCGTGGTTGGGTTCAAGGAGCATTCTGACGACAAGTGTCAGGGAGCATTGTGATGACAAGTGTATTGAGAATTGTGATGACAAAGGTCATGGAGCATTGTGATGAAAAGAGCATCGAGTATTGTGATGATAGGCATCATGGAGCATTGTGATGACAAGTGTTATGGAACATTGTGATCACAAGGGTTTGGAGCATTTTGATGACAGAGGTCATGGATCATTTTGATTTCAAGGAGCATGGAGCATTGTGATGACAAGGGCATGAAGTAATGTGATCCCAAGGTTCATATGGATAGTGATGACAATGGTAAAGGAGTATTGTGATGACAAGCGCATAGAGCATTGTAATGACAATGTCATATAGCATTTTGCTGATAAAGGCATGGAGGATTGTGATGACAGGTGTCATTCAGCACTGTGATGACAAGCGTCACGGATCATTGTGAATACAGGGGTCATGGAGCATTGGGATGACATATGGCATGGTCCATTGAGATGACAATGGCAGGGAGCATTGTGATGCCAAATGTAATGGAGGATTGTGATGACAAATATAATGGAGCATTGTGATGACTAGGGCTTGGAAAACTATGACAAAACCATGGAGCCATGTGATGACAAGTCTCATGGAGCATACTGATGAAAAAGGGCATGCAGCATTGTGATTACAGGGGTGTTGGAACTTTGTGATGACAAGGGCATGGTTCATTGTGAGGAGAAGTCCAAGGAGCATTCTGATGGCATGCATCATTGAGCTTTTTGATGACAAGGGCATGGAGCATCGTGATTACATGGGTCTTGGAGCATTGTGATGAAAAGGGCATGGATCATTGTGATGAAAAAGGCATGGAGCCTTGTCATGACAGGGTAAAAGGAGCATACAGACAACAAGTGTCAGGGAGCAGTTTGATGACAAGTGTGTTGAGCATTGTGATGAAAATGTCAAGGAGCATTGTGATGAGAAGACCATGGATAATTGTGATGACGAGCGTCATGGGGCACTGTAATGTCAAGAGTTATGGAATATTGTGATCACAAGGGATTGCAGCATTGTTATGAGAGAGGTCATGGAGCATTTTGATTTCATTGTTATGACAATAGCATGAAGCATTATGATGATGGGCATGGTGCATTGTGATGACAGGTTTCATGGATCATTGAGATGAAAAGGGGCATAGAGCATTGTGATTACAGTGTTCTTGGAGCATTGTGATGAGAAGGGTCATGGAGCCTTGTGATGACAAGGCCATGGAACATCGTGATGGCAGGGTTCATGGAGCATTGTTATGACAGTGATAATGGAGCATTGTGATGGCAAGGGCATGGAGCATTGTGATGAGAATGTCATGGAGCATTCTGACTACATGTGTCATGGAGCTATGTGAAGTCAAGGGCATGGAGCAATGTGATGAGAGCGTTCATGGAGCACTGTGATGACAATGACATGGAACATTGTGATGCCAAGGGTCATGGATTTTTGTGATGACAAACGTCATGGAGCATTTTAATGGCAAGTGCGTTTTGCATTGTGATGAGAAGGGCAAGGAGCATTGTGATGACAGGGTCATGGAGCAATTTGATGAAAAGTGCCATGGAATATTGTGATGACAGGTGCTATGGAACATTGTGATGTCAGGGGTCATCTAACATTGTGATGATAAGTGCATGTACCATTGTGATGACAGGAGTCATGGAACATTGTGAAGACAGTGGTGAGGGAGTATTTTGAAAAATAGTGATGTAGCATTGTGATATCAGTGGTGAGAGAGCATTTTGATCAGAAGTGCATGGAGCATTGTGATGACAAATTTTATGGAGCATTGTGATGACAAGAGTGTGGAGCACTGTGATGATAAGTGCATGGTGCATTGTGATGACATGTGTCATGGAACATTGTGCTGACAAGCACATGGAGCATTGTGATGACAAGGGTCATGGAGCATTGTGCTGAGAAAGGCATAGAGCATTGTGATGAAAAGGTTCAAAGAGCATTGTGATGAAAAATTCATGGAGGATTGTGGTTAAATATGTCACAGAGACTGTTGATGACGAGGGCATGGACCATTGTGATGACAAAAGTAATGAAGCACTGTGATGACTGGAGTCACGGAGCATTGTGATGACACGGGTCATGGAGCATGGTGATAAAAAGGGCATGGAACATTGTGATGACAAGGGCAATGAACATTTGTCTAATAAGTTTCATGGATTATTGCGATGACAGTTGGAATGGCGCATTGTTATGACAAGGGCATGGAGCATTGTGATGACCAGGTGATGCAGTATTGTGAAGACAGGTGTCAGGGAGCATTGTGATGACATATGTAATGGCCCATTGTGATGACGATGGCATGGAGCATTTTGATGCCAAGTGTCATGGAGGATTCTGATGACAAAGGTAATGGTGCATTGTGATGAAAATGCCTTGGAGCAATGCGATGACAAGTGTCAAGGAGCATTGTGCTGACAAGTGCATGGAGAATTGTGATGACAAGGGTCATGGAGCAGTCTGATGAAAAGCCTGTGGAGTATTTTGATGACAATGGCATGGAGCATTGTGATGAAAACGGCATGGGACAGTGTGATGAAAAAGGCATGGAGCCTTTTTGTGACAGGGTTCAAGGAGCATTCTGATGACAAGTGTCAGGGAGCTTTGTGATGACAAGTGTATTGAGAATTGTGATGACAAAGGTCATGGAGCATTGTGATGAGAAGGCCATGGATAATTGTGATGATGATCATCATGGGGTGTTGTGATGATAAGTGTTATGGAACATTGTGATCACAAGGTTTTGGAGCATTATGATGACAGAGGTCATGGAAAAATTTTGATTTCATTGTGATGACAATAGCCTGAAGCATTATGATGATGGGCATGGTGCATTGTGATGACAGGGTTCATGGAGCATTGAGATGAAAAGGGGCATGGAGCATTGTGATTACAGGTATCTTGGAGCACTGTGATGACAAGGGCATGGAGCATTGTGATTACCGGGTTCTTGGAGCATTGTGATGACAAGGGTCATGGATCCTTGTGATGACAAGGCCGTGTAACATTGTGATGGCCTTGGTCATGGATCATTGTTATGACAGAAATTATGGAGCATATTGATGAGAAGGGCATTGAGCATTGGTCTGAAATATTTCATGGATTATTGTGATGAGAGTGGGCAAGGAGCATTGTGATGACAAGGGCACGGTACACTGTGATACATGGGTTATGGTGGATTGTAATGACAGGGGCATGGAGCATTGTGATGAGAACGCATAGAGCATTGAGATGACAAGTGTCACGGAGATTTGTGATGACAAGTGCATGGAGCAATGTGATGAGAGGGTTCATGGAGCATTGTGATGACAATGACATGGAGCATTGTGATGCCAAGGGTCATGGAGCTTTGTGATGACAAAGGTCATGGAGCATTTTGATGACAAGGGTGTAGTGCATTGTGATGAGAAGGGCAGGGAGCACTTTGATGACAGGGTTATGCAGAAATTTGATGAAAAGTGTAATGGAACATTTTGATGACAGTGGTTATAGACCATTGTGATGCCAGGGGTCATGGAGCTTTGGGATGAAAATGGTCATGGAGCATTTTGATGACAGGGGTTATGGGACATTGTGATGTCAGGGGTCATGGAACATTGTGCTGATAAGGGGATGTAGCACTGTGATGACAGGGGTATGGAACATTGTGATTACACGGGTGAGGGAGCATTGTGATAACTAATGATGGAACACTGTGATATCTCATGTGAGAGAGCATTTGGATGAGAAGTGCATGGAGCATTGTGATTACAAGGTTTATGGAGCATAGCCATGACAAGGTTGTGGATCATTGTGATGAAAAGCGCGTGGCACATTGTGATGACAAGGGTCATGGAGCATTGTTCTGACAAAGGCATGGAGCATTGTGATGACAAGGGTCACGGAGCAGTGTGATGAAATGTTCATGGAACATTGTGGTTACAAAGGACACAGAGCCTTGTGATGACGCGGGTATGGACCGCTGTGATGACAAACGTTATGAAGCATTGTGATGACTGGAGTCATGGAGCATTGTGAGCACAGGGGTCATGGAGCATTGTGCTAATCAGGGCATGGAGCATTGTGAAGACAGGGGCATGTTGCATTGGTCTGAGAACTTTCATAGATTATTGTGATGACAGTGGACATGGTGCATTGTGATGACAAGGGCATGGGGCATTGTGATGAGAAGGTCATGGAGTATTGTGAAGAGAGTTGTCAGGGAGCATTGTGATGACATATGTCATGGTCCATTGCGATGACAATGGCAGGGAGCATTGTGATGCCAAATGTAATGGAGCATTGTGATGGCAAATATAATGGAGCATTGTGATGACTAGGGCTTGCATCATTATGATGACAAGGGCCATTGAGGATTTTCATGACAAGGTCGTGAAGCATTGTGATGACAATGTCCTGGAGCTTTGTGATGAGAAATCCATGGAGCCTTGTGAATAAAAGTCTCATGGAGCATACTGATGAAAAGGGGCATGGAGCATTCTGATTACAGGGGTCTTGGAACATTGTGATAACAAGGGCATGGAGCATTGTGATGACAAGGGCATGGAGCATTGGTCTAATATGTTTCATGGATTATTGCGATGACAGAAGGAATGACACATTGTGGTGACAAGGGCATGGAGCATTGTGATGACCAGGTGATGCAGTATTGTGAAGACAGGTGTCAGGGAGCATTGTGATGACATATGTAATGGCCCATTGTGATGACAATGGCATGGAGCATTGTGATGCCAAGTGTCATGGAGGATTCTGATGACAAAGGTAATGGAGCACTGTGATGGCAATGGCTTGGAGCATTGTGATTACAAGGTTCAGGGAGCATTGTGCTGACAAGTGCATGGAGAATTGTGATGACAAGGGTCATGGAGCATTCTAATGACAAGCTTGTGGAGTATTTTGATGACAATGGCATGGAGCATTGTGATGAAAACGGCATGGGGCATTGTGATGAAAAAGGCATGGAGTCTTTTCGTGCCAGGTTTCAAGGAGAATTCTGACGACAAGTGTCAGGGAGCATTGTGATGACAAGTGTATTGAGAATTGTGATGACAAAGGTCATGGAGCAATGTGATGAAAAGGGCATAGATTATTGTGATGACAGGCATCATGGAGCATTGTGATGACAAGTGTTATGGAACATTGTGAGCACAAGTGTTTCGAGCATTGTGATGAGAGAGGTCATAAATCATTTTGATTTCAAGGCACATGAAGCATTGTGATGACAAGGGCATGAAGCAATGTGATCCCAAGTTTCAAGGAGGATTGTGAGGACAATGGTAATGGAGTATTGTGATGACAAGCGCATAGAACATTGTAATGACAAGGTCATGTAGCATTTTGCTGACAGAGGCATGGAGCATTGTGATGACAGGTGTCATGGAGCACTGTGATGACAAGCGTCAAGGAGCATTGTGAATACAGGGGTCATGGAGCATTGGGATGACAAGGGCATGGATCATTGTGATGACAAGGATCATGGAGCATTGGGCTGAAAATGTTCTTGGACTATTGTGATGACAGGGGTCATGGAGCATCGTGATGACTAGGGAATGGAGCATTGGGATGACAAGAGTCCCGGATCATTGTGTTGTCAGGTGTTATGGATGGTTGTGATGACAGTGGTCATGGAACATTGTGATGATATTGGTCATGGAACATTGTGATGAATATGTCATGTAGCATTCGGCTGGAAATGTTAATGGATTATTGTAATGACAGGGGTCATGGAGCATTTTGATGACAAGGGAATAGTGCATGGTCATGACAAGGTCCTGGAGCATTGTGATGAGATGACCATGGAGACTTGTGATGACAAGTCTCATGGAGCATTCTGATGAAAAAGGGCATGGAGCATTGTGATTACAGGGGTCTTGGAGCAGTGTGATGACAAGGGCATGGAGCATTTTGAGGAGAAACCATGGAGAATTCTGATGACATGCGTCATGGAACTTTGTGCTGACAAGGCCATGGAGCATTGTGATAACAGGGGTCTTGGAGCATTGTGATGAAATGGCATGGATCATTGTGATGTAAATGGCATGGAGCCTTGTCATCACAGGGTTCTAGGAGCATACTGACGACAGGTGTCAGGGATTATTGTGATGACAAGTGTATTGAGCATTGTGATGACAATGATCATGGAGCATTGTGATGAGAACACCATGGATAAATGTGATGATGATCGTCATGGGGTGTTGTGATGATAAGTGTTATGGAACATTGTGATCACAAGGGTTTGGAGCATTATGATGACAGAAGTCATGGAGAATTTTGATTTCACTGTAGTGACAATAACCTGAAGCATTATGAAGATGGGCATGGTGCATTGTGATGACAGGGTTCATGGAGCATTGAGATGAAAAGGGGCATGGAGCATTGTGATTATAGGGGTCTTGGAGCATTGTGATGAGAAGGCCATGGAACCTTCTGATGACATGCGTCATGGAGCTTTTTTATGACAAGGGCATGGAGAATTTTGATTACATGTTTCTTGGAGCATTGTGATGACAAGGGTCATGGAGCCTTGTGATGACAAGGCCGTGGAACATTGTGATGGCAGTGGTCGTGGTGCATTTTTATGACAGAGGTAATGGAGCATTGTGATGAGAAGGGCATTGAGCATTGGTTTGAAATATTTCATATTTTATTGTGATGAGAGTGGACAGGAGCATTGTGATGACAAGGGCACGGAACACTGTGATACATGGGTCATGGAGGATTGTAATGACAAGTGCATGGAGCAATGTGATGAGAGGGTACATGGAGCATTGTGATGACAATGCCATGGAGCATAGTGAGGAAAAGGCCATGGAGCATTGTGATAATATGCGTCATGTAGCTTTTTGATGACAAGGGCATGGAGCATTGTGATTACAGGTGTCTTGGAGCATTGTGATGAAAAGGGCATGGATCATTGTGATGAAAAAGGCATGGAGCCTTGTCATGACTGTGTTCAAGGAGCATACTGACGACAAGAGTCAGGGAGCATTGTGAAGACAAGTGTATTGAGCATTGTGATGACAAAGATCAGGGAGCATTGTGATCAGAAAACCAAGGATAATTGTGATGATGTTCGTCATGGGGTGTTGTGTTGATAAATGTTATGGAACATTGTGATCACAAGGGTTTGGAGCCTTATGATGACAGAGGTCACGGAGACTTTTGATTTCATTGTAATGACAATAGCCTGAAGCATTATGATAATGGGCATGGTGAATTGTGATGACAGGGTTCATGGAGCATTGAGATGAAAAGGGGCATGGAGCATTGTGATTACAGTGGTCTTGTAGCATTGTGATGACAAGCGCATAGAGCATTGTAATGACAAGATCATGTAGAATTTTGCAGACAAATGCATGGAGCACAGTGATGACAGGTGTCATGGAGCACTGTGATGACATGTGTCACGGAGCATTGTGAATACAGGGGTCATGGATCATTTTGATGACAAGGGTCATGGAGCATTGGGCTGAAAATGTTCATGGAGTATTATGATGACAGGGGTCATGGAGCATTGTGATGAGAGAGGTCATGGAGAATTTTGATTTCATTGTGCTGACAATAGCCGGAAGCATTATGATGATGGGCATGATGCATTGTGATGACAGGGTTCATCGAGCATTGAGATGAAAAGGGGCATTGAGCATTTTGATTACAGGGGTCTTGGAGCATTGTGATGACAACGGCATGGAGCATTTTGATGAGAAGTCCATGGAACATTCTGATGACATGTGTCATGGAGCTTTCTGATGACAAGGGCATGGAGCATTGTGATTACAGGTGTCTTGGAGCATTGTGATGACACGTGTCATTGAGCCTTGTGATGACAATGCTGTGGAACATTGTGATGGCAGGGGTCAAGGAGCATTGTTATGACCGGTGTAATGGAGCATTGTGATGAGAAGGGCATGGAGCATTGTGATTACAAGTTTTATGGAGCATTGCGATGACAAATTTGTTGACCGTTGGGATAAAAAGCGCATGGCACATTGTGATGACAAGGGTCATGGAACATTTTTCTGACAAAGGCATGGAGCACTGTGATGACAAGTGTCACGGAGCATTGTGATGAAAAGTTCATGAATCATTGTGGTTAAAAAGGTCACAAAGCCTTGTGATGATGCGGGAATGGACCATTGTTATGACAAATGTTATGAAGCATTGTGATGACTGGAGTCAAGGAGCATTGTGATGACAGGGTCATGGAGCATTGTGATGACAAGGGCATGGAGCATTGTGCTGAGAAAGGCGTAGATCACTGTGATGGCAAGGGTCAAAGAGCATTGTGATGAAAAGTTCATGGAGCATTGTGGTTAAAAAGGTCACAGAGACTGTTGATGATGAGCGAATGGACCATTGTGATGACAAAGGTCATGAAGCATTGTGATGAATGGAGTCACGGAGCATGGTGATGACAGGGGTCATGGAGCATGGTGATAACAAGGGCATGGAGCATTGTGATGACAAGGGCATGGAGAATTGGTCTAATATGTTTCATGGATTATTGCGATGACATTTGGTATGGCACATTGTGATGACAAGGGCATGGAGCATTGTGATGACCAGGTCATGCCGTATTGTGAAGACTGGTGTCAGGGAGCATTGTGATGACATATGTAATGGCCCATTGTGATGACAATGGCATGGAACATTGTGATGCCAAGTGTCATGGAGGATTCTGAAGACAATGGTAATGGAGCATTGTGATGACAATGGCTTGGAGCATTGTGATGACAAGGCTCAGGGTGCATTGTGCTGACAAGTGCATCGAGAATTGTGATGACAAGGGTCATGGAGCATTCTGAGGACAAGCTTGTGGAGTATTTTGATGACAATGGCAGGGAGCATTGTGATGAAAACCGCATGGGGCTTTGTGATGAAAAAGGCATGGATACTTTTCGTGGCAGGGTTCAATGAGCATTCTGACGACAAATGTCAGGGAGCATTGTGATGACAATGTATTGAGAATTGTGATGACAATGGTCATGGAGCATTGTGATGAAAACGGCATGGAGTATTGTGATGACAAGCATCATGGAGCGTTGTAATGACAAGTACTATGAAACACTGTGATCACAAGGGTTTGGAGCATTGTGATGATAGAGGTCATGGATCATTTTGATTTCAAGGAGCATGGAACATTGTGATGACAAAGGCATGAAGCAATGTGATCCCAAGGTTCATGGAGGATTGTGATGACAATGGTAATGGAGTATTGTGATGACAAGCGCATAAAGCATTGTAATGACAAGGTCATGTAGCATTCTGCTGACAAAGGCATGGAACATTGCGATGACATGTGTCATGGAGCACTGTGATGACAAGCGTCACGGAGCATTGTGATTACAGGGGTCATGGAGCTTTGGGATGACAAGGGCATGGATCATTGTGATGACAAGGGTCATGGAGCATTGGGATGAAAATGTTCATGGAATATTGTGATGACAGGGGTCATGGAGCATTGTGATGTCTAGGGAATGGAGCATTGTAATGACAAGGGAATGGAACATGGTGATGACAGGGGTCATGGAACATTTTGATTACAGTGGTGAGGGAGGATTGTGATGACTAGTGAGGGAACATGGTGATATCTCAGGAGAGAGCATTTGGATGAGAAGAGCATGGATATTTGTGATTACAAGTTTTATGGAGCATAGTGAAGCCAAGGTTGTGGATGATTTTGATGGAAAGCCCGTGGCACATTTTGATGACAAGGTTCATGGAGCATTGTTCTGACAAAGGCATGGAGCATTGTGATGACAAGGGTCACGGAGCATTGTGATGAAATGTTCATGGAGCATTCTGCTTACAAAGGTCACAGAGCCTTGTGATGACACGGACATGGACAGTTGTGATGACAAACATTATGAAGCATTGTGATGACTGGAGTCACGAAGCATTGTGGTGACAGGGTTCATGGAGCATTGTGATGAAAAGGGCATGGAGCATTGTGATGAGAATGTCATGGTGTATTGTGAAGACAGGTGTCAGGGAGCATTGTGATGACATATATCATGGTCCATTTTGATGACAATGGCATGGTGCATTGTGATGCCAAATGTAATGGAGGATTGTGATGACAAATATGATGGAGCATTGTGATGACTACGGCTTGGAGCATTATGATGACAAGGGCCATTGAGAATTTTCATGACAATGTCGTGAAGCATTGTGATGACAATGTCCTGGAGCATTGTGATGAGAAAACCATGGAGCCTTGTGATGACAGGTCTCATGGAGCATACTGATGAAAAGGGGCATGGAGCATTCTGATTACAGGGCTCTTGGAACATTGTGATAGCAATGGGATGTAGCATTGTGATGACAAGGGCATGGAGCATTGGTCTAATAACTTTCATGGATTACTGTGATGACAGATGGAATGGCGCATTGTGATGAGAGTGGACATGGAGCATTCTGATGATATTGGTCATGGAGCATTATGACAAGGTCATGGAACATTGGGCTGAAAATATTCATGGAGTATTGAGATGACATGGGTCATGGAGCATTGTAATCACAAGGGAATGGAGCATGGTGATAACAAGGTCCTGGAGCATTGTGATGAGATGACCATGGAGATTTGTGATGACAAATCTTATGGAGCATTCTGATGAAAAGGGGCATGGAGCATTGTGATTACAGGGGTCTTGGAGCATTGTGATGACAAGGGCATGGAGCATTGTGAGGAGAAGGCCATGGAACATTCTGATGACATGTGTCATGGATTTTTGTGATGACAAGGGCATGGAGCATTGTAATTACAGGGTTCTTGGAGCATTGTGATGACAAGGGTCATGGAGCCTTGTGATGACAAGGCCGTGGAACATTGTGATGGCAGGTGTCATGGAGCATTGTTATGACAGAGGTAATGGAGCATTGTGATGAGAAGGGCATTGAGCATTGGTCTGAAATGTTTCATGGATTATTGTGATGAGAGTGGGCATGGAGCTTTGTGATGACAAGGGCATGGAGCAATGTGATGAGAGGATTTATGGAGCATTGTGATGACAATGACATGGAGCATTGTGATGCCAAGGGTCTTGGAGCTTTGTGATGACAAAGGTCATGGAGCATTTTGATGACAACTGTGTGGTGCAATGTGATGAGTAGGGCAGGGAGCATTTTGATGACAGGGTCATGCAGCAATTTGATGAAAATTGTAATGGAACATTTTGATGACAGGGGTTATAGAACATTGTGATGCCAGGGATCCTGGAGCTTTGGGATGAAATGGGTCATGGAGTATTTTGATGACAGGGGTTATGGAACATTGTGATGTCAGGGTTCAAGTAATATTGTGCTGATAAGTGGATGTAGCATTGTGATGACAGGGGTCATGGAACATTGTGATAACAGGGGTGAGGGAGGATTGTGATGACTAGTGATGGAACATTGTGATATCTCAGGTGAGAGAGCATTTGGATGAGAAGTGCATGGAGAATTGTGATTACAAGGTTGATGGAGCATAGCGATGACAAGTTTGTGGATCATTGTGATGAAAAGCACATGGAACATTGTGATGACAAGGGTCATGGAGCATTGTTCTTACAAAGGCACGGAGCATTGTGATGACAAGGGTCACGGAGCATTGTGATGAAATGTTCATGGAGCATTGTGGTTACAAAGGTCACAGAGCCTTGTGATAACGTGGGCATGGACCGTCGTGATGACAATCGTTATGAAGCATAGTGATGACTGTAGTCACGGAGCATTGTGATGACAGGTTTCATGGAGCAATGTGATGACAAGGGCGTGGAGCATTGTGATGACAGGGGCATGGAGCATTGGTCTGACATGTTTCATAGATTATTGTGATGACAGTGGACATGGTGCATTGTGATGACAAGGGCATGGAGCACTGTGAAGACAAGGGCATGGAGTATTGTGAAGACAGATGTCAGGAAGCATTGTGATGACCTATGTCATGGTCAATTGCGATGACAATAGCATGGAGCATTGTGATGCCAAATGTAATGGAGGATGTGATGACAAATATAATGGAGCATTGTGATGACTAGGGCTTGGAGAATTATGTTGACAAGGGCCATTGAGAATTTTCATGACAATATCGTAAAGTATTGTGATGACAAGTACTGGAGCATTGTGATGAGAAAACCATGGAGGCTTGTGATGACAAGTCTCAAGAAGCATACTGATGAAAAGGGGTCTGGAGCATTCTGATTACAGGGGACTTGGAACATTGTGATAACAAGGGCATGGAGCACTGTGATGACAAGGGCATGCAGTATTGTGAATAGAGGTGTCAGGGAGCATTGTGATGACATAAGTAATGGCCCATTGTGATGACAATGGCATGGATCATTGTGATGCCAAGTATCATGGAGGATTCTGATGACAAAGGTAATGGAGCCTTGTGATGACAAGGGCTTGGAGCATTGTGATGACAAGCGTCAGGGAGCATTGTGCTGACAAGTGCATGGATAATTGTGATGGCAAGTGTCATGGAGCATTCTGATGACAAGCTTGTGGAGTATTTTGATGACAATTGCATGGAGCATTGTGATGAAAAAGGCATGGAGACTTTTTGTGACAGGGTTCAAGGAGCATTCTGACGACAATGTCAGGGAGCATTGTGATGACAAGTGTATTGAGAATTGTGATGACAAAGTCATGGAGCATTGTGATGAAAAGGGCATGGAGTATTCTGATGACAGGCATCATGGAGCTTTGCGATGACAACTGTTATGGAACATTGTGATCACAAGAGTTTAGAGCACTGTGATGAGAGAGGTCATGGATCATTTTGATTTCAAGGAGCATGGAGCATTGTGATGACAATGGCATGAAGCAATGTGATCCCAAGGTTCATGGAGGATTGTGATGACAATGGAAATGGAGTACTGTGATGACAAGCGCATAGAGCATTGTAATGACAAAGTCATTGAGCATTTTGCTGACAAAGGCATGGAGCATTGTGATGACATGTGTCATGGAGCACAGTGATGACAAGCGTCACAGAGCATTGTGAATACAGGGGTCATGGAGCATTGGGATGACAAGGGCATGTATCATTGTGATGACAGTGGTCATGGAACATTGTGATTACAGGGGTCTTGGAGCATTGTGATGATATTGGTCATGGAGCATTGTGATGAGAATGTCATTGATTATTGGGCTGAAAATGTTCATGGAGTATTGTGATGACATGGGTCATGGAGCATTGTGATGACAATGGAATGGAGCATGGTGATGACAAGGCCCTGGAGCATTGTGATGAGATGACCATGGAGATTTGTGATGACAAATCTCATGGAGCATTCTGATGAAAAGGGACATGGAGCATTGTGATTACAGGGGTCTTGGAGCATTGTGATGACAAGGGCATGGAGCATTGTGAGGAGAAGGCCATGGAACATTCTGATGACATGTGTCATGGATTTTTGTGATGACAAGGGCATGGAGCATTGTGATTACAGGGGTCTTGGAGCTTTGTGATGACAAGGGTCATGGAGCCTTGTGATGACAAGTCCATGGAACATTGTGATGGCAGGGGTCATGGAGCACTGTTATGACAGAGGTAATGGAGCATTGTGATGAGAATGGCATTGACCATTGGTCTGAAATGTTTCATGGATTATTGTGATGAGAGTGGGCATTGAGCATTGTGATGACAAGGGCACGGTACACTGTGATACTTGGGTCATGGAGGATTGTAATGACAAGGGCATGGAGCATTGTGATGAAAAGGGCACCTTGCATTGTGATGACAAGTGTCATGGAGCTTTGTGATGAAAAGGGCATTGAGCAATGTGATGAGAGGGTTCATGGAGCATTGTGATGACAATGACATGGAGCATTGTGATGCCAAGCGTCATGGAGATTTGTGATGACAAAGGTCATGGAGCATTTTGATGTCAAGGGTGTGGTGCATTGTGATGAGAAGGGCAGGGAGCATTTTGATGACAGGGTCATGGAGCAATTTGATGAAAAGTGTAATGGAACATTTAGTTGACAGGGGTTATAGAACATTGTGATGACATGTGTCATGGAGCTTTGGGATGAAAAGGGTCATGGAGCATTTTGATGACAGGGGTTATGGAACATTGTGATGTCAGGGGTCATGGAACATTGTGTTGAAAAGGGGATGTAGCATTGTGATGAGAGCGGTCATGGAACATTGTGATTACAGGGGTGAGGGAGGATTGTGATAACTAGTGATGGATCATTGTGGTATCTCAGGTGAGAGAGCATTTTGATGAGAAGAGCATAGAGCATTGTGATTACAAGGTTTATGGAGCATAGCGATGACAAGGTTCTGCATCATTGTGATGAAAAGTGCGTGGCACATTGTGATGACAAGTGTCATGGAGCATTGTTCTGACAAAGGCATGGAGCATTGTGATGACAAGTGTCACAGAGCATTGTGATGAAATGTTCATGGAACATTGTGGTTACAATGGACACAGAGCCTTGTGATGACGCGGGCATGGACCGTTGTGATGACAAACGTGATGAAGCATTGTGATGACTGGAGTCACGGAGCATTGTGATGACAGGGTTCATGGAGCATACTGATGAAAAAGGGCATGGAGCATTGTGATTACAGGGGTCTTGGAACTTTGTGATGAAAAGGATATGGAGCATTGTGAGGAGAAAACCAAGGAGCATTCTGATGGAATGCAGCATTGAGCTTTGTGATGACAAGGTCATGGAGCTTCGTGATTACATGGGTCTTGGAGCATTGTGATGAAAAGGGCATGGATCATTGTGATGAAAAAGGCATGGAGCCTTGTCATGACAGGGTAAAAGGAGCATACAGACAACAAGTGTCAGGGAGCATTTAGATGACAAGTGTATTGAGCATTGTGATGATGAAGGTCATGGAGCATTTTGATGAGAAGTCCATGGATAATTGTGAAGACGAGCGTCATGGGGCATTGTGATGACAAGTGTTATGGAATATTGTGATCACAAGGGTTTGGAGCATTTTTATGAGAGAGTTCATGGAGCATTTTGATATCATTGTTATGACAATAGCAGGAAGCATTATGATGATGGGCATGGTGCATTGTGATGACAAGGTTCATGGATCATTGAGATGAAAAGGGGCATAGAACATTGTGATTACAGTTTTCTTGGAGCATTGTGATGAGAAGGGTCATGGAGCCTTGTGATGACAAGGCCATGGAACATCGTGATGGGAGGGGTCATGGAGCATTGTTATGACAAGGTTAATGGAACATTGTGATGGAAAGGGCATGGAGCATTGTGATGAGAAGGTCATGGAGCATTCTGATTACCTGTGTCATGGAGCTATGTGAAGACAAGGGCATGGAGCAATGTGATGAGAGCGTTCACGGAGCATTGTGATGACAATGACATGGAACATTGTGATGCCAAGGGTCATGGATCTTTGTGATGAAAAAAGTCATGGAGCATTTTGATGGCAAGTGAGTTGTGCATTGTGATGAGAGGGTCATGGAGCAATTTGATGAAAAGTTTCATGGAACATTTTGATGACAGGTGTTATGGAACATTGTGATGTCATGGGTCATCGAACATTGTGATGATATGTGCATGTAGCATTGTGATGACAAGAGTCATGGTACATTGTGATGACTGGGGTGAGGGTGTATTGTGAAAAATAGTGATGTAGCATTGTGATATCAGTGGTGAGAGAGCATTTTGATGAGAAATGCATGGAGCATTGTGATGACAAATTTTATGGAGCAATGTGATGACAAGATTGTGGAGCACTGTGATGATAAGCGCATGATGCATTGTGATGACATGTGTCACGGAGCATTCTGCTGACAAGTGCATGGAGCATTCTGATGACAAGGGTCATGGAGCACTGTGCTGAGAAAGGCAAAGAGCATTGTGATGACAAGTGTCAAAGAGCATTGTGATGAAAAGTTCATGGAGCATTGTGGTTAAAAAGGTCACAGAGACTGTTGATGACGACGGCATGGACCATTGTGATGACAAAGGTCATGAAGCACTGTGATGACTGGAGTCACGGAGCATTGTGATGATAGGGGTCATGGAGCATTGTGATAAAAAGGACATGGAACATTGTGATGACAAGGGCATGGAGCATTGTGATGACGAAGTCATGCAGTATGGTGAAGACAGTTGTCATGGAGCATTGTGATGACATATGTAATGGCCCATTGTGATGACGATGGCATGGAGCATTGTGAATCCAAATTTCATGGAGGATTCTGATTACAAAGGTAATGGAGCATTGTGATGACAATGGCTTGGAGCATTGCGATGACAAGGGTCAAGGTGCATTGTGCTGACAAGTGCATGGAGAATTGTGATGACATGTGTCGAGGAACATTCTGATGACCAGCTTGTGGAGTATTTTGATGACAATTGCATGGAGCATTGTGATGAAAACGGCATGGAGCATTGTGATGAAAAAGGCCTGGAGCCTTTTCGTGACAGGGCTCAAGGAGCATTCTGATGACAAATGTCAGGGAGCATTGTGATGACAAGTGTATTGAGAATTGTGATGACAAAAGTCATGGAGCATTGTGATGAGAAGGCCATGGATAATTGTGATGATGATCGTCATGGGGTGTTGTGATGATAAGTGTTATGGAACATTGTGATCACAATGTTTTGGAGCATTATGATGACAGAGGTCATGGAGAATTTTGATTTCATTGTGATGACAATAGCCTGAAGCATTATGATGATGGGCATGGTGCATTGTGATGACAGGGTTCATGGAGCATTGAGATGAAAAGGGGCATGGAGCATTGTGATTACAGGGATCTTGGAGCATTGTGATGACAAGGGCATGGAGCATTGTGATTACAGGTTTCTTGGAGCATTGTGATGACAAGGGTCATGGAGCCTTGTGATGACTGGGCCGTGGAACATTGTAATGGCAGTGGTCCTGGATCATTATTATGACAGAAGTAATAGAGCATTTTGATGAGAAGGGCATTGAGAATTGGTCTGAAATATTTCACGGATTATTGTGATGAGAATGTGCATGGAGCACTGTGATGACAAGGGCACGGAAGACTGTGATACATGGGTCATGGAGGATAGTAATGACAGGGGCATAGAGCATTGTGATGAGAACGCATCGAGCATTGTGATGACATGTGTCATGTAGGTTTGTGATGACAAGGGCATGGAGCAATGTGATGAGAGTGTTCAGGGAGCATTGTGATGACAATGACATGGAGCACTGTGATGCCAAGGTTCATGGTGCATTGTGATGAGAAGGGCAGGGAGCAGTTTGATGACCGGGTAATGCAGCAATTTGATAAAATGTGTAATGGAATATTTTGATGGCAGGTGTTATAGATCACTGTGATGTAAGGGGTCTTGGAGCTTTGTGTTGACAAGTGTCATGGTGCATTGTGATGACTAGGGAATGGAGCAATGTGATGACAAGAGTCCTGGATCATTGTGTTGTCAGGTGTCATGGAGTGTTGTGATGACAGTGGTCATGGAGCATTGTGATGATATTGGCCATGGAGCACTGTGATGAGTAGGTCGTGGAGCATTGGGCTGAAAATTCTCATGGATTATTGTGATGACAGGGGTCATGGAGCATTGTGATGACAAGGGAATGGAGCATGGTGATGACAAGGTCCTGGAACATTGTGATGAGAAGACCATGGACACTTGTAATGACAACTCTCATGGAGCATTCTGATGAAAAGGGGCATGGAGCATTTTGATTACAGGGGTCTTGGAACATTGTGATGACAAGTGCATGGAGCACTGTGAGGAGAAGACCAAGGAGCATTCTGATGGCATGCGTCATTGAGCATTGTGATGACAAGGTCATGGAGCATTGTGATTACATGGGTCTTGGATCGTTGTGATGAAAATGGCATGGATCATTGTGATGAAAAAAGCATGGAGACTTGTCATGACAGGATTCAAGGAGCATACAGACAACAAGTGTCAGGGAGCATTTTGATGAAAAGTGTATTGAGCATTGTGATGCCAAAGTCATGGAGCATTGTGATGAGAAGACCATGGATAATTGTGATGACGAGCGTCATGGGGCATTGAGATGACAAGTGTTATGGAATATTGTGATCACAAGGGTTTGGAGCATTGTTATGACTGAGGTCATGGAGCATTTTGATTTCATTGTGATGACAATAGCATGAAGCATTATGATGATGGTCATGGTACATTGTGATGACAGGTTTCATGGATCATTGAGATGAAAAGTGGCATAGAGCACTGTGATTACAGTGTTCTTGGAGCATTGTGATGAGAAGGGTCATAGAGCCTTGTGATGACAAGGCCATGGAGCATTGTTATGACAGAGGTAATGGAGCATTGTTATGGCAGGGGTAATGGAGCATTGTGATGGCAAGGGCATGGAGCATAGTGATGAGAAGGCCATGGAGCATTCTGATGACATGTGTCATGGAGCTATGTGAAGACAAGGGCATGGAGCAATGTGATGAGAGCGTTCATGGAGCATTGTGATGACAATGACATGGAGCATTGTGATGCCAAGGGTCATGGATCTTTGTGATGACAAAGGTTATGGAGCATTTTGATGGCAAGGGCGTTGTGCATTGGAATGAGAATGGCAGGGAGCATTGTGATGACAGGGTCATGGACCAATTTGATGAAAACATTCATGGAACATTTTGATGACAGGGGTTATGGAACATAGAGATGTCATGGGTCATCGAACATTGTTATGATAAGTGAATGTAGCACTGTGATGACAGGAGTCATGGAACACTGTGATGACAGGGCTGAGGGGGTATTTTGACAAATAGTGATGTAGCATTGTGATATCAGTGGTGAGAGAGCATTTTGATGAGAAGTGCATGGAGCATTGTGATGACAAATATTATGGAGCACTGTGATGACAAGATTGTGGAGCACTGTGATGACAATCGCATGGTTCATTGTGATTACATTTGTCATGGAGCATTGTGCTGACAAGCGCATGGAGCATTGTGATGAGAAGGGTCAAAGAGCATTGTGATGAAAAGTTCATGGAGCATTGTGGTTAAAAAGGTCACAGAGACTGTTCATGACGAGGGCATGGACCATTGTGATGACAAAGGTCATGAAGCATTGTGATGACTGCAGTCACAGATCATGGTGATGACAGGGGTCATGGAGCATTGTGATGACAAGGGAATGGTGCATTGTGCTGAGAAATGCAGGGAGCATTTTGATGACCATGTCATGCAGCAATTTGATAAAAAGTGTAAAGGGATATTTTAATGCAGGGGTTATAGAACATTGTGATGTCAGGGGTCTTGGAGCTTTGGGATGAAATGGGTCATGGAGCATTTTGATGACGGGGTTATGGAACATTGTGATGTCAGGGGTCATGGAACATTGTGATGATAAGGGGATGTAGCATTGTGATGACAGGGTCCTGGAACATTGTGATTACAGGGGTGAGGGAGTATTGTGATGACTAGCGATGGAACATTTTGATATCTCTGGTGAGAGAGCATTTTGATGAGAAGTGCATGGACCATTGTGATTACAATATTTATGAAGCATAGCAATGACAAGGTTGTGGACCGTTTTGATGAAATGCGCGTGGCTCATTGTGATGACTATGTTCATTGAGCATTGTTCTGACAAAGACATGGAGCTTTGTGATGACAAGGGCATGGCGCATTGTGATTACATGGGTCATGGGGCATTTTGATGACAAGGGCGTGGAGCATTGTGATGAGAAGGCCATGGATAATTGTGATGACGCGCGTCATGGAGCACAGTAATGACAAGGGGTATGGAGCATTGTGATGACAGTGGCCATGGAGTAATGTGATGACAAGTGTCATGGAGCATTCTGATGACAAGCTTGTGGAGTATTGTGACGACAATGGCATGGAGCATTGTGATGAAAAGGGCATGGAGCATTGTGATGAAAAAGGCATGAAGCCATTTCATGACAGGTTTCAAGGAGCATTCTGATGACAAGTGTCAGGGAACATTGTGATTACATGTGTATTGAGAATTGTGATGAAAAAGATCATGGAGCATTTTGACGAAAAGGGCATAGAGTATTGTGATGACAGGCTTCTTGGAGCGTTGTGATGACAAGTGTTATGGAACATTGTGATCACAAGGGTTTGGAGCATTGTGATGATAGAAGTCATGGATCATTTTATTTTCAAGGAGCATGGAGCATTGTGATGACAAGGGCATTAGGCAATGTGATCCCAAGGTTCATGGAGGATTGTGATGACAATGCTAAGGGAGTATTGTGATGACAAGCAAATGGAGCATTTTGATAACAAGGTCATGTAGCATTTTGCTGACACAGGCATGGAGCATTGTGATGATAAGGGTCATAGAGCACTTTGATGAGATGCATCACGGATCATTGTGATTACAGGGGTCATGGAGCATTGGGATGGCAAGGGCATGGATCATTGTGATGACAAGTGTCATGGAGCATTGGGCTGAAAATGTTAATGGAGCATTGTGATGACTAGGGAATGGAGCATTGTGATTACTAGAGTCCCGGATCACTGTGTTGTCAGGGGTCATGGAGCGTTGTGATGACAGTGGTCATGGAGCATTGTGATGACAGGGATCATGAAGCATTGTGATGAGAAGTTCCTGGAGAATTGGTGTGAAAATGTTCAGGAAGTATTGTGAGGACAGGGTTCATGGAGCATTGTGATGACAATGGCATGGAGCATTGTGATGCCAAGTGTCATGGAGCCTTGTGATGACAAAGGTCTTGGAGCATTTTGATGACAAGGGAGTGGTACATTGTGATGAGAAGGGCAGGGAGCATTGTGATGACAGAGTCATAGGGCAATTTGATGAAAAGTGTCATGGAATATTTTAATGACAGGGGTTATTGAACATTGTGATATCAGGGTTCATGTAGCATTTTGATGAAAAGGATCATGGAGAATTATGATGACAGGGGTTATGGAACATTGTGATGTCAGGGGTCATTGAGAATATTGAGGAAAAGGGTTATGGAGCATTATGAGGACAGGGGTTATGGAACATTGTGATGTCAGGGGTCACCGAACTTTGTGATGATATGTGCATTGCAAAGACAAAAGTCATTGAACATTGTGATGACAGTGGTGAGGGAGTATTGTGATGAATAGTGCTGTAACATTGTGATATCATTGGTGAGAAAGCATTTTAATGAGAAGTGCATGGAGAATTGTGATGACAAGGGTCATGGAACATTCTGATGACCTGCTTGTGGAGTATTTTGATGACAATGGCATGGAGCATTGTGAAGAAAATGGCATGGGGCATTGTGATGAAAAAGGCATGGAGCCTTTTCGTGACAGGTTTCAAGGAGCATACTGACGACAAGTTTCAGGAAACATTGTAATGACAAGTGTATTTTGAATTGTGATGACAATGGTCATGGAGCATTGTGATGAAAAGTGCATGGAGTATTGTGATGACAGGCATCATGGAGCGTTTCGATGACAAGGTATATGGAACATTGTGCTCACAAGGGTTTGGAGAATTGTGATGCCAGAGATCATGGATCATTTTGATTTCAAGTAGAATGGAGCACTGTGATGAAAAGGGCATGAAGCAATGTGATCCCAAGGTTCATGGAGGATTGTGATGACAATGGCAATGGAGTACTGTGATGACAAGCGCATAGAGCATTGTAATGACAAGGTCATGTAGCATTTACTAACAAAGGCATGGAGCATTGTGATGACAGGTGTCATGGAGCAGTGTGATGACAAGCGTCAAGGAGCATTGTGAATACAGTGGTCATGGAGCATTGGGATGACAACGGCATGGTTCAATGTGATGACAAGGGTCATGGAGCATTGGGCTGAAAATGTTCATGGAGTATTGTGATGACAGGGGTCATGGAGCATTGTGATGACTAGGGAATGGAGCATTGTGATGACAAGAGTTCCGGATCATTGTGTTGTCAGGTGTCATGGAGTGTTGTGGTGACTGTGGTCATGGAGCATTGTGATGATACTGGCCATGGAGCATTGTGATGAGAAGGTCGTGGAGCATTGTGATTACAGGTGTCTTGGTGCATTGTGATGAAAAGGGCATGTATCATTGTGATGAAAAGGGCATGGAGCCTTGTCATGACAGGGTTCAAGAAGCGTACTGACGACAAGTGTCAGGAAGCATTGTGATGACAAGTGTATTGAGCATTTGATGACGAAGTTCATGGAACATTGTTATGAGAAGACCATGGATAATTGTGATGATGAGCGTCATGGTGTGTTGTGATGATAAGTCTTATGGAACATTGTGATCACAAGGGTTTGGAGCATTATGATGACAGAGGTCATGGAGAATTTTGATTTCATTGTGATGACAATAGCCTGAAACATTATGATGATGGGCATGGTGCATTGTGATGACAGGGTTCATGGAGCATTGAGATGAAAATGGGAATGGAGCATTGTGCTTACCGGGGTCTTGGAGCATTGTGATGACAAGGGCATGGAGCATTGTGATGAGAAGGCCATGGAACATTCTAATGACATGCGTCATGGAGCACTGTGTTGACAAGGGCATGGAGCATTGTGATTAAAGTGGTCTTGCAGCATTGTGATGACAAGGGTCATGGAGCCTTGTGATGACATGCCATTGAACACTGTGATGTCAGGGGTCATGGAGCATTGTTATGACAGAGGTAATGGAGCATTGTGATGAGAAGGGCATTGAGCTTTGGTCTAAAAGGTTTCATGGTTTATTGTGATGAGAGTGGGCATGGAGCATTGGGATGACAATGGCACGGAACACTGTGATACATGGTTCATGGAGGATTGTAATGTCAATGGCATGGAGCATTGTGATGAGAAGTGTATCGAGCATAGTGATGACAAGTGTCATGGAACTTAGTGATGTCAAGGGAATGGAGCAATTTGATGAGAGTGTTCATGGAGCATTGTGATGACAATGAAATTGAGCATTGTGATGCCAAGGGTCATGGAGATTTGTTATGACAAATAACAGGGAGCATTTCGATGACAATGGTGTGGTGCATTGTGATGAGAAGGGCAGGGAGCATTTTGATTACAGGTTCATGCAGCAATTTGATTAAAAGTGTAATGGAATATTTTGAGGGCAGTGGTTATAGAACATTGTGATGTCAGGGGTCATGGAGCTTTGGGATGAAATGGGTCATGGAGCACTTTGATGACAGGGCTTATGGAACATTGTGATGCCAGGGGTCATGGAACATTGTGATGATAAGTGTATGTAGCATTGTGATGACAGGGGTCATGGAATATTTTGATTACCGGGGTGAGGGAGTATTGTGATGACTAGTGATGGAACATTGTGATATCTCTTGTGAGAGAGAATTTGGATGAGAATTGCATGGATCATTGTGATTACAAGGTTTATGGAGCATAGCGATGACAAGGTTTTGGACCGATGTGATGAATAGCACGTGGCATATTCCGATGACAAGGGTCATGGAGCATTGTTCTGACAAAGACATGAATCATTGTGATGAGAAGGGTCACGGAGCATTGTGATGAAAAGTTCATGGAGCATTGTGGTTACAAAGGTCACAGAGCCTAGTGATGACGTGGGCAAGGACCCTTTTGATGACAAACTTTATGAAGAATTGTGATGAATGGAGTCATGGAGCATTGTGATGATAGGGGTCATGGAGCACTGTGATGACAAGGGCATGGAGCATTGTGATGACAGGGGCATGGAGCATTGGTCTGACAAGATTCATAGATTATTGTGATGACAGTGGACATGGTGCATTGTGATGACAAGGGCATGGATCATGGTTATGAGAAGGTCATGGAGTATTGTGAAGACAGGTGTCAGGAAGCATTGTGATGACATATGTCATGGTCCATTGCGATGACAATGGCATGGAGCATTGTGATGCCAAATGTAATGGAGGATTGTGATGACAAATAAAATGGAGAATTTTGATGACTAGGGCTTGGAGCACTATGATGACAAGGGCCATTGAGAATTTTACTGACAAGTTCGTGAACCATTGTGATGACAAGGGCCTGGAGCATTGTGATTAGAAATCCATGGAGCCTTGTGATGAAAAGTCTCATATAGCATACTGATGAAAAGGGGCAAGGACCATTGTGATTACAGGGGTCTTGGAACATTGTGATGAAAATGGCATGGAGCACTGTGAAGAGAAGGCCAAGGAGTATTCTGAGGACATGCGTCATTGAGCTTTGTGATGACAAGCGCATGGAGCATTGTGATTACAGGGGTCTTGGAGCATTGTGATGAAAAGTGCATGGATCATTGTGATGAAAAATGCATGGAGCCTTGTCATAACAGGGTTAAAGGAGCATACAGACAACAAGTGTCAGGGAGCATATTGATGACAAGTGTATTGGGCATTGTGATGACAAAGGTCATGGAGCATTGTGATGAGAAGACCATGGATAATTGTGATGACGAGTGTCATGGGGCATTGTGATGACAAGTGTTATGGAATATTGTGATCACAAGGGTTTTGAGCATTGTTATGACAGAGGTCATGGAGCATTTTGAATTCATTGTGATGACAATAGCATGAAGCATTATGATGATGGGCATGGTGTATTGTGATGACAGGGTTCATGAATCATTGAGATGAAAAGGGGCATGGAGCATTGTGATTACAGGGATCATGGATCATTGAGATGAAAATGGGCATGGAGCATTGTTATTACAGTGGTCTTGGATCAATGTGATGAGAAGGGTCATGGAGCCTTGTGATGACAAGGCCATGGAACATCGTGATGGCATGTGTCATGGAGCATTGTTATGACAGGGGTAATGGAGCATTTTGATGGCAAGGACATGGAGCATTGTGATGAGAAGGCCATGGAGCATTCTGATGACATGTGTCATGGAGCTTAGTGATGACAAGGGCATGGAGCAATGTGATGCCAAGGGTCATGGATATTTGTGATGACAAAGGTCATGGAGCATTTTGATGACAAGGGCGTTGTGCATTGTGATGAGAAGTGCAGGGAGCATTGTGATGACATGTTCATGGAGCAATCTGCTGAAAAGTGTCAAGGAACATTTTGATGACAGGGGTTATGGAACATTGTGATGTCAGGGGTCATCGAACATTGTGATGATCAGTGCATGTAGCATTGTGATGACAGGTGTCATGGAACATTGTGATGACAGAGGTGAGGGAGTATTGTGTCGAATAGTGAAGTAACATTCTGATATCAGTGTTGAGAGAGCATTTTGATGAGAAGTGCATGGAGCATTGTGATGACAAGGTTTATGGAGCATTGTGATGACAAGATTGTGGAGCACGGTGATGACAATCACATGGTGCATTGTGATGACATGTTTCATGGAGCACTGTGCTGACAAGCGCATGGAACATTGTGATGACAATGGTCATGGAGCATTGTGCTGAGAAAGGGATAGAGCATTGTGATGACAAAGGTCAAAGAGAATTGTGATGAAAAGTTCATGGAGCATTGTGGTTAAAAAGGTCACAGAGACTCTTGATGACGAGGGCATGGACCATTGTGATGACAAAGGTCATGAAGCATTGTGATGACTGGAGTCACGGAGCACTGTGATGACAGGGGTCATGGAGCACTGTGATGACAGGGGGCATGGAGCATTGTGATGACAAGGGCATGTATCATTGATCTCATAATTTTCATGGATTATTGCGATGACTGTTGGAATGGTGCATTGTCGTGACAAGGGCATGGAGCATTGTGATAAACATGTCGTGCTGTATTGTGAAGACTGGTGTCATGGAGCATTGTGATGACAGGGTTCATGCAGCATTGTGATGACTGGGGAATGGAGCATAGTGATGACAAGAATCCCGGATCATTGTGTTGTCAGGTGTCATGGAGTGTTGTGATGACAGTTGTCATGGTGCATTGTGATGATATTGGTCATGGAGCATTGTGATAAGAAGGTTATGGAGCATTGTGCTGATAATATTCATGGAGTATTGTGATGATACGGGTCATGGAGCATTGTGATGACAAGGGAATGGAGCATGGTGATGACAAGGTCATGTAGCATTGTGATGAGAAGTCCTTGGAGGCTTGTGATGACAAGTTTCATGGAGCATTCTGATGAAATGTGGCATGGATCATTGTGATTACAGTGGTCTTGGAGCATTGTGATGACAAGGGCATGGGGCATTGTCAGAGAAGGCCATGCAGCATTCTGATGACATGGGTCATGGAGCTTTGTGATGACAAGGGCTTGGAGCATTGTGATTACAGGTGTCTTGGAGCATTGTGATGAAAAGGGCATGGATCATTGTGATGAAAATGTCATGGAGACTTGTCATGACAGGGTTAATGGAGCATACTGGAGACAAGTGTCAGGGAGCATTGTGATGACAAGTGTATTGAGCATTGTGATGACAAAGGTCATGAAGCATTGTGATGAGAAGACCATGGATAATTGTGATGATGAGCGTCATGGTGTGTTGTGATGATAAGTGTTATGGAACATTGTGATCACAAGGGTTTGGGGCATTATGATGACAGAGGTCATGGAGAATATTGATTTCATTGTGATGACAATAGCCTGATGCATTATGATGATGGGCATGGTGCATTGTGATGACAGGGATCATGGAGCACTGAGATGAAAAGGGGCATGGAACATTGTGTTTATAGTAGTCGTAGAGCATTGTGATGACAAGGGCATGGAGCCTTGTGATGAGAAGGCTATGGAACATTCTGATGACATGCGTCATGGAGCTTTGTGATGACAAGGGCATAGATTATTGTGATTACAGTGTTCTTGGAGCATTGTTATGACAGGGGTAATGGACCATTGTGATGAGAAGGGTATGGAACATTGTGATTACAAGGTTTATGGAGCATTGCCATGACAAAGTTGTGGACAGTTGGGATGAAAAGCGCGTGGCACGTTGTGATGATAAGGGTCATGGAGCATTTTTCTGACAAAGGCAAGGAGCATTGTGATGACAAGGGTCACGGAGCATTGTGATGAAAAGTTCATGGAGCATTGTGGTTACAAAGGTAACAGAGCCCTGTGATGACGCGGGCATTGACCACTGTGATGACAAATGTTATGAAGAATTGTGATGACTGGAGTCAAAGTGCATTGTGATGACAGGGGTCATAGAGCATTGTGATGAAAAGGGCATGGAGCATTGTGCTGAGAAAGGCATATAGCATTGTGATGACAAGCAGCAAAGAGCATTGTGATGAAATATTCATGGAGGATTGTGGTTAAAAAGGTCACAGAGACTGTTGATGATGAGGGCATGGACCATTGTGATGACAAAGGCCATGGAGCATTGTGATGACTGGAGTCAAGAATCACTGTGATGACAGGGGTCATGGTGCATTGTGATAATAAGGGCATGGAGCATTGTGATGACAAGGGCATGGATCATTGGTCTAATAAGTTTCATGGATTATTGTGATGTCATTTGGAATGGTGCATTGTGATGTCAAGGGCATGGAGCATTGTGATGACCAGGTCATGCAGTATTGTGAAGATAGGGGTCAGGGAGCATTGTGATGACATATGTAATGGCCCATTGTGAGGACAATGGCATGGAGCATTGTGATGAAAACGGCATGTGGCATTGTGATGAAAATGTCATGGAGCCTTTTCGTGACAGGGTTCAAGGAGCATTCTGACGACAAGTGTCAGGGAGCATTGTGATGACAAGTGTATTGAAAATTGTGATGACAAAGGTCATGGAGCATTGTGATGAAAAGGGCACGGAATATTGTGATGACAGGCATCATGGAGCGTTGTGATGACAAGTGTTATGGAACACTGTGATCACCAGGTTTTGGAGAATTGTGATGACAGAAGTCATGGATCATTTTGATTTCAAGGAGCATGGAGCATTCTGATGACAAGGGCATGAAGCAATGTGATTCCAAGTTTCATGGAGGATTGTGATGAAAATTGTAATGGAGTATTGTGATGACAAGCCCATAGAGAATTGTAATGACAAGGTCATGTAGCATTTTGCTGACAAATGCATGGAGCATTGTGATGACAGGTGTCATGGAGCACTGTGATGACAAGCCTCACGGAGCATTGTGAATACCGGGGTCATGGAGCATTGTGATGACAAGGGCATGGAGCATTTTGATGACAGGGGCAGGAAATATTGGTCTGACAAGTTTCATAGATTATTGTGATGACAGTGGATATGGTGCATTGTGATGACAAGGGCATGGATCATTGTTACGAGAAGGTTATGGATTACTGTGAAGACAGGTGTCAGGGAGCATTGTGATGACATATGTCATGGTCCATTGCGATGACAATGTAATGGAGCCTTGTGATGCCAAATGTAGTGGAGGATTGTGATGACAAACATAATGGAGCATTGTGATGACTAGGGCTTGGAGCATTATGATGACAAGGGCCATTGAGTATTTTCATAACAACGTCGTGAAGCATTGTGATGACAAGGTCCTGGAGCATTGTGATGAGAAAACCATGGAGCCTTGTAATGACAAATCTCCTGGAGCATACTGATGTAAAGGGGTATGGACCATTGTGACTAGAGGGGCCTTGCAACATTGTGATGACAAGGGCATGGAGCATTGTGAGGAGAAGGCCAAGGAGCATTCTAGTGACATGCGTCATTGAGCTTTGTGATGACAGTGGCATGGAGCATTGTGATTACAGCGGTCTTGGAGCATTGTGATGAAAATGGTATGGATCATTGTGATGTAAAAGGCAAGGAGACTTGTCATGACAGATTTCAAGTAGCATACAGACAACAAGTATCACGGAGCATTTTGATGACAAGTGTATTGAGCATTCTGATGACAAAGGTCATGGAGCATTGTGATGAGAAGACCATGGATAATTCTGATGACGAGCGTCATGGGGCATTATGATGACAAGTGTTATGGAATATTGTTATCACAAGGGCTTGGAGCATTGTTATGACAGAGCTCATGGAGCATTTTGATTTCATTGTGATGACAATAGCATGAAGCATTATGATGATGGGCATGGTGCATTGTGATGACAGGGTTCATGGATCATTGAGATGAAAAGGGGCATGGAGCATTGTGATTACAGGGGTCTTGGAGCATTGTGATGAGAAGGGTCACGGAGCTTTGTGATGACAAGGCCATGGAACATTGTGTTGGCAGGCGCAATGGAGCATTGTTATGACAAGGGTAATGGAGCATTGTGATGGCAAGGGCATGGAGCATTGTGATGAGAAGGCCATGGAGCATTTTGATGACATGTGTCATGGAGCTTTTGATGACAAGGGCATGGAGCAATGTGATGAGCGCGTTCATGGAGCATCGTGATGACAATGACATGGAACATTGTGATGCCAAGGGTCATGGATCTTTGTGATGACAAAGTTCATGGAGCATTTTGATGACAAGGGCGTTGTTCATTGTGATGAGAAGGGCAGGGAGCATTGTGATGACAGGGTCATGGAGCAATTTGATGAAAAGTGTCATGGAATATTTTGATGACAGGGGTTATGGAACACTGTGATGTCAGGGGTCATGGAGCATTTTGATGAAAGGTTCATGGAGCATTTTGATGACAGGGTTTATGTAACATTGTGATGTCAGTGGTCATCGAACATTGTGATCATAATGCATGTAGCATTTTGATGACAGGAGTCATGGAAGATTGTGATGACAGCGGTGAGGGAGTATTGTGACGAATAGTGAGGTAACATTGTGATATCAGTGGGGAGAGAGCATTTTGATGAGAAGTGCATGGAGCATTGTGATGACAATGTTTATGGAGCATTGTGATGACATGATTGTGGAACACTGTGATGACAAACGCATGGTGTATTGTGATGACAAGTGTCGAGGAGCATGGTGCTGACAAGCGCAGGGAGCATTGTGATGAAAAAGGTCATGGAGCATTGTGCTGAGAAAGGCATAGAGAACTGTGATGACAAGGGTCAAAGATCATTGTGATGAAAAGTTCATGGAGCATTGTGGTTAAAAATGTCACACAGACCCTTGATGATCAGGGCATGGACCATTGTGATGACAAAGGTCATGAAGCATTGTGATGACTGGAGTCACCGAACGTTGTGAAGACAGGGGTCATGGAGCATTGTGATAACAAGGGCATTTAGCATTGTGATGACAAGGGCATGGAGCATTGGTCTAATAAGTTTCATGGATAATTGCGATGAGAGTTGGAATGGCGATTTGTGATGACAAGGGCATGGAGTATTGGGATGACAAGGGCATGAAGTATTGTGAAGAGAGGTGTCAGGGCGCATTGTGATGACATACGTAATGGCCCATTGTGATGACAGTAGCATGAGCATTGTGATAGCAAGTGTCATGGAGGATTCTGAAGACAAAGGTTATGGAGCATTGTGATGACAATGGCTTGGAGCATTGTGATGACATGGGTCAGGAAGCATTGTGCTGACAAGTGCATGGAGAATTGTGATGACATGGGTCATCTAGCATTCTGAAGACAAGCTTGTGGAGTATTTTGATGCCAATGGCATGGAGCATTGTGATGAAAATGGCATGGAGCCTTTCCGTGACAGGGTTCAAGGAGCATTCTGACGACAAGTGTTAGGGAGCATTGTGATGACAAGTGTATTGAGAATTGTGATGACAAAGATCATGGAGCATTGTGATGAAAAGTGCATGGAGTATTGTGATGACAGGCATCATGGAGCGTTGTGATGACAAGTGTTATGGAACATTGTGATCACAAGGGTTTGGAGCATTGTGATGACAGAGGTCATGGATCATTTTCATTTCAAGGAGCATGGATCATTGTGATGACAAGGGCATGAAGCAATGTGATCCCAAGGTTCATGGAGGATGTGATGACAATGGTAATGGAGTATTGTGATGACAAGCGCATAGAGCATTGTAATGACAAGGTCATGCAGCATTTTGCTGACAAAGGCATGGAGCATTGTGATGACAGGTGTCATGGAGCACTGTGATGACAAGCGTCACGGAGCATTGTGAATAGAGGGGTCATGGAGCATTGTGATAAAAAGGGCATGGAATTTGTGATGACAAGGGCATGGAACATTTGTCTAACAATTTTCATGGATTATTGCGATGACAGTTGGAATGGCGCATTGTGATGATAAGGGCATGGAGCATTGTGATGACCAGGTCATGCAGTATTGTGAAGACAGGTGTCAGGGGGCATTGTGATGACATATGTAATGGCCCAATGTGATGACGATGGCATGGAGGATTGTGATGCCAAGTGTCATGGAGGATTCTGATGACAAAGTTAATAGAGCATTGTGATGACAATGGCTTGGAGCATTGCGATGACAAGGGTCAAGGAGCATTGTGTTGAACAGTGCATGGAGAATTGTGATGACAAGGGTCATGGAGCATTCTGGTGAAAAGCTTGTGGAGTATTTTGATGACAATGGCATGGAGCATTGTGATGAAAATGGCATGGAGACTTTTCGTGACAGGTTTCATGGAGCATTCTGACGACAAATGTCAGTGAGCATTGTGATGACAATGTATTGAGAATTGTGATGGCAAAGGTCATGGAGCATTGTGATGGCAAAGGGCATGGAGTATTGTGATGACAGTGGTCATGGAGCATTGTGATTACAAGGGAATGGAACATGGTGATGACAGGGGTCATGGAACATTTTGATTAAAGGGGTGAGGCAGGATTGTGATGACTAGTGAGGGAACATGGTGATATCTCAGGTGAGAGAGCATTTAGATGAGAAGAGCATGGGGCATTGTGATTACAAAGTTTATGGAGCATAGCGATGACAAGGTGGTGGATCATTCTGATGGAAATCCCGTGGCACATTTTCATGACAAGGGTCATGGAGCACTGTTCTGACAAAGGCATGGAGCACTGTGATGACAAGGGTCACGGAGCATTGTGATGAATATTTAATGGAGCATTGTGGTTACAAAGGTCACAGAGCCTTGTGAGAACGTGGGCATGGACCTTTGTGATGAGAAACGTTATGAAGCATTGTGATGACTGGAGTCACGGAGCATTGTGTTGACAGGGGTCATGGAGCATTGTGATGACAAGGGCATGGAGCATTGTGAAGAGAAAGTCATGTAGTATTGTGAAAACATGTGTCAGGGAGCATTGTGATGACATATGTCATGGTCCATTTCGATGACAATGGCATGGTGCATTGTGATGCCAAATGTAATGGAGGATTGTGATGACAAATATAATGGAGCATTGTGATGACTAGGGCTTGGAGCATTATGATGACAAGGGCCATTGAGAATTTTCATGACAAAGTCGTGAAGCATTGTGATGACAAGGTCCTAGAGCATTGTGATGAGAAAACCATGGAATCTTGTGATGACAAGTCTCATGGAGCATACTGATGAAAAGGGGCATGGAGCATTCTGATTACAGGGGTCCTTGGACATTGTGATAGCAAGGGCATGGAGCACTGTGATGACAAGGGCATGGAGCATTGGTCTAATATGTTTCATGGATTATTGTGATGACAGTTGGAATGGCGCATTGTGATGACAGTGGTCATGGAGCATTGTGATGATACTGCTCATGGAGCATTGTGATAAGACGGTCATGGAGCATTGGGTTGAAAATGTTCATAGAGTATTGTGATGACAGGTGTCAAGGAGCATTTTGATAACAAGGTCCTGGAGCATTTTGATGAGATGACGATGGAGACTTGTGATGACAATTCTCATGGAGCATTCTGACGAAAAGGGGCAAGTATCTTTGTGATTACAGGGGTCTTGGAGCACTGTGATGAATAGGGCATGGAGCATTGTGAGGAGAAGGCCATGGAACATTCTGATGGCATGCGTCATGGAGCTTTGTGATGACAAGGGCATGGAGCATTGTGAGGAGAAAGGCGTAGATCATTGGGATGACAAGGGTCAAAGAGCATTGTGATGAATAGTTCATGGAGCATTGTGGTTAAAAAGGTCACAGAGACTGTTGATGATGAGGTAATGTACCATTGTGATGACAAAGGTCATGAAGCATTGTGATGACTGGAGTCACGGAGCATGGTGATGACAGGGGTCGTGGAGCATTGTGATAACAAGTGCATGGAGCATTGTGATGACAAGGGCATGGAGCATTGGTCTAATATGTTTCATGGATTATTGCGATGACATTTGCAATGGCGCATTGTGATGACAAGGGCATGGAGCATTGTGATGACCAGCTCATGCAGTATTGTGAAGAGAAGTGTCAGGGAGCATTGTGATGACATATGTAATGGCCCATTGTGATGAAAATGGCATGGAGCATTGTGATGCCAAGTTTTATGAAAGATGCTGATGACAAAGGTAATGGAGCATTGTGATGACAATGGCTTGGAGCATTGTGATGACAAGGGTCAGGGAGCATTGTGATTACAGGGTTCATGGAGCATTGGGATGACAACGGCATTGAACATAGGGATGAGAATGTCATGGAGCGTTCTGATGACATGCATCATGGAGCTTTGTGATGACAAGGGTATGGAACATTGTGATTACAGGGGTCTTGGAGAACTGTGATGACAAGGGCATTGAACATTGGGATTAGAATGTCATGGAGCATTCTGATGACATGCATCATGGAGCTATGTGATGACAAGGGCATGGAGCATTGTGATTATAGGTGTCTTGGAGCACTGTGAGGAAAAGGGCATGTAACATTTTGATGAAAAAGGCATGGAGCCTTGTCATGACAGGGTTCAAGGAGCATACTGATGACAAGTGTCAGGGACCATTGTTATGACAAGGGTATTGAGCACTGTGATGACAAATGTCATGGAGCATTGTGATGAGAAGACCATGGATAATTGTGATGACGAGCGTTATGGGGATCTGTGATGATAAGTGTTAGGGAATATTGTGATCACAAGGATTTGGAGCATTGTGATGACAGAGGTCATAGAGCATTTTGATTTCATTGTGATGACAATAGCATGAAGCATTATGATGATGTGCATTGGTGCATTGTGATGACAGCGTTCATGGAGCATTGAGATGAAAAGGGGCATGGAGCAATATGATTACAGGAGTCTTGGATCATTGTGATGAACAGGGCATGGGACATTGTTCTGAAATGTTTCATGGATTATTGTGATGAGAGGGGGCAAGGAGCACTGTGATAACAAGGGCACGGAACACTGTGATACATGGTTCATGGAGGATTGTAATGACAAGCACATGGAGCATTGTGAGAAGAATGGCATCGAGCATTGTGATGAAAAGCATCATGGATCCTGTGATGACAAGGGCTTGGAACAATGTGATGAGAGGTTTATGGAGCATTGTGATGACAATGGCATGGAGCATTGTGATGGCAAGTGTCATGGAATTTTGTGATGACAAAGGTCATGGAGCGTTTTGATGACAAGGGTGTGGTGAATTATCTTGTGAAGGGCAGGGAGCATTGTGATGACAGGGTCATGGAACAATTTGATGAAAAGTGTCATGGAACATTTTGATGACAGGGGTTATGGAACATTGTGATGTCAGGAGTCATGGAACATTTTCATGACGGTGTTGTGGACCATTGTGATGACAGGGGAGTGAGTGTATTGTGATGACTAGTGAGGGAACATTTTGATATCATTTGTGAGAGAGCATTTTGATGAGAAGTGCATGGAGCATTGTGATGACAAGTTTTATGGAGCATTGTGATGACAACGTTGTGGAGCATTGTGATGACAAGCACATGGTGCATTGTGATGACATGGGTCATGGAGCACTGTGATGACAAAGACATGGAGCAATGTGATGACAAGGGTCACCGAGCATTGTGATGAAAATTTCATGGAGCATTTTGGTGACAAAGGTCACAGAGCCTTGTGATGACGAGGGCATGGACCATTGTGATGACAAAGGTAATGAAGCATTGTGATGACTGGTGTCACGGAGCACTGTGATGACATGGGACATGGAGCATTGTGATGAAAAGGCAATGAGCATTGTGATGACAGGGGCATGGAGCATTGGCCTGACATGTTTCATGGATTATTGTGATGACAGTGGGCATGGTGCAATGTGATGACCAAGGCATGGAGCATTGTGATGAGAAGGTCATGGAGTATTTTGAAGACAGGTCTCAGGGAGAATTGTGATGACATATGTCATGGTCCAATGCGATGACAATGGAATGGAACATTGTGATGCCATGTGTCATGGAGGATTGTGATGACAAATGTAATGGAGCATTTTGATGACAAGGTCTTGGAGCATTGTGATGACAAGGGACAGGGAGCATTGTGATGACAAGGGCATGGAGCATTGTGATGACAAGGGCCATTGAGAATTTTGATGACAAGTTCATGAAGCATTGTGATGAGAAGCACATGGAGCTTC
Source organism: Mesoplodon mirus (assembly GCF_964341445.2). Taxonomy (NCBI): domain Eukaryota; kingdom Metazoa; phylum Chordata; class Mammalia; order Artiodactyla; family Ziphiidae; genus Mesoplodon; species Mesoplodon mirus. The sequence continues at coordinate 317,040 of NW_028295486.1, forward strand.
CTATGACAGGGGTCATAGAGCATTGTGATGACAAGTGCATAGATTATTTTGATGACAAAATATTTAACACGTTGATGAGAAGTGTCATGGAGCATAGTGATGCCAAGAACGAGGAGAATTGTGATGACAGGGGACATGGAACATTGTGATGACCAGGGCAATGAGCATTGTGATGGCAAGACCGTGGAGCATTGTGATGAGAAGACCATGGATAATTGTGATGACGAGCGTCATGGAGAACTGTGATGAGAGTGGCCATGGAGCATTGTGATGACAAGGGTCATGGAGCAGTTTGATGAAAAGGGCGTGGAGCATTGTGATGAGAAAACCCTGGATAATTGTGATGACGAGTGTCATGGAGCACAGTAATGACAAGGGGTATGGAGCATTGTGATGACTGTGGCCATGGAGCACTGTGATGACAAGCGTCATGGAGCATTCTGATGACAAGCTTGTGGAGTATGGTGATGACAATGGCATGGAGCATTGTGATGAAAAGGGCATGGAGCATTGTGATGAAAAAAGCATGAAGCCATTTCATGACAGGTTTCAAGGAGCATTCTGATGACAAGTGTCAGGGAACCTTGTGATGACAAGTGTATTGAGAATTGTGATGAAAAAGATCATGGAACATTTTGACGAAAAGGGCATAGAGTATTGTGATGACAGGCATCACGGAGCGTTGTGATGACAAGTGTTATGGAACATTGTGATCACAAGGGTTTGGAGCATTGTGATGATAGAAGTCATGGATCATTTTTTTGTCAAGGAACATGGAGCATTGTGATGACAAGGGCATGAAGCAATGTGAACCCAAGTTTCATGGCGGATTGTGATAACAATGGTAAGGGAGTATTGTGATGACAAGCAAATGGAGCATTTTGATGACAATGTCATGTAGACTTTTGCTGACACAGGCATGGAGCATTGTGATGATAATGGTCATGGAGCACTGTGATGAGAAGCATCACGGATAATTGTGATTACAGGGGTCATGGAGCTTTGGGATGGCAAGGACATGGATCATTGTGATGACAAGTGTCATGGACCATTGGGCTGAAAATGTTCATGGAGCATTGTGATGACTAGGGAATGGAGCATTGTGATGACAAGAGTCCCGGATCACTGTGTTGTCAGGGGTCATGGAGCGTTGTGATGTCAGTGGTCATGGAGCATTGTGATGATAGGGATCATGAAGCTTTGTGATGAGAAGTTCCTGGAGAATTGGACTGAAAATATTCAGGAAGTATTGTGAGGACAGGGGTCATGGAGCATTGTGATGACAAGGGAATGGAGCACTGTGATGAAAAGTTCCTGGAGAATTGTGATGAGAAGACCATGGAGCCTTGTAATAACAAGTCTCATGGAGCATTCTGTTGAAAAGGGGCATGGAGTATTGTGATTACCGGGGTCTTGGAGCATTGTGATGACAAGGGCATGGAGCATTGTGATTACTGGTGTCTTGGAGCATTGTGATGAAATTGGCATGGATCATTGTTATGAAAATGGTATGGAGCCTTGTCATGACAGGGTTCCAGGAGCATACTGATGACAAGGGTCAGGGAGCATTGTGATGACAAGTGTATAGAGCATTGTGATGACAATGGTCATGGAGCACTGTGATGAGAAGACCATGGATAATTGTGATGATGAGCGTCATGGGGCGTTGTGATGATAAGTGTTATGGAACATTGTGATCACAAGGATTTGGAGCATTGTGATGAGATAGATCATCGAATATTTTGATTTAACTGTGATGACAATAGCCTGAAGCATTATGATGATGGTCATGGTGCATTTTGATGACAGGGTTCATGGAGCATTGAGATGCAAAGGGGCATGGAGCATTGTGATTAGAGGTTTCATGGAGCATTGTGATGACAGTGGCATGGAGCATTGAGATGCCAAGGGTCATGGAGCTTTGTGATGACAAAGGTCATGGAGCATTTTGATGACAAGGGCTTGATACATTGTGATGACAATGGCAGGGAGCATTGTGATGACAGGGTCATAGAACAATTTGATGAAAAGGGTCATGGAATATTTTGATGACAGGGGTTATGGAACATTGTGATGTCAGGGGTCATTGAGCATTTTGAGGAAAAGTGTTATGGAGCATTTTGATGACAGGGGTTATGGAACATTGTGATGTCAGGGGTCATCAAACTTTGTGATGATATGTGCATGTAACATTGCAAAGACAGAAGTCATGGAATATTGTGATGACAGGGGTGAGGGAGTATTGTGATGAATAGGGATGTAACATTGTGATATCAGTGGTGAGAGAGCGTTTTGATGAGAAGTGCATGGAGAATTGTGATGACATGTTTTATGGAGCATGGTGGTGACAAGATTGTGGAGCACTGTGATGAGAAGTGCAGGGTGCATTGTGATGACATGCGTCATGGAGCATTGTGCTGACAAGCCCATGGAGCATTATGATGACAAGTGTCATGGAGCACTGTGCTGAGAAAGGCATAGAGCATTGTGATGACAAGGGACAAAGAGCATTGTGATGAAAAGTTCATGGAGCATTGTGGTTAAATATGTCACAGAGACTGTTGATGACGAGGGCATGGATCATTGTGATGACAAAGGTCATGAAGCATTGTGATGAATGGAGGCATGGTGCATTGTGATGACAGGGGTCATGGAGCATTGTGATAACAAGGGCATGGAGCCTTCTGATGACAAGGGAATGGAGCATTTGTCTAATAAGTTTCATGGATTATTGTGATGACTGTTGGAAAGGTGCATTGTGATGACAAGGGCATGGAACATTGTGATAACCAGGTCATGCAGTATTTTGAAGACAGGTGTCAGGGAACATTGTGATGACATATGTAATGGCCCATAGTGATGACAATGGCATGGAGCATTTTGATGCCAAGTGTCATGGAGGATTCTGATGACAAAGGTAATGGAGCATTGTGATGACAATGGCTTGGAGCATTGTGATGACAAGGGACAGGGAGCATTGTGTTGACAGGTTCATGGAGAATTGTGATGAAAAGGGTCATGGAGTATTCTGATGACTAGCTTGTGGAGTATTTTGATGACAATGGCATGGAGCATTGTAATGAAACAGGCATGGGGCATTGTGATGACAAGTGTATTGTGAATTGTGATGACAAAGGTCATGGAGCATTGTGATGAAAAGGGCATGAAGTATTGTGATGACAGGCATCATGGAGCGTTGTGATGACAAGTGTTATGGAACATTGTGATCACAAGGGTTTGGAGCATTGTGATGAGAGAGGTCATGGATCATTTTGATTTCAAGGGGCATGGAGCACTGTGATGACAAGGGCATGAAGCAATGTGATCCCAAGGTTCATGGAGGACTGTGATGACAATGGTAATGGAGTACTGTGATGACAAGCGAATAGAGCATTGCAATGACAAGGTCATGTAGCCTTTTGCTGACACAGGCATGGAGCATTGTGATGACAGGTGTCATGGAGCACTGTGATGACAAGCGTCACGGAAAATTGTGAACACAGGGGTCATGGAGCATTGGGATGACAAGGGCATGGATCATTGTGATGACAAGGGTCATGGAGCATTGGGCTGAAAATGTTCATGGAGTATTGTGATGACAGGGGTAATGGAGCATTTTGTTGACAATTTCCTGGAGCACTTGTATGAGAAGACAATGGAGACTTGTGATGACAAGTCTCATGGAGCATTCTGATGAAAAGGGACATGGAGCATTGTGATTACAGGGGTCTTGGAATATTGTGATGACAAGGGCATGGAGCATTGTGAGGAGAAGGCCATGGAGCATTCTGAGGACATGCGTCATTGAGTTTTGTGACGACAAGGGCATGGAGCTTTGTGATTACAGGGGTCTTGGTGCATTGTGATTAAAAGGGCATGGATCATTGGGATGAAAAAGGCATGGAGACCTGTCATGGCAGGGTTAATGGAGCATACTGATGACAAGTGTCAGGGAGCATTGTGATGACAAGTGTATTGAGCATTTGATGACAAAGGTCATGGAGCATTGTGATGAGAAGACCATGGATAATTGTGATGATGAGCGTCATGGAGTGTTGTGATGATAAGTGTTATGGAACATTGTGATCACAAGGGTTTGGAGCATTATGATGACAGAGGTCATGGAGAATATTGATTTAATTGTGATGACAATAGCCTGAAGCATTATGATGATGGGCATGGTGCATTGTGATGACAGGATTCTTGGAGCATTGAGATGAAAAGTGACATGTAGCATTGTGTTTACAGGGGTCTTGGAGCATTGTGATGACAAGGGCAAGGAGCATTGTGATTAGAAGACCATGGCGCATTCTGATGACATGTATCATGGAGCTTTGTGATGACAAGTGCATGGAGCATTGTGATTACAAGGGTCTTCAGCATTGTGATGACAAGTGTCATGGAGCCTTGTGATGACTAGGCCGTGGAACACTGTGATGGCAGTGGTCATTGTGCATTTTTATGACAGAGGTAATGGAGCATTGTGATGAGAAGGGCATGGAACTTTGGTCTGAAATGTTTCATGGATTATTGTGATGAGAGTGAACATGGAGCACTGTGATGACGAGGGTACAGAACACTATGATACATGGGTCATGCAGGATTGTAATGACAAAGCTATGGAGCATTATGATGAGAATGGCATCGAGCATTGTGATGAAAAGTGTCATGGAGCTTTGTGATGACAAGGGCACTGAGCAATGTTATGAGAGGGTTCATGGAGCATTGTGATGACAATGACATGGAACATTGTGATGCCAAGGGACATGGAGTTTTGTGATGACAAGTCATTGAGCATTTTGATGACAAGGGCATGGTGCATTGTGATGAGAAGTGCAGGGAGCATTTTGATGACCGGTTCATGCAGCAATTTGATGAAAAATGTAATGGAACATTTTGATGACAGGGGTTATAGAACATTGTGATGATAAGGGGATGTAGCAGTGTGATGACAGGGTCATGGAACATTGTGATTACAGGGGTGAGGGAGTATTGTGATGACTAGTGATGGAACACAGTGATATCTCTGTTGGGAGAGCATTTTGATGAGAAGAGCATGGAGCATTGTGATTACAAGTTTTATGGAGCATTGCAATGACAAGGTTGTGGACCGTTGTGATGAAATTTGTGTGGCACATTGTGATGATAATTTTCATGGAGCATTGTTCTGACAAAGACATGGAGCATTGTGATGAAAAGGGTCACAGAGAATTGTGAAGAAAATTTCATGGATCATTGTGGTTACAAAGGTCAAAGAGCCTTGTGATGACGCGGGCATGGACCACTGTGATGACAAATGTTATGAAGCATTTTGATGACTGGCGTCACGGAGCTTTGTGATGACAGGGGTCATGGAGCATTGTGATGACATGTGTCATGGATCATTGTGCTGACAAGCGCATGAGGCATTGTGATGACTAGGGTCATGGAGAATTGTGGTGAGAAAGGCATAGAGCATTGTGATGACAAGGGTCAAAGAGCATTGTGATGAAAAGTTCATGGAGCATTGTGTATAAAAATGTCACAGAGACTGTTGATGAGGAAGTCATGGACCATTGTGATGACAAAGGTCATGAAGCATTGTGATGACTGGAGTCACGGAGCATTGTGATGACAGGGGTCATGGAGCATTGTGATAATAAGGGAATGGAGCATTGTTATGACAAGGACATGGAACATTGTTCTAATAAGTTTCATGTATTATTGCGATGACAGTTGGAATGGCGCATTGTGATGACAAGGGCATGGAGCATTGTGATGACCAGGTCATGCATTATTGTGAAGACAAGTGTCAGGGAGCATTGTGATGACATATGCAATGGCCCATTGTGATGACAATGGCATGGAACATTGTGAAGCCTAGTGTCATGGAGGATTCTGATGACAAAGGTAATGGAGCATTGTGATGACAATGGCTTGGAGCATTGTGATGACAAGGGCCAGGGAGCATTGTGCTGACAAGTCCATGGAGAATTGTGATGACAAGTGTCATGGAGCATTCTGACGACAAGTTTGTGGAGTATTTTGATGACAGTGGCATGGAGCATTGTGATGAAAACGGCATGGGGCATTGTGATGAAAAAGGCATGGAGCCTTTTCCTGACAGGGTTCACGGAGCATTCTGATGACAAATGTCAGGGAGCATTGTGATGACAAGTGTATTGAGCATTGTGATGACAAAGTTCATGGAGCATTGTGATGAAAAGGGCATGGAATATTGTGATGACAGGCATCATGGAGCGTTGTGATGACAAGTGTTATGGAACATTGTGATCACAAGGGTTTGGAGCATTGTGATGACACAGGTCATGGATCATTTTGATTTCAAGGAGCATGGAGCATTTTGATGACAAGGGCATGAGGCAATGTGATCCCAAGTTTCATGGAGGATAGTGATGACAATGGAAAAGGAGTATTGTGATGACAAGCGCATAGAGCATTGTAATGACAAGGTCATGTAGCATTTTGCTGACAAAGGCATGGAGCATTGTGAGGACATGTGTCATGGAGCACTGTGATGACAAGCGTCACGGAGCATTGTGAATACAGGGGTCATGGAGCATTGGGATGACAAGGGCATGGATCATTGTGATGACAAGTGTCATGGAGCACTGGGCTGAAATGTTCATGGAGTGTTGTGATGACAGGGGTCATGGAACATTGTGATGACTAGGGAATGGAGAATTGTGATGACAAGAGTCCCGGATCATTGTGTTGTCAGGAGTCATGGATTGTTGTGATGACAGTGGTCATGGAGCATTGTGATGATATTGGCCATGGAGCACTGTGATGTGTAGGTCGTGGAGCACTGTGCTGAATATGTTCACGGATTATTATGATGATACGGGTCATGGAGCATTGTGATAACAAGGGAATGGTGCATGGTGATGACAATGTCCTGGAGCACTGTGATGACAAGACCATGGAGACTTGTTATGACAAGTCTCATGGAGCATTCTGATGAAAAGGGGCATGGAGCATTGTGATTACAGGGGTCTTGAAGCACTGTGATGACTAGGGCATGGAGCATTGTGATGAGAATGCCATGGAGCATTCTGATGACATGTGTCATGGAGTTTTGTTATGACAAGGGCATGGAGCATTGTGATTACAGGGATCTTGCAGCATTGTGATGAAAACGGCACGGATCATTGTTATGAAAATGGTATGGAGCCTTGTCATGACAGGGTTCAAGGAGCATACTGACGACTAGTGTCAGGGAGCATTGTGATGACAAGTGTATTGAGCATTGTGATGACAAAGCTCATGGAGCATTGTGATAAGAAGACCATGGATAATTGTTATGATGAGCGTCATGGGGTGTTGTGATGATAAGTGTTATGGAACATTGTAATCACAAGGGTTTGGAGCATTATGATGACAGAGGTCATGGAGATTATTGATTTCATTGTGATGACAATAGCCTGAAACATTATGATGATGGGCATGGTGCATTGTGATGACAGGGTTCATGGAGCATTGAGATGAAAAGTGGCATGGAGCATTTTGTTTACAGGGGTCTTGGAGCATTGTGATGACAAGTGCATGGAACATTGTGATGAGAAGGCCATGGAACATTCTGATGACATGTGTCATGGAGCTTTGTGATGACAAGGACATGGAGCATTGTGATTACAAGGGTCTTCAGTATTGTGATAACAAATGTCATGGAACCTTGTGATGACTAGGCCGTGGAACATTGTGATGGCAGGGGTCATGGTGCATAGTTATGACAGAGGTAAAGGAGCATTGTGATGAGAAGGGCATGGAACATTGGTCTAAAATGTTTCATGGATTATTGTGATGAGAGTGGGCATAGAGCATTGTGATGGCAAGGGTACGGAACACTATGATGCATGTGTCATGCAGGATTGTAATAACAAGGGCATGGAGCATTGTGATGACAAAGGTCATGAAGCATTGTGATGACTGGAGTCACGGAGCATTGTGATGACAAGGGCATGGAGCATTGTGATGAGAATGTCATGGAGTATTGTGAAGACAGGTTTTAGGGAGCATTGTGATGACCTATGTCATGGTCCATTGCGATGACAATGGCATGGAGCATTGTGATGCCAAATGTAATGGAGGATTGTTATGACAAATATAATGGAGCATTGTGATGACTAGGGCTTGGAGCATTATGATGACAAGGGCCATTGAGAATTTTCAGAACAAGGTCGTGAAGCATTGTGATGACAAGGTCTTGGAGCATTGTGATGAGAAAACCATGGAGCCTTGTGATGACATATCTCATGGAGCATACTGATGAAAAGGGTCATGGAGCATTGTGATTACAGGGGTCTTGGAACATTGTGATGAAAAGGGCATGGGACCTTGTTATGACAGGGTTCAAGGAGAGTACAGACAACAAGTGTCAGGGAGCATTTTGATGACAAGTGTATTGAGCATTGTGATGACAAGGGTCATGGAGCATTGTGATGTGAAGACCATAGATAAATGTGATGACGAGCGTCATGGGACATTTTGATGACAAGTGTTATGGAATATTGTGATCAAAAGGGTTTGGAGCATTGTGATGACAGAGGTCATGGAGCATTTTGATTTCATTGTGATGACAATAGCATGAAGCATTAGGATGATGGACATGGTGCATTGTGATGACATGGTTCATGGATCATTGAGATGAAAAGGGGCATGGAGCATTGTGATTCCAGGGGTCTTGGAGCATTGTGATGAGAAGGGTCATGGAGCCTTGTGATGACATTGCCATGGAACATCGTGATGGCAAGGATCATGGAGCATTGTTATGACAGGGGTAATGCAGCATTGTGATGGCAAGGGCAAGGAGCATTGTGATGAGAAAGCCATGGAGCTTTCTGATGACATGTGTCATGGAGCATTGTGATGACAAGTGTCACGGAGCATTGTGATGAAAAGTTCATTGAGAATTGTGGTTATAATGGTCACAGAGACTTGTGATGATGCGGGCATGGACCATTGTGATGACAATCGTTATGAAGCACTGTGATGACAGGTGTCACGGTGCATTGTGATGACAGGGGTCATGGAGCATTGTGATGACTAGGGAATGGAGCATAGTGTTGAAAAGAGTCCCGGATCATTGTGTTGTCAGGTGTCATGGAGTGTTGTGATGACAGTTGTCATGGTGCATTGTGATGATATTGGTCATGGAGCATTGTGATGAGAAGGTCATGGAGCATTGTGCTGATAATATTCATTGAGTATTGTGATGACAGGGGTCATGGAGCATTGTGTTGAATAGGGAATGGAGCATTGTGATGACAGTGGTCATGGAGCATTGTGATGATATTGGCCATGGAGCATTGTGATGAGTAGGGCATGGAGCATTGTGATGAGAAGGCCATGGAGCATTCTGATGACATGCGTCATGGAGTTTTGTGATGACAAGGGCATGGAGCATTGTGATTATAGACATCTTGGAGCATTGTGATAAAAAGGGCATGGATCATTATTATGAAAAAGGCACGGAGCCTTGTCATGACAGGGTTCAAGGAGCATACTGACGACAAGTGTTAGGGAGCATTGTGATGACAAGTGTATTGAGGATTGTGATGACAAAGATCATGGAGCATTGTGATGAGAAGACCATGGATAATTGTGATGATGAGCATCATGGTGTGTTGTGATGATAAATGTTATGGAACATTGTGATCACAAGGGTTTGGAGCATTATGATGACAGAGGTTATGGAGAATATTGATTTCATTGTGATGACAATAGCCTGAATCGTTATGATGATGGGCATGGTGCATTGTGATGACAGGGTTCATGGAGCATTGAGATGAAAAGGGGCATGGAGCATTGTGATTACAGGGATCTTGGAGCATTGTGATGACAAGGGCATGGAGCATTGTGATGAAAAGGCCATGGAACATTCTGATGACATGCGTCATGGAGCTTTGTGATGACAAGTGCATGGAGCATTGTGATTTCAGTGGTCTTAAGCATTGTGATGACAAGTGTCATGGAACCTTGTGATGACTAGGACGTGGAACATTTTGATGGCAAAGGTCATGGTGCAATGTTATGACAGGGGTAATGCAAGATTTTGATGAGAAGGGCATGGAACATTGGTCTGAAATATTTCATGGATTATTGTGATGAGAGTGGGCATGGAGCATTGTGATGACAAGGGCACGGAGCACTGTGATACATGGATTATGCAGGATTGTAATGACCAGGGCATGGAGCATTGTGATGAGAAGGGCATGGAGCATTGTGATGACAAGTATCAGGGAGCTTTGTGATGACAAAGGCATGGAGCAATGTGATAAGAGGGTTCATGGAGCATTGTGATGACAATGACATGGAGCATTGTGATGCCAAGGGTCATGGAGTTTGTGATGACAAGTCATGGAGCATTTTGATGACAAGGACATGGTGCATTGTGATGAGAAAGGCAGGGAGCATTTTGATGGCCGGTTCATGCAGCAATTTGATGAAAAGTGTCATGGAATATTTTGATGCAGGGGTTAAAAAACATTGTGATGTCAGGGGTCTTGGAACTTTGGGAAGAAAAGGGTCATGGAGCATTTTGATGACAGGGTTTATGGAACATTGTGATGTCAGGGGTCATGGAACATTGTGATGATAAGGGGATGTAGCATTGTGATGAAAGTGTCATGGAACATTGTGATTACAGGGGTGAGGGAGTATTGTGATGACTAGTGATGGAACATTGTGATATATCTGGTGAGAGAGCATTTTGATGAGATGTGCATGGAGCATTGTGATTACAGGGATCTTGGAGCATTGTGATGAAAAAGGCATGGAGCATTGTGAAGAAAAGGCCATGAAACATTCTGATGACATGCGTCATGGAGCTTTGTGATGACAAGGTCATGGAGCATTGTGATTTCAGGAGTTTTAAGCATTGTGATGACAATGTCATGGAACCTTGTGATGACTAGGCCGTGGAACATTTTGATGGCAAGGGTCATGGTGCATTGTTATGACAGGGGTAATGGAGCATTTTGATGAGAAGGGCATGGAACATTGGTCTGAAATATTTCAGGGATTATTGTGATGAGAGTGGGCATGGAGCATTGTGATGACAAGGGCACGGAGCACTGTGATACATGGGTCATTCAGGATGGTCATGACAAAGGCATGGAGCATTATGATGAGAAGGGCATCGAGCATTGTGATGACAAGTATCAGGGATCTTTGTGATGACAAGGGTATGGAGCAATGTGATAAGAAGGTTTATGGAGCTCTGTGATGACAATGACATGGAGCATTGTGATGCCAAGGGTCATGGAGCTTTGTGTTGACAAGTCATGGAGCATTTTGATGACAAGTGCATGGTGCATTGTGATGAGAAGGGCAGGGAGCATTTTGATGACCGGATCATACAGCAATATGATGAAAAGTGTAATGGAACATTTTGATGGCATGGGTTATAGAACATTGTGATGTCAGGGGTCTTGGAGCTTTGGGATGAAAAGCGTCATGGATCATTTTGATGACAGGGGTTATGGAACATTGTGATGTCAGGGGTCATGGAACATTGTGATGATAAGGGGATGTAGCATTGTGATGACAGGAGTCATGGAACATTGTGATGACAGGGGTGAGGGAGTATTGTGACAAATAGTGATGTAGCACTGTGATATCAGTGGTGAGAGAGCATTTTGATGAGAAGTGCATGGAGCATTGTGATGACAAATTTTAAGGAGCATTGTGATGACAAGATTGTGGAGCACTGTGATGACAAGCGCATGGTGCATTGTGATGACATGTGTCATGGAGCATTGTGCTGACCAGCGCATGGAGCATTGCGATGACAAGGGTCAAAGAGCATTGAGATGAAAAGTTCATGGAGCATTGTGGTTACAAAGGTCACAGAGCCTTGTTATGACGCGGGCATGGACCACTGTGATGACAAACGTTATGAAACATTGTGATGACTGGAGTCACGGAGCATTGTGAAGACAGGGGTCATGTAGCTTTGTGATGACAAGGGCATGGAGCATTATGATGACAGGGGCATGGAGCATTGGTCTGACAAGTTTCATAGATTATTGTGATGACAGTGGTCATGGTGCATTGTGATGACCAGGACCTGGAGCATTCTGATGAGAAGGTCATGGAGTATTGTGAAGACAGGTGTCAAGGAGAATTGTGATGACATATGCATGGTCCATTGCGATTACAATGGCATGGAGCATTGTGATGCAAAATGTAATGGAGAAATGTGATGACAAATATAATGGAGCATTATGATGATTAGGGCTTGGAGCATTATGATGACAAGGGCCATTGAAAATTTTCATGACAATGTCGAGAAGCATTGTGATGACAAGGTTCTGGAGCATTGTGATGACAAAGAATGGAGCCTTGTGATGACAAGTCTAATGGAGCATACTGATGAAAAGGGGCATGGAGCATTGTGATTAGAGGGGTCTTGGCACATTGTGATGACAAGGGCATGGAGCATTGTGAGGAGAAGACCAAGGAGCATTCTGATGGCATGCGTCATTGAGCTTTGTGATGACAAGGGCATGGAGCATTGTGATTACATGGGTCTTGGAGCATTGTGATGAAAAGGGCATGGATCATTGTGATTAAAAAGTCATGGAGCCTTGTCATGACAGGGTTCATGGAGCATACAGACAACAAGTGTCAGGGAGCATTTTGATTTCATTGTGATGACAATAGCATGAAGCATTATGATGATGGGCATGGTGCATTGTGATGACAGGGTTCATGGATCATTGAGATGAAAAAGGGCATAGAGCATTGTGATTACAGGGATCTTGGAGCATTGTGATGAGAAGGGTCATGGAGCTTTGTGATGACAAGACGATGGAACATCGTGATGGCAGGGGTCATGGAGCATTGTTATGACTGGTGTAATGGAGCACTGTGATGGCAAGGGCATGGAGCATTGTGATGAGAAGGCCATGGAGCATTCTGATGACATGTGTCATGGAGCTTTGTGAAGTCAAGGGCATGGAGCAATGGGATGAGAGGGTTCATGGAGCATGGTGATGACAATGACATGGAGCATTGTGATGCCAAGGGTCATGGATCTTTGTGATGACACAGGACATGGAGCATTTAGATGGCAAAGGCGTTGTGCATTGTGATGAGAAGGGCAGGGAGCATTCTGATGACAGGGTCTTGGAGCAATTTTATGAAAAGTGTCATGGAACATTTTGATGACAGGTGTTATGGAACACTGTGATGTCAGGGGTCATCGAACATTGTGATAAGTGCATGTAGCATTGTGATGACAGGAGTCATGGAACATTGTGATGACAGGGTTGAGGGAGTGTTGTGACAAATAGTGATGTAGCATAGTGATATCAGTGGTGAGAGAGCATTTTGATGAGAAGTGCATGGAGCATTGTAATGACAAATTTTAAGGAGCATTGTGATGACAAGATTGTTGAGCACTGTGATGACAAGCGCATGGTGCATTGTGATGACACGTGTCATGGAGCATTGTGCTGACCAGCGCATGGAGCATTGTGATGACAAATGTCATGGAGCACAGGGTTGAAAATGTTCATGGAGTGTTGTGATGACAGGGTTCATGGAGCATAGTGATGAGTAGGGAATGGAGCATTGTGATGACAAGTGTCCCGGATCATTGTGTCGTCATGTGTCATGGAGTGTTGTGATGACAGTGGTCATGGAGCATTGAGATGATATTGGCCATGGAGCATTGTGATGAATATGTCGTGGAGCATTGGGCTGAAAATATTCATGGATTATTGTGATGACAGGGGTCATGGAGCATTGTGATGACAAGGTAATGGAGCATGGTGATGACAAGGTCCTGCAGCATTGTGATGAGAAGACCATGGATTCTTATGATGACAATTCTCAATGAGCATTCTGATGAAAAGGGGCATGGAGCATTGTGATAACAGCGGTCTTGGAGCATTGTGATGACAAGTCATGGAGCATTGTGATGACAAGGGCATGGAGCATTGTGATGACAGGGGCATGGAGCATTGGTCTGACAAGATTCATAGATTATTGTTATGACAGTGGACATGGAGCATTGTGATGACAAGGGCATGGATCATTGTTAAGAGAAGGTCATGGAGTATTTTGAAGACAGGTGTCAGGGAGCATTGTGATGACATATGTCATGGTCCATTGCGATGACAATGGCTGGGAGTATTGTGATTCAAAATGTAGTGGAGGATTGTGATGACAAATATAATGGAGTATTGTGATGACTAGGGCTAGGAGCTTTATGATGACAAAGGCCATTGAGAATTTTCATGACAAGGTCAGGAAGCATTGTGATGACAAGGTCCTGGAGCATTGTGATGAGAAAACCATGGAGCCTTGTGATGACAAGTCTCCTGGAGCATACAGATGAAAATGGGCATGGAGCATTGTGATTAGAGGGGTCTTGGCCCATTGTGATGACTAGGGCATGGAGCATTGTGAGGAGAAGGCCAAGGAGCATTCTGATGGCATGCATCATTGAGATTTGTGATGACAAGGTCATAGAGCATTGTGATTACAGGGGTCTTGGAGCATTGTGATGAAAAGGGCATGGAGCATTGTGATGAAAAATGCATGGAGCCTTGTCATGACTGGATTCAAGGAGCATGCAGACAACAAGTGTCAGGGAACATTTTGATGACAAGTGTACTGAGCATTGTGATGACACAGGTCATGGAGCATTCTGAGGAGAAGACCATGGATAACTATGATGACGAGCGTCATGGGGCACTGTGATGATAAGTGATATGGAATATTGTGATCACTAGGGTTTGGAGCATTTTTATGACAGAGGTCATGGAGCATTTTGATTTCATTGTGATGACAATAGCATGAAGCATTATGATGATGGGCATGGTGCATTGTGATGACAGGGTTCATGGATCATTGAGATGAAAAGTGGCATAGAACATTGTGATTAGAGGGTTCTTGGAGCATTTTGATGAGAAGGGTCATGGAGCTTTGTGATGACAAGGCCATGCAACATCGTGATAGCAGGGGTAATGGAGCATTGTTATGACTGGGGTAATGGAGCACTGTGATGGCAAGGGCATGGAGCATTGCGATGACAAGTCATGGAGCATTTTGATGACAAGGGTGTGGTGCATTTTGATGAGAAGGGCAGGGAGCATTTTGATGACAGGTTCATGGAACAATTTGGTGAAAAGTGTCATGGAACATTTTGATGACACGTGTTATGGAACATTGTGATGTCAGGGGTCATGGAGCATTTTGATGAAAAGGATCATGGAGCAGTTTGATGACAGGTGTTATGGAACATTTTGATGTCAGGGGTCATCGAACAGTGTGATGATAAGTGCATGTAGCATTGTGAGGACAGATGCCATGAATCATTGTGATGATAGTGGTGATGGATTATTGTGACAAATAGTGATGTAGCATTGTGATATCAGTGGTGAGAGAGCATTTTGATGAGAAGTGCATGGAGCATTGTGATGACAAGTTTTATGGAGTATTGTGATGACAAATTTGTGGAGCATTGTGATGACAAGCGCATGGTGCATTGTGATGACATGTGTCATGGAGCATTGTGCTGAGAAAGGCATAGAGAAGTCTGATGACAAGGGTCAAAGAGCATTGTGTTGAAAATTTCATGGAGCATTGTGGTTAAAAAGGTCACAGAGACTGTTGATGACGAGGACCTGGACAATTGTGATGACAAAGTTCATGAAGCATTGTGATGACTGGAGTCATGGAGCATTGTGATGACAGGGGTCATGGAGCATTGTGATAACAAGGGCATGGAGCATTGTGATGACAAGGGGATGGAACAGTGGTCTATTTAGTTTCATGGATTATTGTGATGACATTTGGAATGGGGCATTGTTATGACAAGGGCATGGAGAATTGTGATGTCAATTGTCATGTAGGATTCTGCTGTCAAAGATACTTGAGCCTTGTGATGACAATGGATTGGAGCATTGTGATGACAAGTGTCAGGGAGCATTTTGCTGACAAGTGAATGGAGATTTGTGATGTCAAGGGTCATGGAATATTCTGATGACAAGCTTGTGGAGTATTTTGATGACAATGGCATGGAGCATTGTGATGAAAACGGCATGGGGCATTGTGAAGAAAAAGGCAAGGAGCCTTTTCGTGACAGGGTTCAAGGAGCATTCTGACGACAAGTATCAGGGAGCATTGTGATGACAAGTGTATTGAGAATTGTGATGACAAAGGTCATGGAGCATTGTGATGAAAAGGGCATGGAGTATTGTGATGACAGGCATCATGGAGCGTTGTGATGACAAGTGTTATGGATCACTGTGATCACAAGAGTTTGGAGCATTGTGATGACAGAGGTCATGGATCATTTTGATTTCAAGGAGCATGGAGCATTGTGATGACAAGGGCATGAAGCAATGTGATCCCAAGGTTCATGGAGGATTGTGATGACAATCGTAATGGAGTATTGTGATGACAAGTGCATAGAGCATTGTAATGACAAGGCCATGTAGCATTTTGCTGACAAAGGCATGGAGCATTGTGATGACAGGGGTCATGTTGCACTGTGATGACAAGTGTCATTGAGCATTGTGAATACAGGGGTCATGGAGCATTGGGATGACAAGGGCATGGATCATTGTGATGGCAAGTTTCATGGAGCATTGGGCTGAAAATGTTCATGGCGTATTGTGAATACAGGGGTCATGGAGCATTGCGATGACAAGGGAATGGAGCATGGTGATGACAAGGTCCTGGAGCATTGTGATTAGAAGACCATGGAGACTTGTGATGACAAATCTCATGGAGAATTCTGATGAAAAGGGTCATGGAGCATTTTGATTACAGGGGTCTTGGAGCATTGTGATGACAAGGGCATGGATTATTGTGATGACAAAGGCATGGAGCCTTTTCATGACTGGGTAAAAGGAGCATACTGACTATAAGTGTCAGGGAGCGTTGTGATGACAAGTGTATTGAGCATTGTGATGACAAATATCATCGACCATTGTGATGAGAAGACCATGGATAATTGTGATGATGAGTGTCACGGCGTGTTGTGGTGATAAGTGTTATGGAACATTGTGATCACAAGGGTTTGGAGCATTATGATGACAGAGATCATGGAGAATATTGATTTCATTGTGATGACAATAGCCTGAAGCATTATGATGATGGGCATGGTGCATTGTGATGACAGGGTTCATGGAGCATTGAGATGAAAAGGGGCATGGAGCTTTGTGTTTCCAGGGGTCTTGGAGCAGTGTGATGACAAGGGCATGGAGCATTGTGATGTGAAGGGCATGGAACATTCTGATGACATGTGTCATGGAGCTTTGTGATGACAAGGGCATGGAGCATTGTGATTTAAGCGGCCTTCAGCATTGTGATGACAGGTGTCATGGAACCTCGTGATGAATAGGCCGTGTTACATTGTGATTGCAGGGGTCATGGTGCATTGTTATGACACAGGTACTGGAGCATTGTTATGAGAAGGGTATAGAACATTGCTCTGAAATGTTTCTGGGATTATTGTGATGAGAGTGGGCATGGAGCATTGTGATGACAAGGGTACAGAACACTATGATACACGGGTCATGCAGGATTGTAATGACAAGGGCATGGAGCATTGTGATAAGAAGGGCATCGAGCATTGTGATGACAAGTGTCATGAAGCTTTGTGATGACAAGGGCATTGAGCAATATGATGGGAGGGTTAACTGAGCATTGTGATGACAATGACATGGAGCATTGTGATGCCATGGGTCATGGAGCTTTGTGATGACAAGTCATGGAGCATTTTGATTACAAGGGCATGGTGCATTGTGATGAGAAGTGCAGGGAGCATTCTGATGACCGGGTCATGCAGAAATTTGATGAAAATTGTAATGGAACATTTTGATGCCAGGTGTTATAGATCATTGTGATGTCAGGGGTCTTGGAGCTTTGGGATGAAAAGGATCATGGAGCATTTTGATGACAGGGGTTATGGAACATTGTGATGTCAGGGGTCATGGAACATTGTGACGATAAGGGGATGTAGCAGTGTGATGACAGGGTCATGGAACATTGTGATTACAGGGGTGAGGGAGTATTGTGATGACTAGTGATGGAACACTGTGATATCTCTGGTGAGAGAGCATTTTGATGAGAAGTGCATGGAGCGTTGTGATTACAAGGTTTATGGAGCATTTCAATGACAATTTTGGGGACCATTGTGATGAAATGCACGTGGCACATTTTGAAGACAATGGTCATGGACCATTGTTCTCACAAAGAAATGGATCATTGTGATGAAAAGGGTAACAGAGAATTGTGATGAAAAGTTCATGGATCATTGTGGTTACAAAGGTCACAGAGCCTTGTGATGACACGGGCATGGAACATTGTGATGACAAACGTTATGAAGCATTGTGATGACTGGAGTCATGGAGCATTGTGATGACAGGGGTCATGGAGCATTGTGATGACATGTGTCATGGAGCATTGTGCTGACGAGTGCATGGAGCATGGTGATGTCAAGGGTCATGGAGCATTGTGCTGAGAAAGGCATAGAGCATTGTGATGACAAGGGTCAAAGAGCATTGTGATGAAAAGTTCATGGAGCATTGTAGTTAAAAAGGTCACAGAGACTGTTGATGACGAGGGCATGGACCATTGTGGTGACAAAGGTCATGAAGCATTGTGATGACTGGAGTCACGGAGCATTGTGATGAGAGGGGTCATGGAGCATTGTGATAACAAGGGCATGGAGCATTGTGATGACCTGGTAGGTCATGATGTATTGTGAAGACAGGTGTCAGGGAGCATTGTGATGACATATATAATGGCCCATTCTGATGACAAGGGCATGGAGCATTGTGATGCCAAGTGTCATGGAGGATTCTGATGACAAAGGTAATGGAGCATTGTGATGACAATGGCTTGGAGCATTGTGATGACAAGGGTCAGGGAGCATTGTGCTGACAAGTGCATGGAGAATTGTGATGACAAGGGTCATGGAGCATTCTGATGACAAGCTTGTGGAGTATTTTGATGACAATGTCATGGAGCATTGTGATGAAAACGGCATGGGGCATTGTGATGAAAAAGGCAAAGAGACTTTTCCTGAGTGTTCAAGGAGCATTCTGACGACAAGTGTCAGGGAGCATTGTGATGACACCTGTATTGAGAATTGTGATGAGAAGGTCATGGAGCATTGTGATGAAAAGGGCATGGAGTACTGTGATGACAGGCATCATGGAGCGTTGTGATGACAAGTGTTATGGAACAAGGTGATCACAAGAATTTGGAGCATTGTGATGACAGAGGTCATGGATCATTTTGATTTCAAGGAGCATGGAGCATTGTGATGACAAGGGCATGAAGCAATGTGATCCCAAGGTTCATGGAGGATTGTGATGACAAGCAAATAGAGCATTGTAATGACAAGGTCATGTAGCATTTTGCTGACAAAGGCATGGAGCATTGTGATGACAGGTGTCATGGAGCACTGTGATGACAAGCGTCACGGAGCATTGTGAAAACAGTGGTCATGGAGCATAGGGATGACAACGATATGGATCACTGTGATGACAAGGGTCATGGAACATTGGGCTGAAAATATTCATGGAGTATTGTGATGACAGGTGTCATGGAGCATTGTGATGACTAGGGAATGGAACATTGTGATGACAAGAGTCCCGAATCATTGTGTTGTCAGGTGTCATGGAGTGTTGTGATGACAGTGGTCATGGAGAATATTGATGATATTGGCCATGGAGCACTGTGATGAGGAGACCTTGGGTAATTGTGATGTCGAGCATCATGGAGCACTGTAATGACAAGGGGCATGAAGCATTGTGATGACAGGTGTCAGTGAGCATTGTGATGACAGGGGTCATGGAGCATTGTTATGACAAGTGCATGGAGCTTTGTGATGACATGTGCATGGAGCATTGTGATGACAAGTGCATGGAGCATTGCAATGTCAAGTGGATGGTGAATTTTGATGACAAGAGCATGTAACATTTTGATGAGTAGTGTCATGTAGCATTGTGATGACAAGGACGTGGAGAATTGTGATGACAAGGGACATGGAGCATTTTGATAACCAGGGCATGGTGCATCGTGATTACAGGGGTCATGGAGCTTTATTATGAGAACGGCCATGGTGCATTCTGACATAAGATATCACTTATGAAGGGAATGTAAACATGGCTACATATGAACTGATTTAGGGAAGAGAACAGAGTATCAGATTTAGAAAACAATCTAACGCTTGCAAAAGGGGAAAGAGAGGTGGGGAGATGCACAAAACATAAGATTGCTATTAGCACAGGTACCGTTCCATAATCCAAAATCAGAAGAGACAAGCCCTACTCCTTCCTCAGTGAACGGAACTCACCAACCCTATTCCCCGCAGAGAAATATATCTGACTAGTAAGACTTTTAAAACCTATGCATTGATATGTCTCCGTAAGGGAACCAAGTGTGTCTAGAACGACATAAACATGGCAGTGAGAATCAGCTCAAACCCACTATAAAAATGAATTTCAAAACAAAACATAAAAACAGTAAAATTCTTACACAATACCTTCAGGGGTTCTGATGAAACCTGGAATGACCGTATCTACAATGACAGCTGGATGTGGCATAAGGCTGGTCACTTGGGACTGAGAGGATTGGTGAGATTGGGTGAAAAAATGCAGACCGTTTAAAGCAATAATGCCTGCCACCCATTCCATGGTTCCCATCTCTCCAGGTAGAAGGGAATATCACTACAGTTATAACGTGTATGGGAACCTAGAGAATGGAAACCATCTGATGGTGAAAGGTTTCTAAAACTCTACTACTTTTTTCTCTCCTTGTGCTCCAGTTTGACATTCCAACTGCTTAACTATCAATCTCCCAACTTTGAAAGTCAGTCCCTATAATCTCCTGGTTCGCACAGTTGGCAAATTGTGCAGAGGATATAAGGGAAGAGAGAGAACCAATGAGAGAGTAGCTGTAGGCATTTGGACGGCCACATGACTCTCTAATTTCCCATCACAAAGAGGAATTAACCAAAGTCTCAGCCTGCCCTCCAGAACCAGTATAAGTCCAGAAGTAAAACTGTTGATTTGCAGTCAGCTCACAAAAACGCGAGTTGAAAAATGGAGTTCAGGGCCACAGCAATTCACTAACCTGCAGAGTTATAAAGGACTACTCTCTTCGAAAAATCTGTTGAGGGAAAGCCACGAGGCGGAAGGGAAAATGAGGCAGAATGGCATGAAACAGATTTCAAGAGGTACAATGGAATCGCCTTTAAACACAGGAAAAGCATTACAACTTCGAAAATTATGGAAATGGCCATAAAGGGCATATGGGTTTTCACTTGAATATATTCAGGAGAAAACGCATATGCCCATTTTGGACAAGCAAGCATGCGGGCAATGCAAATCTGCACTACAAAGAAGTATCAATTCCCACCGGTCAAAAGGGACATCCACAAAATGGGTAAAAACCAGAAAGGCAAGACAGGCCCTGGAGAACAGGGAGCCTTGTTATGCTGATGGGTGGGATGTAAATTGCCAACTGCCTCTCTGGAGGAGTGAATTGTGTTCCCTAAAACAAGTAAACAACAGAGCTACAGAGCCAAGGCCACTTCCAGTCTAGGGAATATACCTTGGGGAAACTGAAAATAAATAAGACAGATCCACACCAAAATTCAGGGCTGCACTGCTTACAAAAACCTTAACTTGTGTACACCTTAAATATCCCAGAAAAGACAAAAATGGTTCAAAAAATTGTGGTACTTACGTATGATGGAATATCGCTCAGCCATGAAATCAATGTCATAAGGCCAGTAGCAGCAAAATGAGTGGATTCAGGTACGATAATTCTAAGTGAAATAAGTCACACAGAAAAAGAAACTTATCATAAGATATGACTTATGAAGATCCTGTAAACATGGCTACATACGAACTGAGTTAGGAAAGTGAAGAGACACTCACATTTAAAAAAAAAACGCTTATGCCTGCTTAAGGGGGAAGGAGAGGTGGGGTGATGCATAAAATCAGATTTTGATATTAGTACCGGTACCATTCCAAAAACCAAATACGAAATAGACAGGACCTACACATTCCTCAGTGAAAGGGACTCAACACCTCATATTCACCACAGAGTAATATATCTTACTAGTATGAATCTTAAAACCTATGTATTGATATGTCTCCGTAAGGGAATCAAGTGTGTCTAGACTGGCAAAAACATGGCAGCGAGAATCAGCTCAAACCCACTATATAAAGGAATTTCAAAAACAAAACAAAAAAACAGGGAAATTTCTTACAGTTCCTTCAGGGTCTCTGATGAAACCTGAAATGACCGTATCTACAATGACAGCTGGATGTGGCATAAGGCTGGACACTTGGGACTGAGGGGATTGTTGAGATTGGGTGAGCAAATGCATACCATTTAAAGCAATAATGCATAGCACCCATTCCATGGGTCCCAACTCTCAAGGTTGAAGGGAATATTACTACAGCTATAACATGTACGGGAAACATAGAGAATGGACACACTGTGAATACAAAAGGTCTCTAAAACTCAAAAAATACTCCCTCTCCTGGTGCTCCGGTTTGACTTTCCATTTGCTTTACTATCAATCTCCAAACTTGGAGAGACAGCCCCTTTAACCTTCTGGTTCTCACATGTTGCCAATTTGGCAGAGGATGAAAGGGAAGATTGAGAACCAATAAGAGAGTAGCTGTTAGGCATTTGGACGGGAACAAGTCCCTCTAATTTCCCGGCCGGAAGAAGAATTAACCAAAGTCTCAGCCACCCACCACACACCAGTATAGGTCCTGAACCAAAGTTTGGACTTGCATTCAGCTCACAAAAAACTAGTTGAAAAATGGAGCTCATGGGCACAGCAATTCATAAACTGGCAGAGAAATACAGGACAACTATCGTCCAAATATTTGTTTAATGGAAGGCAACGAGGTGGACTTGAAAGCGAGGCACAAATGCAGGAAACAGATTTCGAGAGGTATGTTGGAATCGCCTTTAAAGCACAGGAAGAGGGGCACAACTTCGACAATGATGCACTTGGCCAAAAAGGGCGTATGCCTTTTCTCCTGAATATATTCAGGAGAAAGCAAATACACCCTTTTTGGCCATCCAGCAAGCAGGCAATGCAAATCTGCACTACAAAGAATTATCACCTCCAACCAGTCAAAAGGGATATCCGCAAAATATGTAAAAACCAGAAAGGCAAGACAGCCCCTGGAGAACTGGGAGCCTTGTTATGCTGATTGGCGGGAATAAGTAGCCAACTGCCTCTCTGGAGGAGTGCATTGTGTTCCCAAAAAAAATAAACAACAGTGCTACAGAGCCAAGGGCACTTCCAGGCTAAGGAATATACCTTGGGAAAATTGAAAATCAATAAGCCAGAGCCACGCAAAAATTTAGGTTTGCACTGCTTAAAAGAGCCTCAAATTGTGTCCACCTTAAATATCCCAGGAAAGACAAAAACGGTTTAAGAAATTGTGGAACTTACGTACGATGGAATATCCCTCAGCCATGAAATCAATGTCATAAGACCAGTAGCAGCAAAATGACTGGATTCAGGTACGATGATTCTATGTGAAATAAGTCACACAGAAAAACAAACTTATCATAAGATATCACTTACGAAGATCCTGTAAACATGGCTACACATGAACTAAGTTAGGAAAGAGAAGAGAGTCACACATTTAGAAAACACACTTATGCCTGCTTAAGGGGGAAGGAGACGTGGGGTGATGCATAAAACCAGAGTTTGATATAAGCACAGGTACCGTTCCAAGAACCAACTATGGAATAGACAAGACCTACACCTTCCTCAGTGAAAGGGACTCAAAACCCCATAATCCCGACCGAGGAATATATCTGAGTAGTAAGAATCTTAAAACCTATGTATTGATATGTCTCTTTAAGGAATCAAGTGTGTCTAGACTGGCATAAACATGGCAGCGAGAATCAGCTCAAACCAACTATAAAAAGGAATGTCAAAAATGAAAAAAGGGAAATTCTTTACAATTCCTTCAGGGTCTCTGATGAAACCTGGAATGACCCTATCTACAATGACAGCTGGATGTGGCATAAGGCTGGACACATGGGACTGAGAGGATTGGTGAGATTTGGTGAGCAAATGCAGACCCTTTAAAGCAATAATGCATGGCACACATTCCATGGGTCCAAACTCTGCAGGTTGAAGGGAATATTACTACAGCTATAACATGTACGGGAAACCTAAAAAATGGACACACTGTGAATACAAAAGGTCTCTAAAACTCAACAAATAGTGCCTCTCCTGGTGCTCCGGTATGACTTTCCAACTGCTTTACTATCAATCTCCCAACCTGGACAGACAGCACCTTTAAGCTCCTGTTTCGCACAGGTTGCCAATTTAGCAAAGGATGAATGGGAAGAGGGACAACCAATGAGAGAGTAGCTGTAAGGCATTTGGATGGGCATATGTCACTCTAATTTCCCTGGAGGAAGAAGAATTGCCCGAAGTCTCAGCCACCCACCGGGAACCAGTATAGGTCCTGAACCAAATTATTGGATTGCGTACAGGTCAGAAAAAAAACAGTTAAAAAACGGAGCTCAGGGGCACAGCAATTCACAAAGTGTCAGAGTAATAAAGGGCAACTATCGTCCAAAAATCTGTTGAGGGAAGTCAACGACACGGACTTGACATCGAGGCAGAATAGCCAGAAACAGATTTCAAGTGGTACGTTGGAATCACTTTTAAAGCACAGGAAGGGGGGCACAACTTCGACAATGATGCACTTGGCCAAAAAGGGCTTATGCATTTTCTCCTGAGAATATTCAGGAGAAAACGCATATGCCTTTTTTTTGCCAAGCAAGCTAACGGGCATGCAAGTCTGCACTACAAAGAAGTATCACTTCCCACCGGTCCACAGGAACATCCACAAAAAGGGTAAAAACCAGAAATTCAAGACAGGCCCTGGAGAAAAGAGTGCCTTGTTATGCTGATGGGCGGGATGTAAATTGCCAACTGCCTCTGTGGAGGTGTGCATTGAGTTCCATAAAAGAAGTAAACAACAGAGCTACAGAGCCAAGGACACTTCCAGTCTTGGAAATATACCTTGGAAAAACTGAAAATCAATAAGACAGAGCCATCCCAAAATTTAGGGCTGCACTGCTTACAAGAACCTCAACTTAGGTACACCTTAAATATCCCAGGAAATATAAAAATGGTTCAAAAAATTGTGGTACTTACATACGATGGAATATCCCTCAGCCATGAAATCAATGTCATAAGACCAGTAGCAGCAAAATGAGTGGATTCATGTTCGATGATTCTAACTGAAATTAGTCACACAGAAAAAGAAACTTATCATAAGATATCACTTATGAAGATCCTGTAAACATGGCTACAAATGAACTGAGTCAGGAAAGAGAACAGAGTCTCACATTTAGAAAACACTCTTATGCCTGCTTAAGGGGGAAGGAGAGGTGGGGTAATGCATAAAACCAGAGTTTGATATAAGCACAGGTACTGTTCCAAAAACCAACTATGGAATAGACAAGACCTACACCTTCCTCAGTGAAAGGTACTCAAAACCCCATATTTCCCGCAGAGGAATATATCTGACTAGTAAGAATCGTAAAACCTATGCATTGATATGTTTCCGTAATGGAATCAAGTGTGTCTAGACTGGCATAAACATGGCACTGAGAATCAGCTCAAACCAACTATAAAAAGGAATTTCAAAAAAAAAAAAACAGGGATATTCTGTACAATTCCTTCAGGGTCTCTGATGAAACCTGGAATGACCCTATCTACAACGACAGCTGGATGTGGCATAAGGCAGGACACATGGGACTGAGAGGATTGGTGAGATTGGGTTAGCAAACGCAGACCCTTTAAAGCAATAATGCATGGCATCCATTCCATGGATCCCAACTCTCCAGGTTGTAGGGAATATTACTATAGCTATAACATGTACGGGAAACCTAGAGAATGGACACACTGTGAATACGAAACGTTTCTAAATCTCATCGAATAGTCCCTCTCCTTGTGCTCCAGTTTGACTTTTCAACTGCATTACTATCAATCTCCCAACTTGGAGAGACAGCACGTTTAACCTCCTGGTTCGCACAGGTTGCCAATTTGGCAAAGGATGCAAGGGAAGAGGGATAAACAATGAGAGAGTAGCAGGCATTTGGACGGGCACATGTCACTGTTATTTCCGGGACGAAGAAGAATTAACCAAAGTTCAGCCACCCACCGAAAACCAGTATAGGTCCTGAACAAAAATATTGGACTTGCGTTCAGCTCACAAAAAACGAGTTAAAAAATGGAGCTCAGGGGCACAGCAATTCACAAACTGGCAGAGTAATAAAGGACAACTATCGTCCAAAAAGCTGTTGAGGGAAGCCAACGAGGCAGACTTGAATGCGAGGCAGAATAGCAGGAAACAGATTTCAAGAGGTACGTGGAATAGCCTTTAAAGCACAGGAAGAGGGGCACAACTTCGACAATGTTGAACTTGGCCAAAAAAGGCATATGCGTTTTGTCCTGAATATATTCAGGAGAAAATGCATACGGCATTTTTGGCCAAGCAAGCAAGCGGGCAATGAAAATCTGCACTACAAAGATGTATCATTTCCCATCGGTCAAAAGGGACATCCACAAAATGGGTAAAAACCAGAAAGGCAAGACAGGTCCTGGAGAACAGTGAGCCTTGTTATGCTGATGGCCGGAATGTAAATTACCAACTGCCTATCTGGAGGTTTGTATGGTGTTCCCTAAAACAAGTAAACAACAGAGCTACAGAGCCACGGACACTTCCAGTCTAGGTAATATACCTTGGGAAAACTGAAAATCAGTATGACAGAGCCACCCCAAAATTGAGGGCTGCACTGCTTACAAGAACCTCAACTTGGGTACACCTTAAATATTCCAGGAAATATAAAAATGGTTCAAAAAATTGTGGTACTTACGTACGATGGAATTTCCATCAGCCATGAAATCAATGTCATAAGACCAGTAGAGCAAAATGAGTGGATTCAGGTACGATGATTCTAAGTGAAATAAGTCACACAGAAAAAGAAAAGTATCATAAGATATCACTTATGAAGATCCTGTAAACATGGCTACACATGAACTGAATTAGGAAAGAGAACAGAGTCTCACATTTACAAAACACTCTTATGCCTGCTTAAGGGGGAAGGAGAGGTGGGGTGATGCATAAAACCAGAGTTTGATATAAGCACAGGTACCGTTCCAAAAACCAAGTATGGAATAGACAATACCAACACCTTCCTCAGTGAAAGGGACTCAAAACCCCATATTCCTCGCAGAGGAATATATCTGACTAGTAAGAATCTTAAAACCTATGTATTGATATGTCTCCATAATGGAATCAAGTGTGTGTAGACTGGCATAAAGATGGCAGCGAGAATCCACTCAAACCCACTATAAAAAGGAATTTCAAAAACAAAACAAAAAAACAGCGAAATTCTTTACAATTCCTTCAGTGTCTCTGATGAAACTTGGAATGACCCTATCTAGAATGACAGCTGGAAGTGGCATAAGGCTGGACACATGGGACTGAGAGGATTGGTGAGATTCGTGAGCAAATGCAGATCCTTTAAACAATAATGCATGGCACCCATTCCATGGGTCCCAACTCTCCATGTTGTAGGGAATATTACTACAGCTATAACATGTATGGGAAACCTAGAGAATGGACACACTGTGAATACGAAAGGTTTCTAAATCTCAAAAAATAGACCCTCTCCTGGTGCTCCAGTTTCACTTTCTATCTGCTTTACCATCAACCTCCCAACTTGGAGAGACAGCACCTTTAACCTCCTGGTTCGCACAGGTTGCCAATTTGGCAAAGGATGAAAGGGAAGAGGGAGAACCAAAGAGAGAGTAGCTGTTAGGCATTTGGACGGGCACATGTCACTCTTATTTCCTGGGAGGAAGAAGAATTAACCAAAGTCTCTGCCACCCACCGGGAACCAGTATAGGTCCTAAACCAAAATATGGGACTTGAGTTCAGCTCACAAAAAACGAGTTAAAAAATGGAGCTATAGGGCAGAGCAATTCACAAACTGGCAGAGTAATAAAGGACAACTATCATCCAAAAATCTGTTTAGGG
Source organism: Mesoplodon mirus (assembly GCF_964341445.2). NCBI lineage: Eukaryota > Metazoa > Chordata > Mammalia > Artiodactyla > Ziphiidae > Mesoplodon > Mesoplodon mirus. Next base: position 345,122 of record NW_028295486.1, read on the forward strand.
AAGGCAACGACGTGGTCTTGAACGTGAGGCAGAATAGCAGGAAACAGATTTCAAGAGGTACGTTGGAATCACCTTTAAAGCACAGTGAGGGGCACAATTTCGACAATGATGCACTTGGCCAAAATGGGCTTATGCATTTTCTCCTGAGTATATTCAGGAGAAAACGCATACACCCTTTTTGGCCAAGCAAGCATGCGGGCATGCAAGTCTGCACTACAAAGAAGTATCATTTCCCGCCAGTCCTCAGGAACATCCACAAAATGGGTAAAAACCGGAAAGGCAAGACAGGCCCTGAAGAACAGGGAGCCTTGTTATGCTGATGGGCGGGATGTATATTGCCAACTGCCTCTCTGGAGGAGTGCATTGTGTTCCCTAAAACAAGTAAAGAACAGAGCTACAGAGCCAAGGGCACTTCCAGTCTAGGGAATATACCTTGGGAAAACTGAAAATCAATAAGACAGAGACACCCCGAAATTTAGGCCGGCAATGCATACAAGACTGTCAACTTGGGTAGACCTTAAATATCCCAGGAAAGATAAAAGTGGTTCAAAAAATTGTGGTACTTAAGTATGACGGAATAATCCTCAGCCATGAAATTAATGTCATAACAGCAGTAGCAGCAAAATGAGTGGATTCAGGTACGAAGATTCTAACTGAAATTACTCACACAGAAAAATAAACTTATCATAAGATATCACTAATGAAGATCCTGTAAACATGGCTACACATGAACTGAGTTAGGAAAGAGAAGAGAGTCTCACATTTAGAAAAAACTCTTATGCCTGCTTAAGGGGGAAGGAGAGGTGGGGTGATGCATAAAACCAGAGTTTGATATAAGCTCAGGTACTGTTCCAGAAACCAACTATGGAATAGACAAGACCTACACCTTCCTCAGTGAAAGGGACTCAAAACCCCATATTTCCCGCAGAGGAATATATCTGACTAGTAAGAATCTTAAAATCTATGTATTGATATGTCTCCGTAAGGGAATCAAGTGTTTCTAGACTGGCATAAACATGGCAGTGAGAATCAGCACACACCAACTATAAAAAGGAATTTCAAAAACAAAACAAAAACACAGGGAAATTCTTTACAATTCCTTCAGGGTCTCTGATGAAACCTGGAATGACCCTATCTACAACGACAGCTGGATGTTGCATAAGGTTGGACAGATGGGATTGAGAGGACTCGTGAGATTGGGTGAGCAAATGCAAACCCTTTAAAGCAATAATGCATGGCACCCATTCCATTTGTCGCAACTCTCCAGATTGAAGGGTATATTACTATAGCTATAACATGTAAGGGAAACCTAAGAATGGACATACTGTGAATACGAAATGTTTCTAAAACTCAACCAATAGTCCCTCTCCTTGTGCGACAGTTTGACTTTCCACCTGCTATACTATCAATCTCCCAACTTGGAGAGACAGCACCTTTAACTTCCTGGTTCGCAAAGTTTGCCAATTTGGCAAATGATGAAAGGGAATAGGGAGAACCAATGACAGAGTAGCTGTTAGGCATTTGGACGGGCACATGTCACTCTTATTTCCCGGGAGGAAGAAGAATTAACCAAAGTCTCAGCCACCCACTGAAAACCAGTATAGGTTCTGAACCAAAATTTTGGACTTGCGTTCAGCTCATAAAAAACGAGTTAAAATGTGGAGCTCAGGGGCACAGCAATTCACAAACTGGCAGAGTAACAAAGGGCAACTATCGTCCAAAAATCTGTTGAGGGAAGGCACCGAGGCGGACTTGAAATCAAGGCAGAATAGCAGTAAACAGATTTCAAGAGGTATGTGGGAATCACCTTTAAAGCACAGGAAGAGGGTCACAACTTCGACAATGATGCACTTGGCCAAAAAGGGCGTATGCGTTTTGTCCTGAATATATTCAGGAGAAAACGCATACGCCCTTTTTGGCCAAGCAAGCAAGCGGGCAATGAAAATCTGCACTACAAAGAAGTATCACTTCCCACCGGTCAAAAGGGACATCCACAAAATGGGTAAAAACCAGAAAGGCAAGACAGGCCGTGGAGAACAGGGAGCCTTGTATGCTGATGGGCGGCATGTAAATTGCCAACTGCCTTTCTGGAGGAGTGCATTGTGTTCCCTAAAATAAGTAAACAACAGAGCTAGAGAGCCAAGGGCACTTCCAGTCTAGGGAATATACCTTGGGAAAACTGAAAAACAATAAGACAGAGCCACGCCAAAATTTAGGGCTGCACTGTTTACAAGAACCTCATCTTGGGTGCACCTTAAATATCCCAGGAAAGATAAAAATGGCTCAAAAAATTGTGGTACGTACGTACGATGGAATATCCCTCAGCCATGAAATCAATGTCATAAGACCAGTTCCAGCAAAATGAGTGGATTCAGGTACGATGATTCTAAGTGAAATAACTCACAGAGAAAAAGAAGCTTATCATAAGATATCACTTATGATGTTCCTGTAAACATGGCTACACATGCACTGAGTTAGGAAATAGAACAGAGTCTCACATTTAGAAAACACTCTTTTGCCTGCTTATGGGGAAGGAGAGGAGGGGTGATGCATAAAACCAGAGTTTGATATAAGCACAGGTACCGTTCCAAAAACCAGCTATGGAATAGACAAGACCTACACCTTCGTCAGAGAAAGGGACTCAAAACCCCATATTTCCCACAGAGGAATATATCTGACTAGTAAGTATCTTAAAACCTATGTATTGATATGTCTCCATAAGGGAATCAAGTGTTTCTAGCCTGGTATAAACATGGCAGCGAGAATCAGCTCAAACTCACTATAAAAAGGAATTTCAAAACAAAACATAGAATCAGGGAAATTATTTCCATTTACTTCAGGGTCTCTGATGAAAACTGGAATGACCCTATCTACAACGACAGCTGGATGATGCATAAGGTTGGACACATGGGACTGAGAGGATTCGTAAGATTGGGTGAGCAAATGCAGACCCTTTAAAGCAATAATGCTTGGCACCCATTCCATGTGTCCCAACTCTCCTGGTTGAAGGATATATTGTTATTGCTATAACATGTAAGGGAAACCTAAGAATGGACACACTGTGAATATGAAAGGTTTCTAAATCTCAACGAATAGTCCCTCTCCTTGTGCTCCAGATTGACTTTCCAACTGCTTTACTATCAATCTCCCAACTTGGAGAGACAGCACCTTTAACCTCCTGGTTCGTACAGGTTGCCAATTTGGCAAATGATTAAAGGGAAAATGGAGAACCAATGAGAGATTAGCTGTTAGGCATTTGGAAGGGAACATGTCACTCTTATTTCCTGGGAGTAAGAAGAATTAACCAAAGACTCAGCTACCCCCCGAAAACCAGTATAGGTTCTGAACGAAAATAATGGACTTGCGTTCATCTCACAAAAAACTGGCAGAGTAATAAAGGGCAACTATCGTCCAAAAATCTGTTGAGGGAAGGCAACGAGGTGGACTTGAAAGCGAGGCAGAAGAGCAGGAAACAGATTTCAAAAGGTACGTTGGAATCACCTTTAAACACAGGAAGAGGGTCACAACTTCGACAATGATGCTCTTTGCCAAAAAGGGCGTTTGCGTTTTCTCCTGAATATATTCAGGAGAAAATGCATACGCGATTTTTGGCCAAGCAAGCAAGCGGGCAATGCAAATCTGCACTACAAAGAATTATCACTTCCCACTGGTCAAAAGGGACTTCCACAAAATGGGTAAAATCCAGAATTGCAAGACTGGCCCTGGAGAACAGAGAGGCTTCTTATGCTGATGGGCGGCATGTAAATTGCCAGCTGCCTATCTGGAGGAGTGCATTGTGTTCCCTGAAACAAGTAAACAACAGAGCTACAGAGCCAAGGGCACTTCCAGTCTAGGGAATATACCTTGGGAAAACTGAAAATCAATAAGACAAAACTACCCCAAAATTTAGGGCTGCACTGCTTACAAGAACCTCATCTTGGGTACACCTTAAATATCCCAGGAAAGATAAAAATGGTTCAAATAAGTGTGGTACTTACGTATGATGGAATATCCCTCAGCCATGAAATCAATGTCATAAGACCAGTAGCAGCAAAATGAGTGGATTCAGGTACGATGATTCTAAGTGAAATAAGTCACACAGAAAAAGAAACTTATCATAAGATATCACTTATGAAGATCCTGTAAACATGGCTACACATGAACAGAGTTAGGAAAGAGAACAGAGTCTCACATTTAGAAAACACTCTTATGCCTGCTTAAGGGGGAAGGAGAAGTGGGGTGATGCATAAAACCAGAGTTTGATATAAGCACAGGTACCGTTCAAAAACCAACTATGGAATAGAAAAGACTTACACCTTCCTCAGTGAAAGGGACTCAAAACCCCATATTTCCCACAGAGGAATATATCTGACTAGTAAGAATCTTAAAACTTATGTATTGATATGTCTCCGTAAGGGAATCAAGTGTTTCTAGACTGGCATAAACATGGCAGTGAGAATCAGCTCAAACCCACTATAAAAAGAATTACAAAACAAAACAAAAAAAAGGGAAATTTTTTTCAATTACTTCAGGGTCTCTGATGAAACCTGGAATGACACTATCTACAGCGACAGCTGGATGTGGCATAAGGTTGGATACATGGGACTGAGAGGATTGGTGAGATTGGGTGAGCAAATGAAGACCATTTAAAGCAATAATGCATGGCACCCATTCCATGTGTCCCAACTCTCCATGTTGAAGGGTATATTACTATAGCTATAACATGTAAGGGAAACCTAAGGATGGGCACACTGTGAATACGAAAGGTTTCTAAATCTCAAAGAATAGTCCCTCTCCTTGTGCGCCAGTTTGACTTTCCAACTGCTTTACTATCAATCTCCCAACTTGGAGAGACAGCACCTTTAACCTCCTGGTTCGCACAGGTTGCCAATTTCGCAAATGATGAAAGGGAAGAGGGAGAACCAATGAGAGAGTAGCTGTTAGGCATTTGGACGGGCACATGTCACTCTTATTTCCCGGGAGGAAAAGAATTAACCAAAGACTCAGCCAGCCAACGAAAACCAGTATAGGTTCTGAACCAAAATATTGGACTTGCGTTCATCTCACAAAAAACGAGTTAAAAAATGGAGCTCAGGGGCACAGCAATTCACAAACTGGCAGAGTAATAAAGGGCAACTATCGTCCAAAAATCTGTTGAGGGATGTCAATGATGCGGACTTGAAAGCGAGGCAGAATAGCAGGAAACAGATTTCAAGAGTTACGTTGGAATTGCCTTTAAAGCACATGAAGAGGGGCACAACTTCGACTATGATGCAATTGGCCAAAAAGAGCGTATGCGTTCAGGAGAAAATGCAACGCCCTTTTTGGCCAAGCAAGCAAGCGTGCAATGCAAATCTGCACTACAAAGTAGTTTCACTTCCCACCGGACAAAAGGGACATCCGCAAAATGTCTAAAAATCAGAAAGGCAAGACAGGCACTGGAGAACATTGAGCCTTGTTATGCTGATGGGCGGGATGTAAATTGCCAACTGCCTCTCTGGCGGAGTGCATTGTGTTCCCTAAAACAAGTAAACTACAGAGCTACAGAGCCAAGGGCACTTCCAGTCTAGGGAATATACCTTTGGAAAACTGAAAATCAGCACGACAGAGCCACCCCATATTTAGGTCTGCACTGCTTACAAGAACCTCAACTTGGGTACACCTTACGTATCCCACTAAAGATAAATATGGTTCAAAAAATTGTGGTACTTTTGTACGATGGTATATCCCTCAGCCATGAAATCAATGTCATAAGACCAGTAGCAGCAAAATGAGTGGATTCAGGTACGATGATTGTAAGTGAAATTTGTCACACAGAAAAAGAAACTTATCATAAGATATCACTTATGAAGATCCTGTAAACATGGCTACACATGAACGGAGTTAGGAAAGATTACAGAGTAACTAATCTTATCATAAGTTATCACTCATAGCGGGAATGTACACATGACTACACATGAACTGAATTACAAACACAACAGAGTCACACATTTAGAAAACATCTTCTGCCTGCTTAATGGGAAAGCCGAGGTGGGGTGATGCATAAAACCACAGTTTTAAATTAGCACAGATACCATTATATAAACCATGTATGTAATAGACAACACCTACTCCCGGCACAATGAAATGGACTCAACACCCCCTATTCATTGCAGAGGAATATGTCTGACTCTAAGTATTTTAAAACATATGGATTCTCATGTCTCCATAAAGGAATCATGTGTGTGTATAACGGCATGAACACAACACTGAAATTCAGTTAATCCCACTTATAGAAATAAATTTCAAAAGCAAAATGCAAAAACAGATAGAAAGTTTTAAAAATTACGTTCAGGGCCTGTGATGCAAGCTAGATTGACCACCTTTACACCCACAGCTGGATGAGACATAAGACTGGACACTTGGGGCTGACAAGATTGCTGAGTTTGTGTGAACAAAAGAACAGCACTTACAGCAATACTGTGTGCTATCCATTCTAGTGGTCCCAACTCTCCAGGTTTAAGGGAATCTTCCTCCAGTTAAAACATGCATGGGAAACACAGTGGATGGTACACTGTGTAATTGGGAAAGTTTTCTAAAAGGTACCTCATTTTTCTTTTGTCTTGCTCGGATTCGCCATTCCATCTGCATTACTCAAAATCTCCCCACTTGGAGTGTCAGGGCCTTTACCCTCCCGTTATGCACAGTTTGCAAATTGTGCAGAGGATTAACAGGAAGAGGGGAAATAAATGAGAGATTAGCTGTAGGTGTTTGGATGGGCACATGTCACTCTAGTTTCCCATCAGGAAGAAGAATTAACCAAAGGCTCAGCCTGATGCCCCGGAACCAGACTAGGGCCTAAAGCCATCCTGCAGTATTGCAGCCAGCTCACAAAGAGGCGAGTTGAAAAATGGAAATCAGGGGCACAGCAATTCACAAACTTGCAGAGTTATAAAGGACAACTATCATCCAGAAATATATTGAGGAAAGGCAGTGAAGAGGATTTGAATGCAAGGCAGAATTGAAGGAAACAGATTACAAGAGGTAGATTGGAGTCGTCTTTAAAGCACATGAAATGCGACAGAATTTCGACAATGTTGCCCTTGGCTGAAAAGGGACTATGTGTATTTTCTTGAATATATTCGGGAAAAAATGCGTATGCCCTTTTTGGCCAAGCAAGCCCTCAGGCATTGCAAATCCACACTACATAGAAGTGTCCCTTACCTCCAGTCAAAAGGGCCATCCACAAATAGTGTAAAAACCACAAATGCAGGACAGGCCATGGAGAAAAGGGAGCCTGGTTACGCCGATGGACAGGATGTAAATTGCCAACAGCCTCTCTGGAGAACTGTATGTTGTTTTCTAAAACAGAGCTACAGAGCATAGCACACTTCCACTCATGGTCGTGTATTTTGAGAAAACTAAAAATCCACAACACACAGCCAGCCCAAACTTTAGGGCTGCTCTGTTTACAAGAACCTCGACTTCGGTACACTTTATATATCCCAGGAAAGGAAAAAAAAAATGGATATAGATGTTGTGGTACTTATATACAATGGAATGTCACTCAGACATAAAATCAATGTCATAAGGCCAATAGCAGCATAATGAGTGGCTTTAGGTACGATGATGCTAAGTGAAATGAGCCACAAAGAAAAAGAAACTTATTGTAATATATCACTTATAGAGGAAATGTAAACATGGCTACACATGAACTGAATTTAAAAGAGAACAGAGTTACACATTTAGAAAACACACTTATGCCTCCCTAAGGGGAAAGGTGACATGGTGTGATGTGTAAAAGCAGAGTTTGAAATTAGCACAGATCCCATTCCATATACCAAATATGTAATAGACAAGACCTACTCCTTTCTCAATAAACTGGACACAAAACACCCTATTCACTGAAGAGGAATATATCTGACTGGTAATAACCTTGAAACCTATGTATTTATATGTCTCCATAATGGAATCAAGTGTATGTAGATTGGCATAAACACAGATCAATGGAACAGGACAGAAAGCCCAGAGATAAACCTACATACCTATGGCTATCTCATCTATGACAAAGGAGCTAAGGATATACAATGGAGAAAAGACAGTCTCTTCAGTAATTGGTGCTGGAAAAACTGGACCCCTACACATAAAGGAATGAAATTAGAACACTCCATAACACCATACACAAAAATAAACTCTAAATTGATTAGAGATCTAAATATAAGACCAGACACTATAAAACACTTAGAGGAAACCATAGGCAGAACACTCTATGACATAAATCACAGCAAGATCCTTTTGGACCTACCTCCTAGAGAAATGGAAATAAAAACAGAAATCAACAAATGGGACCTAATGAAACTTAAAAGCTTTTACACAGTACAGGAAAACATAAACAAGATGCAAAAACAACCCTCAGAATGGGAGAAAATGTTTTCAAATGAAGCAATTGACAAAGGATTAATCTCCAAACTTTACAAGCACCTCATGTAGCTCAATATCACAAAAACAAACAACCCAATCCAAAAATGGGCAGAAGACCTAATAGATATTTCTCCAAAGAAGATATACAGATTACCAAGAAACACATGAAAGGATGCTGAACATCACTAATCATTAGAGAAATGCAAATCAAAACTACCGTGAGGTATCACCTCACAGCAATCAGAGTGGCAATCATCAAAAAATTCTACAAAACAATAAATGATGGAGAGGCCTTTATTGGAGGAAAGGGAACACACTTGCACTGTGGGTGGGAATGTAAATTGATATGGGCACTAGGGAGAACAGTACGGAGGTTCCTTTAAATAACTAACAATAGAAGTACCATACGACACAACAATCCAAGTACTGGGCATTTTCCTTGCGAAAACCATAATTCAAAAAGAGTTATGTACAAAAATGTTCATTGCAGCTCTATTTGCATTAGCCAGGACATGGAAGCAACCTAAGTGTCCATCGACAGATGAATGGATAAAGAAGATCTGGCACATATATACAATCAAATATTACTCAACCATAAAAAGAAGCAAAACTGAGTTATTTGTACTGAGGTGGATGGACTTAGAATCTGTCCTACACAGTGAAGTAAGTCAGAAAGGGAAAAACAAATACTGTATGTTAACAGAGACATATGGAATCTAATGAAGAAAAAAAAAAGATTTTGATGAACCTAGTGGCAGGACAGGATTAAGGATACAGACATAGAGAAAGGACTTGAGGACACTGGAAGGGGGATGGGTAAGCTGGGACGAAGTGAGAGAGTGGCATGGACATAAATACATTACCAAATGTAACACCGATAGCTACTGAGAATCAGCCACATAGAACAGGGAGATCAGCTCGGTGCTTTGTGACCACATAAAGGGGTGGGATATGGAGTGTGGGAGGGAGATGCAAGAGGGAGGGCATCTGGTGATATTTGTATATGTATAGCTGATTCACTTTGTTATAGAGCAGAAACGAACACTCCATTATAAAGCAATTATACTCCAATAAACGTGTAAAAGGAAAAAAAAAAAAGAAAGCCCAAGGATAAACCTACACACCTATGGTCAACTAATCTATGGCAAAGGAAGCAAGACTATACAATGGAGATAAGACAGTCTCTTCAATCATTGGTGCTGGGAAATATGGAGAGCTACATGTAAAAGAATGAAATTAGAACACTCCCCAACACCATACATAAAAATATATTCAAAATGGATTAGAGACCTTAATGTAAGACCGGACAGTATAAAACTCTGACAGGAAAACTTACGAAGGATACTCTGACGTAAATCACAGCAAGATCTTTTTTGATCCACCTCCTATAGCAATGAAATTAAAAAGAAATCTAAACAGATGGGACCTAATGAAACGTAAAAGCTTTGGCAAAGCAAAGGAAACTTCAAACAAGACGAAAAGACAACCCTCAGAATGGCAGAACATATTTGCAAAAGAATCAATGGACAAATGATTAATCTCCAATATATATAAACAGCTCATGCAGCTCAATATTAATAAAACAAACAACCCAATACAAAAATGGAAGATCTAAATAGACATTTCTTCCAAGAAGACATAGAGATGGCCAGTACGCACATGAAAATCTGCTCAACATCACTAATTATTAGAGAAATGGAAATCGAAACTACAATGAGGTATCACGTGACACCTGTTAGAATGGGCATCATCTGAAAATCTACAAACAACAAATGCTGGAGAGGGTGTGGAGAAAAGGAACCTTCTTCCACTATTGTTGGGAATGTAAATCGATACAGTCTCTATGGAGAACAGTATGGAGGTTCCTTAAAAAACTAAAAATAGAATTACCATATAATCCAGCTATCCCACTACTGGGCATATACCCAGAGAAAACCATAAATCAAAAAGATACATTCACCACAATGTTCATTGCAGCACTATTTACAATAGACAGGTAATGAAAGCAACCTAAGTGCCCACAGAGAGACGAATGGATAAAGATGTGGTACATATATACAACGGAATATTGCTCAGCCATACATAGGAATGAAATTGTGTCATTTGTACAGACCTTGATGGATCTAGAGATTGTCATACAGAGTGAAGTAAGTCAGAAAGAGAAAAACAAATATTGTATATTAATGCATATATGTGGAACCTAGAAAAATGGTACAGATGAACCGGTTTGCAGGGCAGAGATACAGACAGATGTAGAGAACAAACATATGGACACCAAGGAGGGAATGCCATGTGAGGGTGGTGGTGGGATGAATTGGGAGACTGGGATTCACATGTGCACAATTATATGTATAAAATAGATATCCAATAAGAACCTGCTGTATAAAAGAAATAAATTTAAAAAAATTAAAAATAAATAAATAACATTTAATGAAATAAAACAGAAAAAAAGTTTTTCCCTTCACATAGTCGTCTTTATATTAATGCATTATTTCCATGTTTATATCTCCAAATTAAAAAAAAAAGAGGAATAAATAAAATCTAACTTGAACCAAAAAGAAAAAAAGGAAAAAAAATCAGAACTCACCAGTTATACAGAGGAAAATCGTATCAGGGCACTTGCTCCAGTGGTAAAAAATTCTTATGTTGGTCAGAGGTGGGAAATCGTCACCCATGCACTCAGCAGCGCTGCTCCCTACAAGGAGCATCCTCATTGCAAACCTGGGGGACTGTGTCGAGGCGTCTGTGAGTAAATGTGAGCTGAGCCCCAGTCCTGCTGCAGCTGAACTCTTCCCACCCTTTCCAGGTAAAACACCTGAATATGTACAAGCACTTGCAAGCCTAGAGGAAGGGCTGTGGAGCCACACTAGCGAGAGCACGCAGGCCGACTTGGTGCCTGCAGGCCAGCCAGAATGGTCCTGGCCCCAGATGCTCTTCTGGAATCTTTCCATTTCCCTGCCTGAGATACCCCTCCTGCCACGGCACCCACTGCTTTTTTACTTCCTCACCTCTGCCTGGGGAGAAATTCCAGTGGCAGGTATGGGTGACACATCCTCTTCTTTAGCAGGTGGCAGCCTGGCAACTCCTGCGGAAAGTCCAGCAGAGCCCCACTCACACTGGGCCACCCAAAAAGCCACGGCCCCTCACTCCCTCCCACCACCCCAGCCCTGACACTGCTGACGGGGCAGATAATATGGCGTCAGACACAGCTACAGGTGCTCTTGCTGACTGGAGAGGTGTTTATATTGACCTCAACACAGGCACACCTGTGGGTGGGGGGCTGGCAGGCAGTGTCAGGCTGCCCAAATCAGCCAATCCTCACCCCTCAGGGGCTCACAGTTGCAGAAAATGAACCTTGCTAAACGGGTCAGTCCCAAGGAACAGGTGTGGGCTCTTGAGAGTCAGGCTAGACAAGGGGCTGCAGCTGCGGCTTGTTTTCTTATCATTTTATCTGGTCCATGAGTGGAAAACAACTTCAAGAAGACCCTATCCTAATGAGAGGAACCCAGGAGTCAGGGAGAGGAGTGATGGTGGGTGGAGACAGAGGCCTGGTGCCCTGGCTGCAGTGGAAGTGTCTGGAAGACCAGGCAGAGAGAGGCTGCACGGAGTGATAGACAGGGTCACAGACCTGTCAGAGCTGCTGTTTGTTAGTTCAAGTCCTGCTCTGAGGTGTTCTGTGTCAGCTGTGAGCGACAGGTGAGCTGGGGGTTCTCTGCAAGGTGGGCTATGTGCACAGTTCCTGTGTGTCCAGCCCTGCTGGGGTTCCTGCCCAGGGGAGTTCCGTATCCTGGGAAGGGCCTGACTATGAGAGCCCCATGGGCTGCTGGGTAGCTGCACAGGTGAGCTCCATACCCTGGGAGGGACTTGACCATGAGAGCCCCGTGGGCTGTGGGGTACAGGATGCAGCCCAGGTGAGCTCCATATCCTGGGATTCGCCTGACCACGAGAGCCCCATGGGCTGCTGGAGACCTGGTAAAGGATATCAGGACAGTCAGTGAAGCCACCGAGGATATACATCCAGTAGCTCCTATTTCCTACACCCTGCTGCTCATTCTACCATCCACCAGGCCATGGCATTCTGTATTACACTTCAATGATGCCTTCTTCTGTATTCCATTCATCTCAGAGCCACAACAATTTTTGGCTTGTGAGTGGCAGGACACAACATGCAACACAAGCAATAATGCTGGGCCGTCCTGCACCAATGGTTCAAAAATCCCCACATCATCATTGGGGAAATGTCCTCTAAAGACCTAAACGTTCTACCTGTGTAAAAGGGAACCCTCCTTCAATATGCAGATGACACTCTGATCGCCAGGCCTACTAAAGACGCCTCTGAACTACCTAGCCAAGAAAGGATAGAAGGTGTCCAAGAAAAAGGCTGAAATATCCCAGGCTCAGGTGACATGCCTGGGCTTCATTCTCACAGATATTCGGAGAAACGCATCCCAGGATAGGGAAGAAGCCATTTGCAGCCTTACCTCTTCTAAAACTAGAAGACAGCTTAGGGGTTCCTGGGGAGGCCAAGGTTTTCTGCATCTGGATCCCTAACTACAGTCTAATAGCTGGGCCTCTACATGAAACACTGACACGAAAAGATGATGATCCTTTGAATAGAATCCAGAAGCAGCCTTTCAAGAATGGAAAGAGAAGTCAATTCAGATCCTTGCCCAGGAACTCGCTAATTTAGCTAAACCCTTTGACCATTACATACCCGGTCAAAGGTTAATCGCCCTTGGAGCCTTAGTGCAAAAACTGGGACCACTTGAAATGGAGCAACACAAGAATGCCCTTCAGGTATGATAAACTATGGTCACCAAGGGCTTTGCCCACCGACTCCTCAGGCCAGGATACTGGGGTATCTAAAAAGCTGGAAATCAGCAGCCCACATGGCCAGATCCCTCCTAAGGGAAAAGGACCGCACGTGGTGATCCTAACCACCCATCATGCCCTGAAGTTGCAGGGGTCGCTCTGTGGACACACTGACCTCGAGTGAGGAGGCCCTCCAACTCCAACCTCCAGAGAGACAAATGGGGGCAACGGGCCCCCAAGATGACTCGTGTGACCATCACTTGACCTGGAGTTTCTCTCAGAAAACAAGAAGACTGTGCCCCGAAAGAGCAGACTACTGCTTGCAGGACTTACTGCACCCAGAGGGGAGCTAATAAGCTTGGCGGGGGAAACGTATATCACGCTTTCACCATAGAAAACCCTACAGACACCACGGTGATGGTGGCCAATATGACCGCCTGGACTGCTGGCTACTTCTAAAGGCCGTTGACTCAGTGGACGTCATGGTCCTGGATCACCACTGACCCTGGACTGTCTGGGAATTGCACGGGCAGGGCTCTGACACATGGAGCTGTTTGTACATTAATTCAGGGACCTAATTAAAGAAAGCACAGACTACTGGTCAGAGCATCTAGGCTGGCAAAAAAGGTCAGCCTAATGTCACCGAACAAATGTGGGGTGGGGTGAAACCTGCCACCACAGCATCTCTGCGCATCTCTTTCCTGGACCCTTAAAGGTCATTAGAATCAATAACACTTCCAATGCTGGTGCTCAGGCGGACGAGAAGTGAGGCAGGAGGCCTTGGGACAATCAACCTCACCTGGAGGCTGGTGGGGAGACGTTTTGCCCCTCCCCCCAGGTATCAGGGCTCCCACCACAGCATGAAGCAGTTACAAAAGAGGGGTCTGCACCCTCAACACCCCAAGAATGAGGAACGGAACAAAAAGCAGAGGAGGGGTTCGTCTCTGGCAACGTTCATTAAAAATTCCTGGGAGATAAAAAGAGAATCTGGGCAATAAAATAAAGTCTAACCTGTTTTTCCTTTGTGCTTTGTCTAATTTCACGTGCTCCTAGGGTTCCGCATGCAGAGGTCCCACACCCGGCACTTCAGACCCGATTTCCTAGTGCAGAATGGCTAGGTTGACACCTCAGCTAGCGGAGTCCCATGCAGACTCCACGGCATAGAGCCTGAGCTGCAGCCAACCCAGCCCTCGAGAGCTCCATCCCCTAACTCCCCCTGATGCTGCCAGGATCCCTCCACAGCAGCCCAGCCCACAGCCTGTGGGGGAGGGCATGCTCTCACCTCTCCATTCGGTTTTCAAAATAATGTTTCCTTTGCTTCTGAACCAAACTCAGTCTTGATCTGTTGGCTCCAATGACACTGGGCACGGTGACTCCTGTTGGGGTCCACTCTGGAGTATCAGTAACAGAAATTGAGAACATTGTAACTTCAATGAACAGATGTGTGAGCCAAACTGTAGTTAACATAGAGCAGTGTATAATGCTCGGGTAAAATAAGATTTTTCTAAGACTTACATTTGATATTTCCATCACTTTATTATAAGCAAGTTCAGTGAAGACGTCTGTCTTATTTGTTAGGTCAACATTAGAGAAATGAAGTGATTTATTTCCATAGTTGTACATCGAATACTCTTGGCTGAAGCTTCAATCTTGTTTTGAATGCTTTTCCATTGAAAAGGATACCTCTCTTTCAGCTCCCCCATTTCTGAGAAGTATAAAATCTTATAATTTATTATTACCAAAGGGGAAAGTTAGGAAAAGGGATAAATTAACAGTTTGGGATTAACACATACACACTGCTATGTATAAAATAGATCATCAACAAGGAATTACTGTATAGCACAGGGAACTACACTGAATATTTTGCAATAACCTATAAGGGGAAATAATCTGAAAAAGAATCGATATTTTTTATTGACATCATCTATCAATGACAGATAAAATGTAACCTAAGCAAGGCCGATGGTGAGCGCTTCTGAACCTGAAGATTTCAATCATCTAAAGTTGGGCTCTGCCTATTTCCCAAGGCCCTTAATGGACACACGTGTAGCCGTAGTTTAAAAATTCCCCAGTTTGGGGTTCGGGGAGGCACTGATTTGGAAAAATCCCTGGTGTTCTCCTTCCATGCACGGGACCCTTCCTACAGCTAAAACATGCCTGTCACACCTAGAGGATGGTATACTGTTTGATCGGAAAGAGTTTGGAAAAGGCACCTCATCTCCTCATCGCCTGGTGCTCGGGTTCACCCCTCCAGCATCTTTCCTAACAATCTCCTCACTTGGGGATATCAGCACCGTCAACATCCTGTTGCACACAGTTTGGAATTTGTCCAGACAATGAAGCGAAAGGATGAGAAATATTTAGAGACAAGTCTTAGGTGTTCGGACAGGCACATGCCACTCTAATTTCCAATCTGGAAGACAAATTCATCAAAGGCTAGAATTTTCCACGGAAAGAGAATAGGGCTAGAGGAAATCCCGCTGTTTTGTGACCAGTTTCCAAAAACACAAGTTGAAAAATGGAACTCGGGGGCACTAAAAGTCATGAAACTGCAGAGTTGAAAATATCTATTGTTGAAAAATGTCTTGAGGTAAGTCACAGAAAAGGACTTGTAAGCAAGGGTGAGTGGCAGGAAACAGACTTGAAGAGGTAGAAAGGACTCCCCATTAAAGCACAAGAAAAGGGGCTGAACATCGCCAATGATGCAGTTGGCCCAAAAGGGCGTATGCAATTTTTTCTGAATATATTCAAGTAAAGGCCATACACACTTTTTATCCAACCAAACAGGTGGGCACTGGAAATCAATACTACAAAATGTATCACTTCACATCAGTCAGAAGGGCCATCCACATAAAGTGTAAACACCAGAAATGCAGGACAGGGTGAGGAGAAAAGGGAGCCCTGTGAGGCTGATAGTGGAAATGTAATTTGCCAACAGCCACTCTGGAGAAGTGTATTGTGTTTGCTAAAACATCTGAAAACTGAGCTACAGAGCATAGGGCACTTGCACTCATGGGCGTATACCTTGGGAAAAACAAAAATGGACAGAAAACAGGCACCCCAACGTTTATCACCTCTCTGATAAAAAGGGCCTCCACTTGGATATAACCTACATGTCCCTGGAAGGATAAAATGGATAAAAGAGATGGGGTACTTATGTAGAGTGGAATATTACTCATCCCGAAATCAATGAAATAAGGCCAGTGGGAACAACTCTGGAGGAGTTACATACGATCATTCTAAGTGACATATGTCAGAAAGAAAAAGACACATATCATAAGATGTCACTTAAAGGTGGAATCAAACATGGCTACACATGAAATAAACTACAAAACAGAAACATAGTCAAATATGTAGAAAATAGACATAAGGCTGCTAAATGGGAAAGGTGGGGAATGGTGAGGTATTATCCAGGAGGTTGAAATTAGCAAAGATACCATTCCAAGTACCGAATTTAATAACTGGCAAGGCCTACACGGTACCTCAAAGAACTGCACTCAGCCCACTCAAGTCACTGGACAATAATACATATGACTCGTAAGCATCTGAAAAATAATTTATTGTTGTCTCACAGTACATGAATCAAGTGGATGTACAGCAGCAAAAAACAGAGCTTTGAAAATCAGCTGTAACCAATATAAAAATAAATTTAAATATATTTATAAAAACAGTGAGACAGACAAAAATACTTACAACTTTTTTTGAAGGGCTACGATGTAACATGGATTGAACACATGTAGACCCACAGCAGGATGATATATAAGGCTGGAAGCTATGCACGCTAAGAGATGTTAGAGAAGCTGGGTGAGGAAATGCAGACCTTTTAAAGTAATACTGCCTGGTACCCATTCCATGGGTCCCAAATCTGCAGTTTCAAGGGAATCTTCTGACAGGGAAAACATGCCTGGGAAACTGAGATGAATGTACACCGTGTGCTCAGGAAAGGTGTCTAAAATGCAACTCATTTTTGATCTCCTGGTGCTGGGGTTCGCCATTCCAGCCACATTACTAACAATCTCCCCACTTGGAGAATCAGCACCTTTAACCTCCTGTTTCACACAGTTTGCAATTTTTGCAGATGATAAATGGGAAGATGAGGAACCAATGAGAGATTAGCTGTAGGAGTTTTGACAGGCACATGTCACTCTAATTTCCCATTAGGAAGAAGAATTAACCAAAGGCTCAGCCTGCCTCCCCAGGATCAGAATAGGGCCGGAATCAATCCAATGGTTTGGCGGCCAGCTCACAAAAAAAGCGAGTTGCAAAATGGAGCTCAGGAGCAGACAATTCAAAGACCTGCAAAGATATAAATGATAACCAACGTCCAAAAATATATTCAGGTAAGGCAACGAAGAGGTTCTGAATGAGAGGCAGAATTGCAGGAAACATTTTTCAAAAGGTAGATTGTACTCACATTTAAAGCATATGAAAAGCAGCAGAATTTCTAAAATGATGCAGTTGGGCAAAAGGGTGTATGCGTTTTTTTCGTGAATATCTTCAGGAAAAAAACACATACAGAGTTTTTGGCCAACCAAGCAAGAGGGAAATGCAAATCTGCACAATAAAGAAGTCTCAATTTCCACTGCTCAGAAAGTCCATCCAAAAAATGTGTACAAATCAAAAATGCAGGAGAGGCCATGGAAAACAGGGAGACTAGTCACGCTGATGGGTGGGGTATAAATATCCAAGACCTACTCTGAAGAAGTGTATGCTGTTTCCTAAAACATCTAAAATACAAAGCCCCCGAGCAAAGGGGACTTCAACTCATGGACATATAACTTGGGAAGACTAAATATCAACAAGACACAGGCACCCCAAAGTTTAGGGCTGCTCTGCATACAAGAACCTCAACTTCGGTACACCTAAAGTATCCCAGGAAAAAGAGAAATGCATAAAGAACTTGTGGTAATTTTGTACAACGGAATATCACTCAGACGTGAAATCAATGTCATAAGGCCAGTAGCAGCATAATGAGAGGATTTAGGTATGATGATTCTAAGGGAAATTAGTCACACAGAAAAAGAATCTTATCATAAGATATCACTTACAGAGGGAATGTCAACATCACAACACATGAACTGAATTAGGAAAGAGAGCAGCGTCTCACATTTAGAAAACACTCTTATGCCTCCTTAAGGGGAAAGGAGAGGTGGGGTGATGCATAAAACCAGAGTTTGATATTAGCACAGGTACCATTCCATAAACCAAATACAGAATAGACAAGACCTACACCTTCCTCAGTGAACGGGACTCAAAACCCCTATTCCCCACAGAGGAATATATCTGATTAGTAAGAATCTTAAAACCTATGTACTGATATGCCTCTGTAAGGAAATCAAGTGTGTCTAGACCGGCATAAACACGTCAGGGAAAATCAGCTCAACCCCATTATAAAAATGAATTTCAAAAACAAAACAAAAAAACAGCGAAATTCTTACACAATTCCTTCAGGGGTTCTGATGAAACCTAGAATGACCCTATCTGCAAAGACAGCTGGATGAGACATAAGGCTGGACACTTGGGACTGAGAGGACTGGTGAGATTGGGAGAGAAAATGCAGACCCTTTAAAGTAGTAATGCATGCCACCATTCCATGGGTCCCAAATTTCCAGGTAGAAGGGAATATCACTACAGTTATAACATGTATGGGAAACCTAGAGAATGGACACCCTGTGATGGTGAAAGGTTTCTGAAAGTCTCCTACTTTTTCCTCTCCTTGTGCTACAGTTTGGCATTCTAACAACTTTACAATCAATCTCCCAACTTAGGAGAGTCATCCCCTATAACCTCCTGGTTCACACAGTTTGCTAATTGTGCAGAGGATGAAAGGGAAGAGGGAGAACCAATCAGAGAGTAGATGTAGGCCTTTGGACGGACACATGTCACTCTAAATTCCCGTCAGGAAGAAGAATTAACCAAAGCCTCAGCCACCCACAGGGAACCAGTATAGCCACCCCTGGAACCAGTATAGTTCCTGAAGCAAAATTGTGGATTTGCGGTCAGCTCCCAATAATGGGATTTGAAAATTGGAGCTCAGTGGCAAAGCAAATCAAAAACCTGCAGAGTTATAAAGGACTACTCTCTTCCAAAAATCTGTTGAGGGAAGGCAACAAAGCGGACTTGAAAATGAGGCAGAATTGCACAAAACATATTTCAAGAGGTAAATTGGAATCGCCTTTAAAGCACAAGAAAGGCATCACAACTTCGAGAATGATTCACTTGGCCAAAACCAGCGTATGACTTTTCTCCTGAATATATTCAAGAGAAAAGGCATAGGCCCTTTTTGGCCAATCAAGCAAGCGTGCAATGCAAATCCACACTACAAAGAATTTTCACTTCCCACCGGTCCAAAAGGACATCCGAAAATCTGTAAAAACCAGAAAGGCAAAATAGAGATGACAAGGGCATAAAGCAATATGATCCCAAGGGTCATGGAGGATTGTGATGACAAGTGTATGGAGCATTGTGATGACAAGATTATGTATCATTTTGCTGTCAAAGTCATTGTGATGACAAGGTTCATGGATCACTGTGATGACAAGCGTCATGGAGCATTGTGATTACAGGGTTCATGGAGCATTGGGATGACAAGGGCATGGAGTATTTTGATGACAAGATTCCCGGATAATTGTATTGTCAGGGTTCATGGAGCGTTGTGATGACAGTGGTCATGGCGCATTGTGATGACACAGGTCATGGAGCATTGTGATGAGAACGTCATGGAGCATTGGGCTGAAAATATTCATGGAGTATTGTGATGACAGTGGTCAAGGAGCATTGTGATGACAAGGTACTGGAGCATTTTGATGAGAAGACCATGGAGTCATGTGATGACAAGTCTCATGGAGCATTCTGATGAAAAGCGTCATGGAGCATTGTGATTACAGGGGTCTTGGAGCATTGTGATGACAAGGGCGTGGAACATTGGGATGAGAATGTCATAGAGCGTTCTGATGACATGCATCATGGAGCTTTGTGCTGACAAAGGCATGGAGCAATGTGATGACAAGGGTCACCGAGCATTGTGATGAAAATTTCATGGAGCATTTTGGTGACAAAGGTCACAGAGCCTTGTGATGACGAGGACATGGACAATTGTGATGACAAAGGTCATGAAGCATTGTGATGACTGGAGTCACGGAGCATTGTGATGACAGGGGTCATAGAGCTTTGTGATGAAAAGGCAATGAGCATTGTGATGACAGGGGCATGGAGCATTGGCCTGACATGTTTCATGGATTATTGTGATGACAGTGGGCATGGTGCAATGTGATGACAAAGGCATGGAGCATTGTGATGAGAAGGTCATGGAGTATTTTGAAGACAGGTCTCAGGGAGCATTGTGATGACCTATGTCATGGTCCATTGCGATGACAATGGAATGGAATATTGTGATGCCAAGTGTCATGGAGGATTGTGATGACAAATGTAATGGAGCATTTTGATGACAAGGGCTTGGAGCATTGTGATGACAATGGACATGGAGCATTGTGATGACAAGGGCATGGAGCATTGTGATGACAAGGGCCATTGAGAATTTTGATGACAAGTTCATGAAGCATTGTGATGACAAGCACATGGAGCTTCCTATGACAGGGGTCATGAAGCATTGTGATGACAAGTGCATAGAGAATTGTGATGACAAATAATGTAACACTTTGATGAGAAGTGTCCTGGAGCACAGTGATGCCAAGAACGAGGAGAATTGTGATGACAGCGGACATGGAGCATTGTGATGACCAGGGCATGGAGCATTGTGATGGAAAGACCGTGGAGCTTTTTGATGAGAAGACCATGGATAATTGTGATGACGAGCGTCATGGAGCACTGTAATCACAAGGGGAATGGAGCATTGTGATGAGAGTGGCCAAGGAGCATTGTGATGACAAGGGTCATGGAGCATTTTGATGACAAGGGCGTGGAGCATTGTGATGAGAAGACCATGGATAATTGTGATGACGAGCGTCATGGAGCACAGTAATGACAAGGGGTATGGAGCATTTTGATGACAGTGGCCATGGAGCATTGTGATGACAAGTGTCATGGAGCATTCTGATGACAAACTTGTGGAGTATTGTGACGACAATGGCATGGAACATTGTGATGAAAAGGGCATGGAGCATTGTGATAAAAAAGGCATGAAGCCATTTCATGACAGGTTTCAAGGAGCATTCTGACGACAAGTGTCAGGAAACATTGTGATGACAAGTGTATTGAGAATGGTGATGAAAAAGGTCATGGAGCATTTTGACGAAAAGGACATGGAGTATTGTGATGACAGTCATCATGGAGCATTGTGATGACAAGTGTTATGGAACATTGTGATCACAAGGGTTTGGAGCATTGTGATGATAGAAGGCATGGATCATTTTTTTTTCAAGGTGCATGGGGCATTGTGATGACAAGGGCATGAAGCAATGTGATCCCAAGTTTCATGGAGGATTGTGATGACAATGGTAAGGGAGTATTGTGATGACAAGCAAATGGAGCATTGTGATGACAAGGTCATGTAGCATTTTGCTGACACAGGCATCGTGCATTTTGATGATAAGGGTCATGGAGCACTGTGATGAGAAGCATCACGGATCATTGTTATTACAGGGGTCATGGAGCATAGGGATGGCAAGGGCATGGATAATTGTGATGACAAGTGTCATGGAGCATTGGGCTGAAAATGTTCATGGAGCACTGTGATGACTAGGGAATGGAGCATTGTGATGACAAGAGTCCCGGATCACTGTGTTGTCAGGGGTCATGGAGCGTTGTGATGACAGGTGTCATGGAGCGTTGTGGTGACAGTGGTCATGGAGCATTGTGATGATAGGGATCATGAAGCATTGTGATGAGAAGTTCCTGGAGAATTGGACTGAAAATGTTCAGGAAGTATTGTGAGGACAGGGGTCATGGAGCATTGTGATGACAAGGGAATGGAGCACTGTGATGAAAAGTTCCTGGAGCATTGTGATGAGAAGACCATGGAGCCTTGTAATAACAAGTCTCATGGAGCATTCTGATGAAAAGGGGCATGGAGTATTGTGATTACAGGGGTCTTGGAGCATTGTGATGACAAGGGCATGGAGCATTGTGATTACATGGGTCTTGGAGCATTGTGATGAAATTGGCATGGATCATTGTGATGAAAATGGCATGGAGCCTTGTCATGACAGGGTTCAAGAAGCATATTGACGACAAGTGTCAGGGAGCATTGTGATGACAAGTGTATTTGAGAATTTTTATGACAAAGATCATGGAGCATTGTGATGAGAAGACCATGGAGACTTGTGATGACAAGTCTCATGGAGAATTGTGATGAAAAGGGGCATGGGGCATTGTGATTACAGGGGTCTTTGAGCATTGTGATGACAAAGGCATGGGGCATTGTGATGAGAAGGCCATGAAGCATTCTGATGACATGCATCATGGAGCTTTTTCATGACAAGGGCATGGAGCATTGTGATTACAGGGATCTTGGAACATTGTGAAGAAATGGGCATAGATTATTGTGATGAAAAAGGCATGGAGCCTTATCATGACAGGGTTCAAGGAGCATACTGACAACAAGTGTCAGTGAGCATTGTGATGACAAGTGTTTTGAGCACTGTGATGACAAAGATCATGGAGCATTGTGATGAGAAGACCATGGATAATTGTGATGATGAGCGTCATGGGTTTTGTGATGATAAGTGTTATGGAACATTGTGATCACAAGGGTTTGGAGCATTATGATGACAGAGGTCATGGAAAATATTGATTTCATTGTGATGACAATAGCCTGAAGCATTATGATGATGGGCATAGTGCATTGTGATGACAGGGTTCATGGAGCATTGAGATGAAAAGGGGCATGGAGCATTGTGTTTACAGGGGTCTTGGAGCATTGTGATGACAAGGGCATGGAGCATGGTGATGAGAAGGCCATGGAACATTCTGATGACATGCGTCATGGAGCTTTGTGATGACAAGGGCATGGAGCATTGGGGTTAGAGGGGTCTTCAGCATTGTGATGACAAGTGTGATGGAACCTTGAGATGACTACGCCGTGGAACATTGTGATGGCAGGGGTCATGGTGCATTGTTATGACAGAGATAATGGAGCATTGTGATGACATGGGCATGGAACTTTGGTCTGAAATGTTTCATGGATTATTGTGATGAGAGTGGGCATGGAATATTGTGATGACAAGGGTACAGAACACTATGATACATGGGTCGTGCAGGATTTTAATGACAAGGGCATGGAGCATTGTGATGAGAAGGGCATCGAGCATTGTGATGACAAGTGTCATGGAGCTTTGTGATGACAAGGGCATTGAGCAATATTATGCGCGTGTTCTTGGAGCATTGTGATGACAATGACATGGAGCATTGTGATTCCAAGGGTCATGGAGCTTTGTGATGACAAGTCATGGAGCATTTTGATGACAAGGGCATGATGCATTGTGATGAGAAGGGCAGGGAGCATTTTGATGACTCGGTTATGCAGTAATTTGATGAAAAGTGTAATGGAACATTTTGATGGCAGGTGTTATAGAACATTTTGATGTCAGGGGGCTTGGATCTTTAGGATGAAAAGGGTCATGGAGCATTTTGATGACAGGGGTCATGGAACATTGTGAAGATAAGGGTATGTAGCACTTTGATGACAGGGTCATGGAACATTGTGATTACAAGGGTGAGGGAGTATTGTGATGACTAGTGATGGAACACTGTGATATCTCTAGTGAGAGAGCATTTTGAGGAGAAGTGCATGGAGCATTGTGATTACAAGGCTTATGGAGCATTGCAATGACAATGTTGTGAACCGTTGTGATGAAATGTGCGTGGCACTTTGTGAAGACAATGGTCATGGAGCATTGTTCTGACAAAGACAAGGAGCATTGTGATGACAAGGATCACAGAGAATTGTGATGAAACGTTCATTGAGCGTTTTGGTTACAAAGGTCAGAGAGCCTTGGGATGACGCGGGCATGGACTATTGTGATGACAAACATTATAAATCATTGAGACGACTTGAGTCACGGAACATTGTGATGACAGGGTTCATGGAGCATTGTGATAACAGTGGCATGGAGCATTGGTCTGACAAGTCTCATAGATTATTGTGAGGACAGTGGGCATGGTGCATTGTGATGAAAAGGGCATGGAGAATTGTGATGAGGAGGTCAGGGAGTATTGTGAAGACAGGTGTCATGGAGCATTGTGATGACATATGTCATGGTCCATTGCGATGACAATGGCATGGATCACTGTGATGCCAAATGTAATGGAGAATTGTGATGACAAATAAAAAGGAGCATTGTGATGATTAGGGCTTGGAGCATTATGATGACAAGGGCCATTTAAAATTTTCATGAAAAGGTCGAGAAGCATTGTGATTACAAGATCCAGGAGCATTGTGATAACAAAACCATGGAGCCTTGTGATGACAATTCTCATGGAGCATACTGATGAAAAGGGGCATGGAGCATTGTGATTACAGGGTTCTTGGAACATTGTGATGACAAGGGCATGGAGCATTGTGTGGAGAAGAACAAGGAGCATTCTGATGGCATGCGTCATTGAGCTTTGTGATGACAAGGGCATGGAGCATTGTGATTACAAGGGTCTTGGATCATTGTGATAAAAAGGGCATGGATCATTGTGATGAAAAAGTCATGGAGCCTTGTCATGACAGGATTCAAGGAGCATACAGACAACAAGTGTAAGGGAGAATTTTGATGACAAGTGTAATGAGCATTGTTATGACAAAGGTCATGGAGCATTGTGATGAGAAGACTATGGATAATTGTGATGACGAGCGTCATGGGGCCTTGTGATGACAAGAGTTATGGAATATTGTGATCACAAGGGTTTGGAGTATTGTTATGATGGAGGTCATGGAGGATTTTGATTTCATTGTGATGAAAATAGCATGAAGCATTATGATGTTGGGCATGGTGCATTGTGATGACAGGGTTCATGGATCATTGAGATGAAAAGGGGAATAGAGCATTGTGATTACAGGGTTCTTGGAGCATTGTGATGAGAAGGGTCATGGAGCTTTGTGATGACAAGGCCATGGAACATCGTGATGGCAGGGGTCATGGAGCACTGTTCTCACAGGGGAAATGGAGCATTGTGATGGCAACGGCATGGAACATTGTGATGAGAAGGCCATGGAGCATTCTGAAGACATGTGTCATGGAGCTTTGTGAAGACAAGGGCATGGAGCAATGTGATGAGAGGGTTCATGGAGCATTGTGATGACAATGACAGGGAGAACTGTGATGCCTAGGGTCATGGAGCTTTTTCATTTCAAATGTCATGGAGCATTTTGATAACAAGGGTGTGGTGCATTGTGATGAGAAAGGCAGGGAGCATTTAGTGAAAGGGTCATGCAGCAAGTTGATGAAAAGTGTAATGGAACATTTTGATGACAGGGGTTGTAGAACATTGTGATGCCAGGGGTCATGGAGCTTTGGGATGAAAAGGGTCATGGATCATTTTGATGACAGGGGATATGGACATTGTGATGTCAGGGGTCATGGAACATTGTGATGATAAGTGTATGTAGCACTGTGATGACAGGGGTCATGGAACATTGTGATTACAGGGGTGAGGGAGTATTGTGATGACTAGTGTTGGAACATTGTGATATCTCTGGTGAGAGAGCATTTGGATGAGAAGTGCATGGAGCATTGTGATTACAATGTTTATGGAGCATTGCAATGACAAGTTTGTGGACCGTTGTGATGAAATGTGCGTGGCACATTGTGAAGACAATGGTCATGGAGCATTGTTCTGACAAAGACATGGAGCATTGTGATGACAAGGGTCACAGAGAATTGTGATGAAAAGTTCATGGAGCATTGTGGTTACAAAGGTCACAGAGCCTTGTGATGATGCAGGCATGGACCGTTGTGATGACAAACGTTATGAAGCATTGTGATGACTGGAGTCACGGAGCATTGTGATGACAAGTGCATGGAGCTTTGTGATGACAGGGGCATGGAGCATTGGTCTGACAAGTTTCATAGATTATTGTGATGACATTGGACATGGTGTATTGTGATGACAAGGGCATGGAGCATTTTGATGAGAAGGCCATGGAACATTCTGATGACATGTGTCATGGAGCTTTGTGATGACAAGGGCATGGAGCATTGTGATTACAGGAGGCGTGGAGCATTGTGATGACAAGGGTCATGGAGCCATGTGATGACAAGGCCGTGGAACATTGTGATGGCAGGTGTCATGGAGCATTTTTACGACAGGGGTAATGGAGCATTGTGATGAGAAAGGCATGGAACATTGTGATTACAAGGTTTATGGAGCATTGCAAAGACAAATTTGTGGACCGTTGGGATGAAAAGCGCGTGGCACATTGTGATGACAAGGGTCATGGAGCATTTTTCTGACAAAGGCATGGAGCATTGTGATGACAAGTGTCACGGAGCATTGTGATGAAAAGTTCATGGAGCATTGTGGTTACAAAGGTAATAGGGCCTTTTGATGACGAGGGCATCGACACTTGTGATGACAAATATTATGAAGAATTGTGATGACAGGAGTCACGGAGCATTGTGATGACAGGGTCATGGAGTAATGTGATGAGAAGTGCATGGAGCATTGTGCTGAGAAAGGCATAGAGCATTGTGATGACAAGGGTCAAAGAGCCTTGTGATGAAATGTTCATGGAGCATTGTGCTTAAAAAGGTCACAGAGACTGTTGATAATGAGGGCATGGACCATTGTGATGACAAAGGTCATCGAGCATTGTGATGACTGGAGTCACGGAGCATTGTGATGACAGAGGTCATGGAACATTGTGATAACTAGGGCATGGAGCATTGTGATGACAAGGGCATGGGACATTGGTCTAATAATTTTCATGGAGTATTGCGATGACAGTTGGAATGGCGCATTGTGATGACAAGGGCATGGAGCATTGTGATGACTAGGTCTTGCAGTATTGTGAAGAGAGGTGTCAGGGAGCACTGTGATGACATATTTAATGGCCCATTGTGATGACAATGGCATGGAGCATTGTGATGCCAAGTGTCATGGAGGATTCTGTTGACAAAGGTAATGGAGCATTGTGATGACAATGGCTTGGAGCATTGTGATGACAAGGGTCAGGGAGCATTGTGCTAACAAGTGCATGGAGCATTGTGATGACAAGGGCCATGGAGCATTCTGATGACAAGCTTGTGGAGTATTTTGATGACAATGGCATGGAGCATTGTGATGAAAATGGCAAGGGGCTTTGTGATGAAAAAGGCATGGAGCCTTTTCGTGACAGGGTTCAAGGAGCATTCTAATGACAAGTGTCAGGGAGCATTGTGATGACAAGTGTATTGAGAATTGTGATGACAAAGGTCATGGGGCATTGTGATGAAAAGGGCATGGAGTATTGTGATGACAGGCATCATGGAGCGTTGTGATGTCAAGTGTTATGGAACATTGTGATCACAAGGGTTTGGAGCATTGTGATGACAGAGGTCATGGATCATTTTGATTTCAAGGAGCATGGAGCATTGTGATGACAAGGGAATGAAGCAATGTGATCCCAAGGTTCATGGAGGATTGTGATGACAATGGTAATGGAGTATTGTGATGACAAGCGCATAGAACATTGTAATGACAAGGTCATGTAGCATTTTGCTGACGAAGTCATGGAGCATTGTGATGACATGTGTCATGCAGCACTGTGATGACAAGCGTCACGGAGCTTTGTGAATACATGGTTCAAGGAGGATTGGGCTGACAAGGGCATGGATGATCGTGATGACAAGGGTCATGGAGCATTGGGCTGAAAATGTTCATGGAGTTTTGTGTTGACAGGGGTCATGGAGCCTTGTGATGAGTAGGGAATGTAGCATTGTGATGACAAGAGTCCCGGATCATTGTGTTGTCAGGTGTCATGGAGTGTTGTGATGACAGTGGTCATGGAGCATTTTCATGATATTTGTCATGGAGCCTTGTGATGAGAATATCATGGAGCATTGGGCTGAAAATGTTCATGGAGTATTGTGATGACAGGGTTCATGGAGCATTGTGATGCCAAGGGTCATGGATCTTTGTGATGACAAAGGACATGGAGCATTTTGATGGCAAGTTCATTGTGCATTGTGATGAGAAGGGCAGGGAACATTCTGATGACAGGGTCATGGAGCAATTTGATGAAAAGTGTCATGGAACATTTTGATGACAGTTGTTATGGAACATTGTGATGTCAGGGGTCATCGAATATTGTGATGAGAAGTGCATGTAGCATTGTGATGACAGGAGTCATGGAACATTGTGATGACAGGGGTGAGGGAGTATTGTGATAAATAGTGATGTAGCATTGTGATATCAGTGGTGAGAGAGCATTTTGATGAGAAGTGCATGGAGCATTCTGATGACAAATTTTAAGGACCATTGTGATGACAAGAATGTGGAGCACTGTGGTGACAAGCGCATGGTGCATTGTGATGACATGTGTCATGGAGCATTGTGCTGACAAGCGCATGGAGCATTTTGATGACATGGGTCAAAGAACATTGTGATGAAAATTTCATGGAGCATTGTGGTTAAAAAGGTCACAGAGACTGTTGATGAAGAGGGCATGGACCATTGTGATGACAAAAGTCATGAAGCAATGTCATGACTGGAGTAACGGAGCATTGTGATGACAGGGCTCATGGAGCTTTGTGATAACAAGGGCATGGAACATTGTGATGACAAGTGTATGGAACATTGGTCTAATAAGTTTCATGGATTATTGTGATGACGGTTGGAATGGCACATTGTGATGACAAAGGCATGCAGCATTGTGATGACCAGGTCATGCAGTATTGTGAAGACACGTGTCAGGGAGCATTGTGATGACATATGTAATGGTCCATTGTGATGACAATGGCATGGAGCATTGTGATGCCAAGTGTCATGGAGGATTCTGATGATAAATGTAATGGAGCATTGAGATGACAATGGCTTGGAGCATTGTGATGACAAGGGTCAGTGAGCATTGTGCTGACAAGTGCATGGAGAAATCTGATGACAAGGGTCATGGAGCATTCTGATGACAAGCTTGTGGATTATTTTGATGACAATGGCATGGAGCATTGTGATGAAAACGGCATGGGGCATTGTGATGGCAAAGGCATGGAGCCTTTTCGTGACAGGTTTCAAGGGGCATTCTAATGACAAGTGTCAGTGAGCATTGTGATGACAAGTGTATTAAGAATTGTGATGACAAAGCTCATGGAGCATTGTGATGAAAAGGGCATGGAGTATTGTGATGACAGGCATCATGGAGCATTGTGATGACAAGTGTCATGGAACACAGTGATCCCATGTGTTTGGAGCATTGTGATGACAGAGCTCATGGATCATTTAGATTTCAAGGACATGGAGCATTGTGATGACAAGGTCATGAAGCAATGTGATCCCAAGGTTCATGGAGGATTTTGATGACAATGGAAATGGAGTATTGTGATGACAAGCGCATAGAGCATTGTAAAGACAAGGACATGTAGCATTTTGCTGACAAAGGCATGGAGCATTTTGATGACAAGTGTCATGGAGCACTGTGATGACAAGCGTCACGGAGCATTGTGAATACAGGGGTCATGGAGCATTGGGATGACAAGGGCATGGATCATTGTGATGACAAGGGTCATGGAGCACTGGGCTGAAAATGTTCATGGAGTGTTGTGATGACAGGGGTCATGGAGCATTGTGATGACTAGGGAATGGAGCACTGTGATGACAAAAGTCCCAGATCATTGTGTTTTCAGGTGTCATGGAGTGTGGTGATGACAGTGGTCATGGAGCATTGTGATGATATTGGCCATGGAGCATTGTGATGAGTAGGTCGTGGAGCATTGGGCTGAAAATGTACATGGATTATTGTGATGACAGGGGTCATGGAGCATTGTGATGACAAGGGAATGGAGCATGGTGATGACAAGGTCCTGGGGCACTGTGATGAGAAGACCATGGAGACTTGTGATGATAAGTCTCATGGAGCATTCTGATGAAAAAGGTCATGGAGCATTTTGATGACAGGGCTTATGGAACATTGTGATGTCACGGGTCATGGAACATTGTGTTGATAAGGGGATGTAGCATTGTGATGACAGGGGTCATGGAACACTGTGATTACAGGGGTGAGGGAGGATTGTGATAACTAGTGATGGAACATTGTGATATCTCAGGTGAGAGAGCATTTGGATGAGAGGTGCATGGAGCATTGTGATTACAATATTTATGGTGCATAGCGATGACAAGGTTGTGGATCATTGTGATGAAAAGCACGTGGCACATTGTGAGGACAAGTGTCATGGAGCATTGTTCTGACAAAGGCATGGAGCATCGTGATGACAAGGGTCACGGAGCATTGTGATGAAAAGTTCATGGAGCATTGTGGTTTCAAAGGACATAGAGCCTTGTGATGACGCGGGCATGGACCGTTGTGATGACAAACGTTATGAAGCATTGTGATGACTGGAGTCAAGGAGCATTGTGATGACAGGGGTCATGGAGCATTGTGATGCCAAGTGTCATGGAGGATTCTGATGACAAAGGTAATGGAGCATTGTGATGACAATGGCTTGGAGCATTGTGATGACAAGTGTCAGGGAGCATTGTGATGACAATTGTATTGGGAATTTTGATGACAAATGTCATGGAGCATTGTGATGAAAAGGGCATGGAGTATTGTGATGACAGGCATCATGGAGCGTTGTGATGACAAGTGTTATGGAACATGGTAATCACAAGGGTTTGGAGCATTTTGATGACAGAGGTCATGGATCATTTTGATTTCAAGGAGCATGGAGCATTGTGATGACAAGGGCATGAAGCAATGTGATCCCAAGGTTCATGGAGGATTGTGATGACAATGGAAATGGAGTATTGTGATGACAAGCGCATAGAGCATTGTAATGACAAGGTCATGTAGCATTTTGCTGATAAAGGCATGGAGCATTGTGATGACAGGTGTCATGGAGCACTGTGATGACAAGCGTCACGGAGCATTGTGAATACAGGGGTCATGGAGCATTAGGATGACAAGGGCCTGGTTCATTGTGATGACAAGGGAATAGAGCATGGTGATGACAAGGTCTTGGAGCATTGTGATGAGATGACCATGGAGACTTGTGATGACAAGTCTAATGGAGCATTCTGATGAAAAGGGGCATGGACCATTGTGATTACGGGTTCTTGGATCATTGTGATGACAAGGGCATGGAACATTGTGAGGAGAAGGCCATAGAACATTCTGATGACATGCGTCATGGATCTTTGTGATGACAAGGGCATGGAGCAATGTGATTACATGGGTCTTGGAGCATTGTGATGACAAGGGTCATGGAGCCATGTGATGACAACCCGTGGAACATTGGGATGGCAGGGGTCATGGAGCATTGTTATGACAGAGGTAATGGAGCATTGTGATGAGAAGGGCAGTGAGCATTGGTCTGAAATGTTTCATGGATTATTGTGATGAGAGTGGGCATGGAGCATTCTGATGACAAGGGCACGGAACACTGTGATACATGGGTCATGGAGGATTGTAAAGATAAGGTCATGGAGCATTGTGATGAGAAGTGCATCAATCATTGTGATGACAAGTATCATGGAGCTTTGTGATGACAAGGGCATGGAGCAATGTGATGAGAGGGTTCATGGAGCATTGTGATGACAATGACATGGAGCACTGTGATGCCAAGGGTCATGGAGCTTTTTGATTTCAAATGTCATGGAGCATTTTGATGAGAAGGGTGTGGTGCATTGTGATGAGAAAGGCAGGGAGCATTAATGAAAGTGTCATGCAGCAAGTTGATGAAATGTGTAATGGAACATTTTGATGACTGGGGTTGTAGAACATTGTGATGCCAGGGGTCATGGAGCTTTGGGATGAAAAGGGTCATGGAGCATTTTGATGACAGGGGATATGGACATTGTGATGTCAGGGGTCATGGAACATTGTGATGATAAGGGTATGTAGCACTGTGATGACAGTGGTCATGGAACATTGTGATTACAGGGGTGAGGGAGTATTGTGATGACTAGTGATGGAACATTGTGATATCTCTGGTGAGAGAGCATTTGGATGAGAAGTGCATGAAGCATTGTGATTACAATGTTTATGGAGCATTGCAATGACAAGTTTGTGGACCGTTGTGATGTAATGTGCGTAGCATATTGTGAAGACAATGGTCATGGAGCATTGTTCTGACAAAGACATGGAGCATTGTGATGACAAGGGTCACAGAGAATAGTGATGAAAAGTTCATGGAGCATTGTGGTTACAAAGGTCACAGAGCCTTGTGATGACGCAGGCATGGACCGTTGTGATGACAAACGTTATGAAGCATTGTGATGACTGGAGTCACGGAGCATTGTGATGACAAGTGCATGGAGCATTGTGATGACAGGGGCATGGAGCATGGGTCTGACAAGTTTCATAGATTATTGCGATGACATTGGACATGGTGTATTGTGATGACAAAGGCATGGAGCATTTTGATGAGAAGGCCATGGAACATTCTGATGACATGTGTCATGGAGCTTTGTGATGACAAGGGCATGGAGCATTGTGATTATAGGAGTCGTGGAGCATTGTGATGACAAGGGTCATGGAGCCATGTGATGACAAGGCCGTGGAACATTGTGATGGCAGGTGTCATGGAGCATTTTTACGAAAAGGGTAATGGAGCATTGTGATGAGAAAGGCATGGAACATTGTGATTACAAGGTTTATGGAGCATTGCAAAGACAAATTTGTGGACCGTTGGGATGAAAAGCGCGTGGCACATTGTGATGACAAGGGTCATGGAGCATTTTTCTGACAAAGGCATGGAGCATTGTGATGCCAAGTGTCACGGAGCATTGTGATGAAAAGTTCATGGAGCATTGTGGTTACAAAGGTAATAGGGCCTTTTGATGACGAGGGCATCGACACTTGTGATGACAAATATTATGAAGAATTGTGATGACAGGAGTCACGGAGCATTGTGATGACAGGGGTCATGGAGCAATGTGATGAGAAGTGCATGGAGCATTGTGCTGAGAAAGGCATAGAGCATTGTGATGACAAGGGTCAAAGAGCCTTGTGATGAAATGTTCATGGAGCATTGTGCTTAAAAAGGTCACAGAGACTGTTGATAATGAGGGCATGGACCATTGTGATGACAAAGGTCATCGAGCATTGTGATGACTGGAGTCACGGAGCATTGTGATGACAGAGGTCATGGAACATTGTGATAACTAGGGCATGGAGCATTGTGATGACAAGGGCATGGGACATTGGTCTAATAATTTTCATGGAGTATTGCGATGACAGTTGGAATGGCGCATTGTGATGACAAGGGCTTGGAGCATTGTGATGACTAGGTCTTGCAGTATTGTGAAGAGAGGTGTCAGGGACTACTGTGATGACATATTTAATGGCCCATTGTGATGACAATGGCATGGAGCATTGTGATGCCAAGTGTCATGGAGGATTCTGTTGAAAAAGGTAATGGAGCATTGTGATGACAATGGCTTGGAGCATTGTGATGACAAGGGTCAGGGAGCATTGTGCTAACAAGTGCATGGAGCATTGTGATGACAAGGGCCATGGAGCATTCTGATGACAAGCTTGTGGAGTATTTTGATGACAATGGCATGGAGCATTGTGATGAAAATGGCATGGGGCTTTGTGATGAAAAAGGCATGGAGCCTTTTCGTGACAGGCTTCAAGGAGCATTCTAATGACAAGTGTCAGGGAGCATTGTGATGACAAGTGTATTGAGAATTGTGATGACAAAGGTCATGGAGCATTGTGATGAAAAGGGCATGGAGTATTGTGATGAAAGGCATCATGGAGCGTTGTGATGACAAGTGTTATGGAACATTGTGATCACAAGGGTTTGGAGCATTGTGATGACAGAGGTCATGGATCATTTTGATTTCAAGGAGCATGGAGCATTGTGATGACAAGGGCATGAAGCAATGTGATCCCAAGGTTCATGGAGGATTGTGATGACAATGGTAATGGAGTATTGTGATGACAAGCGCATAGAACATTGTAATGACAAGGTCATGTAGCATTTTGCTGACGAAGTCATGGAGCATTGTGATGACATGTGTCATGGAGCACTGTGATGACAAGCGTCACAGAGCTTTGTGAATAGAGGGGTCATGGAGCATTGGGCTGACAAGGGCATGGATGATAGTGATGACAAGGGTCATGGAGCATTGGGCTGAAAATGTTCATGGAGTTTTGTGTTGACAGGGGTCATGGAGCATTGTGATGAGTAGGGAATGTAGCATTGTGATGACAAGAGTCCCGGATCATTGTGTTGTCAGGTGTCATGGAGTGTTGTGATGACAGTGGTCATGGAGCATTTTCATGATATTTGTCATGGAGCATTGTGAAGAGAATATCATGGAGCATTGGGCTGAAAATGTTCATGGAGTATTGTGATGACAGGGTTCATGGAGCATTGTGATGCCAAGGGTCATGGATCTTTGTGATGACAAAGGACATGGAGCATTTTGATGGCAAGTGCATTGTGCATTGTGATGAGAAGGGCAGGGAACATTCTGATGACAGGGTCATGGAGCAATTTGATGAAAAGTGTCATGGAACATTTTGATGACAGGTGTTATGGAACACTGTGATGTCAGGGGTCATCGAATATTGTGATGAGAAGTGCATGTAGCATTGTGATGACAGGAGTCATGGAACATTGTGATGACAGGGGTGAGGGAGTATTGTGATAAATAGTGATGTAGCATTGTGATATCAGTGGTGAGAGAGCATTTTGATGAGAAGTGCATGGAGCATTCTGATGACAAATTTTAAGGACCATTGTGATGACAAGAATGTGGAGCACTGTGGTGACAGGCGCATGGTGCATTGTGATGACATGTGTCATGGAGCATTGTGCTGACAAGCGCATGGAGCATTTTGATGACATGGGTCAAAGAACATTGTGATGAAAAGTTCATGGAGCATTGTGGTTAAAAAGGTCACAGAGACTGTTGATGACGAGGGCATGGACCATTGTGATGACAAAAGTCATGAATCATTGTCATGACTGGAGTAACGGAGCATTGTTATGACAGGGGTCATGGAGTTTGTGATAACAAGGGCATGGAGCATTGTGATGACAAGTGTATGGAACATTGGTCTAATAAGTTTCATGGATTATTGTGATGACGGTTGGAATGGCACATTGTGATGACAAAGTCATGGAGCATTGTGATGACCAGGTCATGCAGTATTCTGAAGACACGTGTCAGGGAGCATTGTGATGACATATGTAATGGTCCATTGTGATGACAATGGCATGGAGCATTGTGATGCCAAGTGTCATGGAGGATTCTGATGACAAAGGTAATGGAGCATTGAGATGACAATGGCTTGGATCATTGTGATGACAAGGGTCAGGGAGCATTGTGCTGACAAGTGCATGGAGAAATCTGATGACAAGGGTCATGGAGCATTCTGATGACAAGCTTGTGGAGTATTTTGATGACAATGGCATGGAGCATTGTGATGAAAACGGCATGGGGCATTGTGATGCAAAAGGCATGGAGCCTTTTCGTGACAGGGTTCAAGGAGCATTCTGATGACAAGTGTCAGTGAGCATTGTGATGACAAGTGTATTAAGAATTGTGATGAAAAAGGTCATGGAGCATTGTGATGAAAAGGGCATGGAGTATTGTGATGACAGGCATCATGGAGCATTGTGATGACAAGTGTTATGGAACACTGTGATCCCATGTGTTTGGAGCATTGTGATGACAGAGCTCATGGATCATTTTGATTTCAAGGAGCATGGAGCATTGTGATGACAAGGTCATGAAGCAATGTGATCCCAAGGTTCATGGAGGATTTTGATGACAATGGAAATGGAGTATTGTGATGACAAGTGCCTAGAGCATTGTAAAGACAAGGATATGTAGCATTTTGCTGACAAAGGCATGGAGCATTTTGATGACAAGTGTCATGGAGCACTGTGATGACAAGCGTCACGGAGCATTGTGAATACAGGTGTCATGGAGCATTGGGATGACAAGGGTCATGGAGCACTGGGCTGAAAATGTTCATGGAGTGTTGTGATGACAGGGGTCATGGAGCATTGTGATGACTAGGGAATGGAGCACTGTGATGACAAAAGTCCCAGATCATTGTGTTTTCAGGTGTCATGGAGTGTGGTGATGACAGTGGTCATGGAGCATTGTGATGATATTGGCCATGGAGCATTGTGATGAGTAGGTCGTGGAGCATTGGGCTGAAAATGTACATGGATTATTGTGATGAGAGTGGTCATGGAGCATTGTGATGACAAGGGAATGGAGTATGGTGATGACAAGGTCCTGGAGCACTGTGATGAGATGACCATGGAGACTTGTGATGATAAGTCTCATGGAGCATTCTGATGAAAAAGGTCATGGAGCATTTTGATGACAGGGCTGATGGAACACTGTGATGTCACGGGTCATGGAACATTGTGTTGATAAGGGGATGTAGCATTGTGATGACAGGGGTCATGGAACACTGTGATTACAGGGGTGAGGGAGGATTGTGATAACTAGTGATGGAACATTGTGATATCTCAGGTGAGAGAGCATTTGGATGAGAGGTGCATGGAGCATTGTGATTACAATATTTATGGTGCATAGCGATGACAAGGTTGTGGATCATTGTGATGAAAAGCGCGTGGCACATTGTGATGACAAGGGTCATGGAGCATTGTTCTGACAAAGGCATGGAGCATTGTGATGACAAGGGTCATGGAGCATTGTGATGAAAAGTTCATGGAGCATTGTGGTTACAAAGGACATAGAGCCTTGTGATGACGCGGGCATGGACCGTTGTGATGACAAACGTTATGAAGCATTGTGATGACTGGAGTCACGGAGCATTGTGATGACTGGGGTCATGGAGCATTGTGATGCCAAGTGTCATGGAGGATTCTGATGACAAAGGTAATGGAGCATTGTGATGACAATGGCTTGGAGCATTGTGATGACAAGGGTCATGGAGCATTCTGATGACAAGCTTGTGGAGTATTTTGATGACAATGGCATGGAGCATTGTGATGAAAACGGCATGGGGCATTGTGATGCAAAAGGCATGGAGCCTTTTCGTGACAGGGTTCAAGGAGCATTCTGATGACAAGTGTCAGTGAGCATTGTGATGACAAATGTATTAAGAATTGTGATGACAAAGGTCATGGAGCATTGTGATGACAAGTGTTATGGAACACTGTGATCCCATGTGTTTGGAGCATTGTGATGACAGAGCTCATGGGTCATTTTGATTTCAAGGAGCATGGAGCATTGTGATGACAAGGGCATGAAGCAATGTGATCCCAAGTTTCATGGAGGATTTTGATGACAATGGAAATGGAGTATTGTGATGACAAGCGCATAGAGCATTGTAAAGACAAGGACATGTAGCATTTTGCTGACAAAGGCATGGAGCATTGTGATGACAAGTGTCATGGAGCACTGTGATGACAAGCGTCACGGAGCATTGTGAATACAGGGGTCATGGAGCATTGGGATGACAAGGGCATGGATCATTGTGATGACAAGTGTCTTGGAGCACTGGGCTGAAAATGTTCATGGAGTGTTGTGATGACAGGGGTCATGGAGCATTGTGATGACTAGG
Organism: Mesoplodon mirus; assembly: GCF_964341445.2. Taxonomy (NCBI): domain Eukaryota; kingdom Metazoa; phylum Chordata; class Mammalia; order Artiodactyla; family Ziphiidae; genus Mesoplodon; species Mesoplodon mirus. The sequence goes on from NW_028295486.1 coordinate 382,977, forward strand.
GAATGGAGCACTGTGATGACAAAAGTCCCAGATCATTGTGTTTTCAGGTGTCATGGAGTGTGGTGATGACAGTGGTCATGGAGCATTGTGATGATATTGGCCATGGAGCATTGTGATGAGTAGGTCGTGGAGCATTTGGCTGAAAATGTACATGGATTATTGTGATGACAGGGGTCATGGAGCATTGTGATGACAAGGGAATGGAGCATGGTGATGACAAGGTCCTGGAGCACTGTGATGAGAAGACCATGGAGACTTGTGATGATACGTCTCATGGAGCATTCTGATGAAAAAGGTCATGGAGCATTTTGATGACAGGGCTTATGGAACATTGTGATGTCACGGGTCATGGAACATTGTGTTGATAAGGGGATGTAGCATTGTGATGACAGGGGTCATGGAACACTGTGATTACAGGGGTGAGGGAGGATTGTGATAACTAGTGATGGAACATTGTGATATCTCAGGTGAGAGAGCATTTGGATGAGAGGTTCATGGAGCATTGTGATTACAATATTTATGGTGCATAGGATGACAAGGTTCTGGATCAATGTGATGAAAAGCACGTGGCACATTGTGATGACAAGGGTCATGGAGCATTGTTCTGACAAAGGCATGGAGCATTGTGATGACAAGGGTCACGGAGCATTGTGATGAAAAGTTCATGGAGCATTGTGGTTACAAAGGACATAGAGCCTTGTGATGACGCGGGCATGGACCGTTGTGATGACAAACGTTATGAAGCATTGTGATGACTGGAGTCACGGAGCATTGTGATGACAGGGGTATGGAGCATTGGTCTGACAAGTTTCATAGATTATTGTGATGACAGTGGACATGGTGCATTGTGATGACAAGGTTATGGGGCATTGAGATGAGAAGGTCATGGAATATTTTGAAGACAGGTACCAGGGAGCACTTTGATGACATATGTCATGGTCCATTGCGATGACAATGGCAGGGAGCATTGTGATGCCAAATGTAATGGAGGATTGTGATGACAAATATAATGGAGCATTGTGATGACTACGGCTTGCATCATTATGATGACAAAACCATGGAGCCATGTGATGACAAGTCTCAAGGAGCATACTGATGAAAAAGGGCATGGAGCATTGTGAATACAGGGGCCTTGGAACTTTGTGATGACAAGGGCATGGAGCATTGTGAGGAGAAGACCAAGGAGCATTCTGATGGCATGCGTCTTTGAGCTTTGTGATGACAAGGGCATGGAGCATCGTGATTACATGGGTCTTGGAGCATTGTGATGAAAAAGGCATGGATCATTGTGATGAAAAAGGCATAGAACCTTGTCATGACAGGGTAAAAGAAGCATACGGAAAACAAGTGTCAGGGAGCATTTTGATGACAATTGTATTGAGCATTGTGATGATGAAGGTCATGGAGCATTGTGATGAGAAGTCCATGGATAATTGTGATGACGAGCGTCATGGGGCATTGTGATGACCAGTGTTATGGAATATTGTGATCACAAGGGTTTGGAGCATTGTTATGACAGAGGTCATGGAGCATTTTGATTTCTTTTTTATGACAATAGCAGGAAGTATTATGATGATGGGCATGGTGCATTGTGATGACAGGTTTCATGGATCATTGAGATGAAAAGGGGCATAGAGCATTGTGATTACAGTGTTCTTGGAGCATTGTGATGAGAAGGGTCATGGAGCCTTGTGATGACAAGGCCATGGAACATCGTGATGGCAGGGGTCATGGAGCATTGTTATGACAGGGTTCATGGAGCATTGTGATGGCAAGGGCATGGAGCATGGGATGAGAATTTCATGGAGCTATGTGAAGACAAGGGCATGGAGCAATGTGATGAGAGCGTTCATGGAGCATTGTGATGACAATGACATGGATCATTGTGATGCCAAGTGTCATGGATCTTTGTGATGACAAAGGTCATGTAGCATTTTGATGGCAAGGGCGTTGTTTATTGTGCTGAGAAGGGCAGGGAGCAGTGTGATGACAGGGTCATGGAGCAATTTCATGAAAAGTATCATGGAACATTTTGATGGCAGGTGTTATGGAACATTGTGATGTCATGGGTCCTCGAACATTGTGATGATAAGTGCATGTAGCATTGTGATGACAGGAGTAATGGAACATTGTGATGACAAGGGTGAGGGAGTTTTGTGACAAATAGTGATGTAGCATTGTGATATCAGTGGTGAGAGAGCATTTTGATGAGAAGTGCATGGAGAATTGTGATGACAAATTTTATGGAGCAATGTGATGACATGATTTTTGAGCTCTGTGATGATAAGCACATGGTGCATTGTGATGACATGTGTCATGGAGCACTGTGTTGAGAAAGGCATAGAGCATTGTGATGACAAGGGTCAAAGAGCATTGTGATGAAAAGTTCATGGAGCATTGTGGTTAAAAATGTCACAGAGACTGGTGATGACGAGGGCATGATCCACTGTGATGACAAAGGTCATGAAGCATTGTGATGACTGGAGTCACGCAGCATTGTGATCACAGGGGTCATGGAGCATTGTTATAACAAGGGCATGGAGCATTGTGATGACAAGAGCATGGAACATTGATCTAATAAGTTTCATGGATTATTGCAATGACAGTTGGAATGGCGCATTGTGATGACAAGGACATGGAGCATTGTGATGCCAAGTGTCATGGAGTATTCTGATGACAAAGGTAATGGGTCATTGTGATGACAATGGCTTGGAGCATTGTGATGACAAGGGTCATGGAGAATTCTGATGACAAGCTTGTGGAGTATTTTGATGACAATGGCATGGAGCATTGTGATGAAAACGGCATGGTCATTGTGAAGAAAAATGCATGGTGCCTTTTCGTGACAGGGTTCAAGGAGCATTCTGATGACAATTGTCAGGGAGCATTGTGATGACAAGTGTATTGAAAATTGTGATGACAAAGATCATGGAGCATTGTGATGAAAAGGGCATGGAGTATTGTGATGACAGGCATCATGGAGCACTGTGATGACAAGAGTTATGGAACACTGTGATCACAAGGATTTGGAGCATTGTGATGACAGAATTCATGGATCATTTGGATTTCAAGAAGCACGGAGCATTTTGATGACAAGGGCATGTAGCAATATGATCCCGAGATTCATGGAGGATTGTGATGACAATGGAAATGGTGTAATTTGATGACAAGCGCATAGAGCATTGTAATGACAAGGTCATGTAGCATTTTGCTGACAAAGGCATGGAGCATTGTGATGACATGTGTCATGGTGTACTGTGATGACAAGCGTCACGGAGCATTGTGAATAAAGGGGTCATGGAGCATTGGGATGACAAGGGCATGGATCATTGTGATGACAAGGGTCATGGAGCACTGGGCTGAAAATGTTCATGGAGTGTTGTGATGACAGGGGTCATGGAGCATAGTGATGACTAGGGAATGGAACATTGTGATGACAATAGTCCCGGATCATTGTGTTGACAGGTGTCATGGAGTGTTGTGATGATAGTGGTAATGTAGCATTGTGATGATATTGGCCAAGGAGCATTGTGATGAGTAGGTCGTGTAGATTTGGGCTGAAAATATTCATGGATTATTGTGAAGAGGGGGGTCATGGAGCATTGTGATAAAAAGGGAATGGAGCATGGTGATGACAAGGTACTGGAGCATTGTGATGAGAAGACCATGGAGAAATGTGATGACAAGTCTCATGAAGCATTCTGATGAAAAGGGGCATGGAGCATTGTGATTACAGTGGTCTTGGAGCATTGTGATGACAAGGGCATGGAGCATTATGATGAGAAGGCAATGGAGCATTCTGATGACATGCGTCATGGAGTTTTTTGATGACAAGGGCATGGAGTATTGTGATTACAGGGGTCTTGGATCATTGTGATGACAAGGGCATGGAGAATTGTGAGGAGAAGATTTAGGAGCATTCTGATGGCATGCATCATTGAGCTTTGTGATGACAAGTGCATGGAGCTTTGAGATTACATGGGTCTTGGAGCATTGTGAGGAGAAGACTTGGGTCACTGTGATGAAAAAGGCATGGAGCCTTGTCAATACAGGATTCAAGGAGCATACAGACAACAAGTGTCAGGGAGCATTTTGATAACAAGTGTATTGAGCATTGTGATGACAAAGTTCATGGATCATTTTGATGAGTAGACCATTGATAATTGTGATGAGCAGTGTCATGGGGCATTGTGATGACAAGTGATATGGAATATTGTGATCACAAGGGTTTGGAGGATTGTTATGACAGAGGTCATGGAGCATTTTGATTTCATTGTGATGACAATAGCATGAAGCATTATGATGATGGGCATGGTGCATTGTGATGACAGGTTTCATGGATCATTGAGATGAAAAGGGGCATAGAGCATTGTGATTACAGGGTTCTTGGATCTTTGTGATGAGAAGGGTCATGGAGCTTTGTGATGACAAGGCCATGGAATATCGTGATGGCAGTGGTCATGGAGCATTTTTATGACTGTGGTAATGGAGCATTGTGATGGCAAGGGCATGGATCATTGTGATGAGAATGCCATGGAGCATTCTGATGCCATGTGTCATGGAGTTTTGTGAAGACAAGGGCATGGAGCAATGTGATGAGAGCCTTAATGGAGCATTGTGATTACAATGACATGGAGCATTATGATGCCAAGTGTCATGGATCTTTGTGATGACAAAGGTCATGGAACATTTTGATGGCAAGGACGTTGTGCATTGTGATGAGAAGGGCAGGGAGCATTCTGATGAGAGGGTCATGGAGCAATTTGATGAAAAGTGTCATGGAACATTTTGATGACAGGTGTTATGGAACGTTGTGATGTCAGGGGTTATCGAACATTGTGATGATAAGTGCATGTAGCATTGTGATGACAGGAGTCATGGAACATTGTGATGACAGGGGTGAGGGAGTATTGTGACAAATAGTGATGTAGCATTGTGATAACATTGGTGAGATAGCATTTTGATGAGAAGTGCATGGAGAATTGTGATGACAAATTTTAAGTAGCAATGTGTTGACAAAATTGTGGAGCACTGTGATGACAAGTGTATGGTGCATTGTGATGACATGTGTCATGGAGCATTGTGCTGACAAGCGCATGTAGCATTGTGATGACAAGGGTCAAAGAGCATTGTGATGAAAAGTTCATGGAGCATTGTGGTTAAAATGGTCACAGAGACTGTTGATGACGAGGGCTTGGATAACTGTGATGACAAAAGTCATGAAGCATTGTGATGACTGGAGTCACGAAGCATTGTGATGACAGGGGTCATGGAGCATTGTGATAACAAGGGCATGGAGCATTGTGATGACAAGGGCATGGAACATTGGTCTAATATGTTTCATGGATTATTGCGATGACAGTTGGAATGGCGTATTGTGATGACAAGGGCATGGAGCATTGTGATGACCAGGTCATGCAGTATTGTGAAGACAGGTGTCAGGGAGCATTGTGATGACATATGTAATGGCCCATTGTGATGACAATGACATGGACCATCTGATGCCAAGTGTCATGGAGGATTCTGATGACAAAGGTAATGGAGCATTGTGATGACAATGGCTTGGAGCACTGTGATGTCAAGGGTCAGGGAGCATTGTGCTGACAAGTGCATGGAGAATTGTGATGACGAGGGTCAAGGAGCATTCTGATGACAAGCTTGTGGAGTATTTTGATGACAATTACATGGAGCATTGTGATGAAAACGGCATGGGGCATTGTGATGAAAATGTCATGGAGTATTTTCGTGACAGGGTTCAAGGAGCATTCTGACGACAAGTGTCAGGGAGCATTGTGATGACAAGTGTACTGAGAATTGTGATGACAAAGGTCATGGAGCATTGTGATGAGAAGACCATGGATAATTGTGATGATGAGCGTCATGGGGTGTTGTGATGATAAGTGTTATGGAACATTGTGATCACAATGTTTTGGAGCATTATGATGACAGATGTCATGGAGAATATTGATTTCTTTGTGATGACAATAGCCTGAAGCATTATGATGATGGGCATGGTGCATTGTGATGACAGGGGTCCTGGAGCATTGAGATGAAAAGGGGCATGGAACATTGTGATTACAAGTGTCTTGGAGCATTGTGATGACAAGGGCATGGATCACTGTGATGAGAAGGCCATGGAACATCCTGATGACATGCGTCATGGAGCTTTGTGATGACAAGAGCATGAAGCATTGTGATTTCAATGGTCTGGAGCATTGTGATGACAAGTGTCATGGAACCTTGTGATGACGAGGCCGTGGAACATTGTGATGGCAAGGGTCATGGTGCATTGTTATGACAGGGGTAATGGAGCATTTTGATGAGAACGGCATGGAACATTGGTCTGAAATGTTTCATGGATTATTGTGATGAGAGTGGGCATGGAGCATTGTGATGACAAGGGCACGGAACACTGTGATACATGGGTCATGCAGGATTGTAATGACAAGTGCATGGAGCATTGTGATGAGAAGGGCATCGAGCATTGTGATGACAAGTGTCATGGAGCTTTGTGATGACAAGGGCATGGAGCAATGTGATGAGAGTTTTCATGGAGCATTGTGATGACAATGACATGGAGCATTGTGATGCCAAGGGTCATGGAGCTTTGTGATGATAAGTCATGGAGCATTTTGATGACAAGGGCATGGTGCATTGTGCTGAGAAGTGCAGGGAGTATTTTGATGAGCAGGTCATGCAGCAATTTGATAAAAACTGTAAAGGAATATTTTGATGGCCGGGGTTATAGAACACTGTGATGTCAGGGGTCTTGGAGCTTTGCGATGAAAAGTGTCATGGAGCATTTTGATGACAGGGGTTATGGAACATTGTGATGTCAGGGGTCATGGAACATTGTGATGATAAGTGGATGTAGCTTTGTGATGACAGGGTCCTGGAAATTTGTGATTACAGGGGTGAGGGCGTATTGTGATGACTAGAGATGGAACATTGTGATATCTCTGGTGAGAGAGCATTTTGATGAGAAGTGCATGGATCATTGTGATTACAAGGTTTATGAAGCATAGCAATGACATGGTTGTGGACCGTTGTGATGATATGTGCGTTCCAACTTGTGATGACTATGGTCATTGAGCATTGTTCTGACAAAGACATGGAGCTTTGTGATGACAAGGGCATGGAGCATTTTGATTACATGGGTCTTGGAGCATTGTGATGAAAAGGGCATGGATCATTGTGATGAAAATGGCATGGAGCCTTGTCATGACAGGATTCAAGGAGCATATTGACGACAAGTGTCAGGGAGCATTGTGATGACAAGTGTATTTGAGAATTGTGATGACAAAGATCATGGAGCATTGTGATGAGAAGACCATGGATAATTGTGATGACGAGAGTCATGGGGCATTGTGATGACAAGTGTTTTGGAATATTGTGATAACAAGGGTGTGTAGCATTGTTATGACAGAGGTCATGGAGCATTTTGATTTCATTGTGATGACAATAGCATGAAGCATTATGATGAAAGGCATGGTGCATTGTGATGACAGGGTTCATGGATAATTGAGATGGAAAGGGTTATAGAGCATTGTGATTACAGGGTTCTTGGAGCATTGTGATGAGAAGGGTCATGGAGGTTTGTGATGGTAAGGCCATGGAACATCGTGATGGCAGGGGTCATGGAGCATTGTTGTCACAGGGTAATGGAGCATTGTGATGGTAAGGGCATGGAGCATTGTGATGAGATGTCCATGGAGCATTCTGATGACATGTGTCATGGAGCTTTGAGAAGACAATAGCATGGAGCAATGTGATGAGAGCATTCATGGAGCATTGGGATGACAATGACATGCAGCATTGTGATGCCAAGGGTCATTGATCTTTGTGATGACAGAGGTCATGGAGCATTTTGATGGCAAGGGCGTTGTGCATTGTGATGAGAAAGGCAGGGAGCATTCTGATGACAGGGTCATGGAGCAATTTGATGAAAAGTGTCATGGAACATTTTGATGAGAGGTGTTATGGAACATTGTGATGTCATGGGTCATCCAACATTGTGATGATAAGTGCATGTAGCATTGTGATGACAGGGGTCATGGAACATTGTGATGACAGGGGTTAGAGAGTATTGAGACAAATAGTGATGTAGCATTGTGATATCAGTTGTGAGAGAGCATTTTGATGAGAAGTGCATGGAGCATTGTGATGACATATTTTAAGGAGCATTGTGATGAGAAGAGAATGGTGCATTTTGATGACATGTGTCATGGAGCATTGTGCTGACAAGCGCATGGAGCATTTTGATGACAAGTGTATTGAGCATTGTGATGACAATGGTCATGGAGCATTGTGATGAAAAGAGCATGGATTATTGTGATGACAGGCATCATGTAGCGTTGTGATGACAATTGTTATTGAACACTGTGATCACAAGTGTTTGGAGCATTGTGATGACAGAGGTCATGGATCATTTTGATTTCAAGGAGCATGGAGCATTGTGATGAAAAGGGCATGAAGCAATGTGATCCCAAGGTTCATGGAGGATTGTGATGACAATGGAAATGGAGTATTGTGATGACAAGCGCATAGAGCATTGTAATGACAAGTTCATGTAGCATTTTGCTGACAAAGGCATGGAGCATTGTGATGACATGTGTCATGGAGCACTGTGATGACCAGCGTCAAGGAGCATTGTGAATACAGGGGTCATGGAGCATTGGGATGACAAGGGCATGGATCATTGTGATGACAAGTGTCATGGAGCACTAGGCTGAAAATGTTCATGGAGTGTTGTGATGACAGGGGTCATGGAGCATTGTGATGATATTGGCCATGGAGCATTGTGATGAGTAAGTCGTGGAGCATTGGGCTGAAAATGTTCATGGATTATTGTGATGACAGGGGTCATGGAGCATTGTGATGACAAGGGAATGGAGCATGGTGATGACAAGGTTGTGGAGCACTGTGATGAGAAGACCATGGAGACTTGTGATGATAAATCTCATGGAGCATTCTGATTAAAAGGGGCATGGAGCATTGTGATTACAGGGGTCTTGGAGCATTGTGATGACTAGGGCATGGAGCATTGTGATGAGAAGGCCATGGAGCCTTCTGATGACAGGCGTCATGGAGTTTTTTGATGACACGGGCATGGAGCATTGTGATTACAGGGGTCTTGGAACATTGTGATGAAAAGGGCATGGAGCACTGTGAGGAGAACACCAAGGAGAATCCTGATGGCATGCGTCATTCAGCTTTCTGATGACAAGGGCATGGAGCATTGAGATTACATGGGTCTTGGAGCATTGTGATGAAAAGGACATGTATCATTGTGATGAAAAATTCATGGAGCCTTGTCATGACAGGATTCAAGGAGCATACAGACAACAAGTGTCAGGGAACATTTTGATGACAAGTGTATTGAGCATTGTGATGACAATGGTCATGGAGCATTGTGATGAGAAGACCATTGATAATTGTGATGACGAGCATCATGGGGCATTGTAATGACAAGTGATATGGAATATTGTGATCACAAGGGTTTGGAGCATTGTTATGACAGAAGTCATGGAGCATTTTGATTTCATTGTGATGACGATAGCATGAAGCATTATGATGATGGGCATGGTGCACTGTGATGACAGGATTCATGGATCATTGAGATGAAAAGGGGAAGAGAGCATTGTGATTACAGGGTTCTTGGAGCATTGTGATGAGAAGGGTCATGGAGCTTTGTGATGACAAGGCCATGGATCATCGTGATAGCAGTGGTCATGGAGCATTGTTATGTCTGGGGTAATGGAGCATTGTGATGGCAAGGGCATGGATCATTGTGATGAGAAGGCCATGGAGCATTCTGATGACATGTGTCATGGAGCTTTGTGAAGACAAGGGCATGGAGCAATGTGATGAGAGTGTTCATGGAGCATTGTGATGACAATGACATTGAGCATTGTGATGCCAAGGGTCATGGATCTTTGTGATGAGAAAGGACATGGAGCATTTTTTTTAAATGTTGGGTGTAGGAGTTTTTATTATTTAATTTATTTATTTTTGCTGTTTTTTGTCTTTGTTTCTTTTTTTTTTTCCTCCTGAAAAAATTTTTTTTTTGCTTTATAACAAATTTAATCAGTTATACATATACCTATATTCCCATATCCCCTCCCTTTTGCGTCTCCCTCCCACCCTCCCTATCCCACACCTACAGGCGGTCAGAAAGCACCGAGCTGATCTCCCTGTGCTATGCGGCTGCTTCCCACTAGCTATCTACCTTACGTTTGGTAGTGTATATATGTCCATGCTGCTCTTTCACTTTGTCACAGCTTACCCTTCCCCCTCCCCATATCCTCAAGTCCATTCTCTAGTAGGTCTGTGTCTTTATTCCTGTCTTACCCCTATGTTCTTCATGACATTTTTTTTCTTAAGTTCCATATATATGTGTCAGCATACAGTATTTTTCTTTCTCTTTCTGACTTACTTCACTCTGTATGACAGACTCTAGGTCCATCCACCTCATTACAAATAGCTCAATTTCATTTCTTTTTATGGCTGAGTAATATTCCATTGTATATATGTGCCACATCTTCTTTATCCATTCATCTGATGATGGACACTTAGGTTGTTTCCATCTCCGGGCTATTGTAAATAGGGCTGCTATGAACATTTTGGTACATGTCTCTTTTTGAATTATGGTTTTGTCAGGGTATATGCCCAGTAGTGGGATTGCTGGGTCATATGGTAGTTCTATTTGTAGTTTTTTAAGGAACCTCCATACCGTTCTCCATAGTGGCTGTACCAATTCACATTCCCACCAGCAGTGCAAGAGTGTTCCCTTTTTTCCACACCCTCTCCAGCATTTATTGTTTCTAGATTTTTTGATGATGTCCATTCTGACTGGTGTGAGATGATATCTCATTGTAGTTTTGATTTGCATTTCTCTAATGAGCAAAGATGTTGAGCATCCTTTCATGTGTTTGTTGGCAGTCTGTATATCTTCTGTGGAGAAATGTCTATTTAGTTCTTCTGCCCATTTTTGGATTGGGTTGTTTGTTTTTTTGTTATTGAGGTTCATGTGCTCCTTATAAATTTTGGAGATTAATCCTTTGTCAGTTGCTTCATTTACAAATATTTTCTCCCATTCTGAGGGTTGTCTTTTGGTCTTGTTTATGGTTTCCTTTGCTGTGCAAAAGCTTTGAAGTTTCATTAGGTCCCATGTGTTTATTTTTGTCTTTATTTCCATTTCTCTAGGAGGTGGGTCAAAAAGGATCTTGCTGTGATTTATGTCATAGAGTGTTCTGCCTATGTTTTCCTCTAAGAGTTTGATAGTTTCTGGCCTTACATTTAGGTGTTTAATCCATTTTGAGCTTATTTTTGTGTATGGTGTTAGGGAGTGATCTAATCTCATACTTTTACATGTCCCTATCCAGTTTTCCCAGCACCACTTATGGAAGAGACTGTCCTTTCTCCACTGTACATTCCTGCCTCCTTTATCAAAGATAAGGTGACCATATGTCCGTGGGTTTATCTCTGGGCTTTCTATCCTGTTCCACTGATCTATATTTCTGTTTTTGTGCCAGTACCATACTGTCTTGATTACTGTAGCTTTGTAGTATAGTCTGAAGTCAGGGAGCCTGATTCCTCCAGCTCCATTTTTCGTTCTCAAGATTGCTTTGGCTATTCGGGGTCTTTTGTGTTTCCATACATATTGTGAAATTTTTTGCTCTAGTTCTGTGAAAAATGCCAGTGGTAGTTTGATAGGGATTGCATTGAATCTGTAGATTGCTTTGGGTAGTAGAGTCATTTTCACAATGTTGAGTCTTCCAATCCAAGAACATGGTACATCTCTCCATCTATTTGTATCATCTTTAATTTCTTTCATCAGTGTCTCATAATTTTCTGCATACAGGTCTTTTGTCTCCTTAGGTAGGTTTATTCCTAGATATTTTATTCTTTTTGTTGCAATGGTAAATGGGAGTGTTTTCTTAATTTCACTTTCAGATTTTTCATCATTAGTATATAGGAATGCCAGAGATTTCTGTGCATTAATTTTGTATCCTGCAACTTGACCAAATTCATTGATTAGCTCTAGTAGTTTTCTGGTAGCATCTTTAGGATTCTCTATGTATAGTATCATGTCATCTGCAAACAGTGACAGCTTTACTTCTTCTTTTCCGATTTGGATTCCTTTTATTTCCTTTTCTTCTCTGATTGCTGTGGCTAAAACTTCCAAAACTAAGTTGAGTAAGAGTGGTGAGAGTGGGCAACCTTGTCTTGTTCCTGATCTTAGTGGAAATGGTTTCAGTTTTTCACCATTGAGGACGATGCTGGCTGTGGGTTTGTCATATATGGCCTTTATTATGTTGAGGAAAGTTCCCTCTATGCCTACTTTCTGCAGGGTTTTTATCATAAATGGGTGTTGAATTTTGTCGAAAGCTTTCTCTGCATCTATTGAGATGATCATACGGTTTTTCTCCTTCAATTTGTTAATATGGTGTATCACGTTGATTGATTTGCGTATATTGAAGAATCCTTGCATTCCTGGAATAAACCCGACTTGATCATGGTGTATGATCCTTTTAATGTGCTGTTGGATTCTGTTTGCTAGTATTTTGTTGAGGATTTTTGCATCTATGTTCATCAGTGATATTGGCCTGTAGTTTTCTTTCTTTGTGACATCCTTGTCTGGTTTTGGTATCAGGGTGATGGTGGTCTCATAGAATGAGTTTGGGAGTGTTCCTCCCTCTGCTATATTTTGGAAGAGTTTGAGAAGGATAGGTGTTAGCTCTTCTCTAAATGCTTGATAGAATTCACCTGTGAAGCCATCTGGCCCTGGGCTTTTGTTTGTTGGAAGATTTTTTATCACAGTTTCAATTTCAGTGCTTGTGATTGGTCTGTTCATATTTTCTATTTCTTCCTGATTCAGTCTTGGCAGGCTGTGCATTTCTAAGAATTTGTCCATTTCTTCCAGGTTGTCCATTTTATTGGCATAGAGTTGCTTGTAGTAATCTCTCATTATCTTTTGTATTTCTGCAGTGTCAGTTGTTACTTCTCCTTTTTCATTTCTAATTCTATTGATTTGTGTCTTCTCCTTTTTTTTCTTGATGAGTCTGGCTAATGGTTTATCAATTTTGTTTATCTTCTCAAAGAACCAGCTTTTAGTTTTATTGATCTTTGCTATCGTTTCCTTCATTTCTTTTTCATTTATTTCTGATCTGATTTTTATGATTTCTTTCCTTCTGCTAACTTTGGGATGTTTTTGTTCTTCTTTCTCTAATTGCTTTAGGTGCAAGGTTAGGTTGTTTATTCCAGATGTTTCCTGTTTCTTAAGGTGGGATTGTATTGCTATAAACTTCCCCCTTAGAACTGCTTTTGCTGCGTCCCATAGGTTTTGGGTCGTCGTGTCTCCATTGTCATTTGTTTCTAGGTATTTTTTTAATTTCCCCTTTGATTTCTTCAGTGATCACTTTGTTATTAAGTAGTGTATTGTTTAGCCTCCATGTGTTTGTATTTTTTACAGCTCTTTTCCTGTAATTGATATCTAGTCTCATAGCATTGTGGTCAGAAAAGATACTTGATACAATTTCAATTTTCTTACATTTACCAAGGCTTGATTTGTGACCCAAGATATGATCTATCCTGGAGAATGTTCCATGAGCACTTGAGAAAAATGTGTATTCTGTTGTTTTTGGATGGGATATCCTATAAATATCAATTAAGTCCATCTTGTTTAATGTATCATTTAAAGCTTGTGTTTCCTTATTTATTTTCATTTTGGATGATCTGTCCATTGGTGAAAGTGGGGTGTTAAAGTCCCCTACTATGATTGTGTTACTGTCGATTTCTCCTTTTATGGCTGTTAGTATTTGCCTTATGTATTGAGGTGCTCCTATGTTTGGTGCATAAATATTTACATTTGTTATATCTTCTTCTTGGATCGATCCCTTGATTATTAGGTAGTGTCCTTCTCTGTCTCTTCTAGTAGTCTTTATTTTAAAGTCTATTTTGTCTGATATGAGAATTGCTACTCCAGCTTTCTTTTGGTTTCCATTTGCATGGGATATATTTTTCCATCCCCTTACTTTCAGTCTGTATGTGTCTCTAGGTCTGAAGTGGGTCTCTTGTAGACAGCATATATATGGGTCTTGTTTTTGTATCCATTCAGCCAATCTGTGTCTTTTGGTGGGAGCATTTAGTCCATTTACATTTAAGGTAATTATTGTTATGTATGTTCCTATTCCCATTTTCTTAATTGTTTTGGGTTCGTTATTGTAGGTCTTTTCCTTCTGTTGTGTTTCTTGCCTAGAGAAGTTCCTTTAGCATTTGTTGTAAAGCTGGTTTGGTGGTGCTGAATGCTTTCAGCTTTTGCTTGTCTGTAAACGTTTTAATTTCTCCATCAAATCTGAATGAGATCCTTGCTGGGTAGAGTAATCTTGGTTGCAGGTTTCTCTCTTTCATCACTTTAATTATGTCCTGCCACTCCCTTCTGGCTTGTAGAGTTTCTGCTGAGAGATCAGCTGTTATCCTGATGGGGATTCCCTTGTGTGTTATTTGTTGTTTTTGCCTTGCTGCTTTTAATATGATTTCTTTGTGTTTAATTTTTGACAGTTTGATTAATATGTGTCTTGGCGTATTTCTCCTTGGATTTATTCTGTATGGGACTCTCTGTGCCTCCTGGACTTGATTAACTATTTCCTTTCCCATATTAGGGAAGTTTTCAACTATAATCTCTTCAAATATTTTCTCAGTCCCTTTCTTTTTCTCTTCTTCTTCTGGAACCCCTATAATTCGAATGTTGGTGCGTTTAATGTTGTCCCAGCGGTCTCTGAGACTGTCCTCTGTTCTTTTCATTCTTTTTTCTTTATTTTGCTGTGCAGCAGTTATTTCCACTATTTTATCTTCCACCTCACTTATCCGTTCTTCTGCCTCAGTTATTCTGCTATTGATCCCATCTAGAGTACTTTTTATTTCATGTATTGTGTTTTTAATCGATGCTTGATTCATCTTTAGTTCTTCTCGGTCCTTGTTAACTCTTTCTTGCATTTTGTCTATTCTATTTCCAAGATTTTGGATCTGGGAAATAGAATCTTGGATCATCTTTACCATCATTATTCTGAATTCTTTTTCAGGTAGACTGCCTATTACCTCTTCATTTGTTAGGTATGGTGGGTTTTTATCTTGCTCCTTCTCCTGCTGTGTGTTTTTCTGTCTTCTCATTTTGCTTATGTTACTGTGTTTGGGGTCTCCTTTTTGCAGGCTGCAGGTTCGTAGTTCCTGTTGTTTTTGGTGTCTGTCCCCAGTGGCTAAGGTTGGTTTAGTGGGTTGTGTAGGCTTCCTGGTGGAGGGGACTAGTGCCTGTGTTCTGGTGGGTGAGGCTGGATCTTGTCTTTCTGGTGGGCAGGTCCACGTCTGGTGGTGTGTTTTGGGGTGTCTGTGGACTTTTTATGATTTTAGGCAGCCTCTCTGCTAATGGGTGGCGTTGTGTTCCTGTCTTGCTAGTTGTTTGGCATAGGGTGTCCAGCAGTGTAGCTTGCTGGTCGTTGAGTGAAGCTGGGTGCTGGTGTTGAGATGGAGATCTCTGGAAGATTTTCGCCGTTTGATATTATGTGGAGCTGGGAGGTCTCTTGTGGACCAGTGTCCTGAAGTTGGCTCTCCCACCTCAGAGGCACAGCACTGACTCCTGGCTCCTCAATTTGGGATGATTTGTTGTCCATTCATGTATTCCACAGATGCAGGGTACATCAAGTTGATTGTGGAGCTTTAATCCGCTACTTCTGAGGCTGCTGGGAGAGGTTTCCCTTTCTCTTTGTTCTCACAGCTCCTGGGTCTCAGCTTTGGATTTGGCACCGCCTCTGCATGTAGGTCGCTGGAGGGCGTCTGTTCTTCACTTAGACAGGACAGGGTTAAAGGAGCAGCCTCTTCGGGGACTCTGGCTCACTCAGGCCAGGCGGGAGGGAGGGGCACGGAGTGCGGGGCGAGCCTGCAGCAGCAGAGGTCGGCGTTATGTTGCACCAGCCCGAGGCGCACTGTGTGTTCTCCCAGAGAAGCCGCCCCTGGATCCCGGGACCCCGGCAGTGGCGGGCTGCACAGGCTACAGGAAGGGCGGTGTGGACAGTGACCCATGCTCGCACACAGGCATCTTGCCGGTGGCAGCAGCAGCCCCAGCGTCCCATGCCCGTCACTGGGCTCCGCGCCTTCAGTCGCGTCTCGGGCCCGTCTGTGTAGCCCCTTTAAGCAGCGCTCTTTATCCCCTCTCCTCGCGCACCAGGAAACCAAGAGGGAAGAAAAAGTCTCTTGCCTCTTTGGCATCTCCAGAGATTTCCCGGACTCCCTGCCGGCTAGCTGTGGCTCATTAGCCCCCTTCCAGCTGAGTTTTCACCGCCAGCCCCAGTCCTCTCCCTGCTCTCTGACCGAAGCCCGAGCCTCGGCTTGCAGCGACGCCGGGGCGAGCGGACAAGCCTCTCGGGCTGGTGAGTGCCGCTCGGCACCGATCCTCTGTGCGGGAATCTCTCCGCTTTGCCCTACCAAGGAATGTGGGGAGTTTCTTGCCTTTTGGGAAGTCCGGGGTCCTCTGCCAGCATCCAGCAGGTGTTCTGTAGAAGTTGCTCCAAGTGCAGCTGTATTTCTGGTGTATCCGTGGGGAGGACAGTGACCTCCGCGTCTTACTCTTCCGCCATCTTACCCGGAAGTCTCTCGACATGGAGCATTTTGATGGAAAGGGCGTTGTGCATTGTGATGAGAAAGGCAGGGAGCATTCTGATAACAGGGTCATGGAGCAATTTGATGAAAAGTGTCATGGAACATTTTGATGACAGGTGTTATGGAACATTGTGATGTCAGGGGTCATCGAACATTGTGATGATAAGTGCATGTAGCATTGTGATGACAGGAGTCATGGAACATTGTGATGACAGGGGTGAGGGAGTATTGTGATGACTAGTCATGGAACACTGTGATATCCCTGGTGAGAGAGCATTTTGATGAGAAGTGCATGGACCATTGTGATTACAAGGTTTATGGAGCATGGCAATGACAAGTATGTGGACCGTTGTGATGAAATGCGCGTGGCACATTTTGAAGACAATGGTCATGGAGCATTGTTCTCACGAAGAAATGGAGCATTGTGATGACAAGGGTCACAGAAAATTGTGATGAAATGTTCATGGAACATTGTGGTTACAAAGGTCACAGAGCCTTGTGATGACACGGGCATGGACCATTGTGATGACAAACGTTATGAAGCATTGTGATGACTGGAGTCACGGAGCACTGTGATGACAGGGGTCATGGAGCATTGTGATGACATGTGTCATGGAGCATTGTGCTGACAAGTGCATGGAGCATTGTGATGTCAAGGGTCATGGAGCATTGTGCTGAGAAAGGCATAGAGCATTGTGATGACAAGGGTCAAAGAGCATTGTGATGAAAAGTTCATGGAGCATTGAGGTTAAAAAGGTCACAGAGACTGTTGATGACGAGGGCATGGACCATTGTGGTGACAAAGGTCATGAAGCATTGTGATGACTGGAGTCACGGAGCATTGTGAAGACAGGGGTCATGGAGCATTGTGATAACAAGGGCATGGAGCATTGTGATGACAAGGGCATGGAACATTGATCTAATAAGTTTCATGGATTATTGCGATGACAGTTGGAATGGTGCATTGTGATGACAAGGGTATAGAGCATTGTGATGACCAGGTCATGCAGTATTGTGAAGACAGGTGTCAGGGAGCATTGTGATGACATATGTAATGGCCCATTGTGATGACAATGGCATGGAGCATTGTGATGCCAATAGTCATGGAGGATTCTGATGACAAAGGTAATGGAGCATTGTGATGATGACAATGGCTTGGAGCATTGTGATGACAAGGGTCAGGGAGCATTGTGCTGACAAATGCATGGAGAATTGTGATGACAATGGTCATGGAGCATTCTGATGACAAGCTTCTGGAGTATTTTGATGACAATGGCATGGAGCATTGTGATGAAAACGGCATGGGGTATTGTGATGAAAAAGCATGGAGCCTTTTCGTGACAGGTTTCAGGGAGAATTCTGACGACAAGTGTCAGGGAGCATTGTGATGAGAAGACCATGGATACTTATGATGACAATTCTCCTGGAGCATTCTGATGAAAAGGGGCATGGAGCATTGTGATTACAGGAGTCTTGGAGCATTGTGATGACTAGGACATGGAACATTGTGATACATGGGTCATGGGTCATGGAGCTTTGTGATGACAAGTCATGGAGCATTGTGATGACAAGGGCATGGAGCATTGTGATGACAGGGGCATGGAGCATTGGTCTGAAAAGATTAATAGATTATTGTTATGACAGTGGACATGGTGCATTGTCATGACAAGGGCATGGATCATTGTGAAGAGAAGGTCATGGAGTATTTTGAAGACAGGTGTCAGGGAGCTTTGTGATGACATATTTCTTGGTCCATTGCGATGACAATGGCTGGGAGTATTGTGATGCCAAATGTAATGGAGGATTGTGATGACAAATAAAATGGAGCATTGTGATGACTAGGGCTTGGAGCATTATGATGACAATGGCCATTGAGAATTTTCATGACAAGGTCGTGAAGCATTGTGATGAAAAGGTCCTGGAGCATTGTGATGAGAAAACCATGGAGCCTTGTGATGACAAGTCTCCTGGAGCATACTGATGAAAATGAGCATGGAGCATTGTGATTAGAGGGGTCTTGGCCCATTGTGATGACAAGGGCATGGAGCATTGTGAGGAGAAGTCCAAGGAGCAATCTGATGGCATGCGTCATTGAGTTTTGTGAGGACAAGGGCATGGAGCACTGTGATTACAGGGGTCTTGGAGCATTGTGATGAAAAGGGCATGGATCATTGTGATGAAAAATGCATGGAGCCTTGTCATGACAGGATTCAAGGAGCATGCAGACAACAAGTGTCAGGGAACATTTTGATGACAATTGTACTGAGCATTGTGATGACAAAGGTCATGGAGCATTTTGCTGAGAAGTCCATGGATAACTGTGATGAAGAGCGTCATGGGGCATTGTGATGACAAGTGATATGGAATATTGTGATCACAAGGGTTTGGAGCATTGTTAGGACAGAGGTCATGGAGCATTTTGATTTCATTGTGATGACAATAGCATGAAGCATTATGATGATGGGCATGGTGCATTGTGATGACAGGGTTTATTGATCATTGAGATGAAAAGGGGCATAGAGCATTGTGATTAGAGGGTTCTTGGAGCATTGTGATGAGAAGGGTCATGGAGCTTTGTGATGAAAAGGCCATGCAACATCGTGATAGCAGGGGTCATGGAGCATTTTTATGACTGTTGTAATGGAGCACCATAATGGCAAGGGAATGGAACATTGGGATGACAAGTCATGGAGCATTTTGATGACAAGAGTGTGGTGCATTTTGATGAGAAGGGCAGGTAGCATTTTGATGACACGGTCATGGAACATTTTGATGACAGGTGTTATGGAACATTGTGATGTCAGGGTTCTTGGAGCATTTTGATGAAAAGGATAATGGAACAGTTTGATAACACGTGTTATGGAACATTTTGATGTCAGGTGTCATCGAACAGTGTGACGATAAGTGCATGTAGCATTGTGATGACAGATGCCATGAAACATTGTGATGACAGTGGTGAGGGAGTATTGTGACAAATAGTGATGTAGCATTGTGATATCAGTGGTGAGAGAGCATTTTGATGAGAAGTGCATGGATGATTGTGATGAAAAGTTTTATGGAGTATTGTGATGACAAATTTGTGGAGCAATGTGATGACAAGCGCCTGATGCATTGTGATGACATGTGTCATGGAGCATTGTGCTGAGAAAGGCATAGAGCATTCTGATGACAAGAGTCAAAGAGCATTGTGATGAAAATTTCATGGAGCATTGTGGTTAAAAAGGCCACATAGACTGTTGATGACAAGGACCTGGACAATTGTGATGACAAAGTTCATGAAGCATTGTGATGACTGGAGTCACGGAGAATTGTGATTACAGGGGTCATGGAGCATTGTGATAACAAGGGCATGGAGCATTGTGATGACAAGGGGATGGAACTGTGGTCTATTTAGTTTCATGGATTATTGTGATGACAGTTGGAATGGGGCATTGTGATGACAAGGGCATGGAGAATTGTGATGCCAATTGTAATGTAGGATTCTGCTGTCAAAGATAATTGAGCATTTTGATGACAATGGCTTGGAGCATTGTGCTGAAAAGGGTCAGGGAGCATTGTGCTGACAAGTGCATGGAGGTTTGTGATAACAAGGGTCATGGAACATTCTGATGACAAGCTTGTGGAGTATTTTGGTGACAATGGCATGGAGCATTGTGATGAAAATGGCATGGGGCATTTTGATGAAAAATGCATGGAGCCTTTTCGTGACAGGGTACAATGAGCATTCTGACGACAAGTGTCAGGGAGCATTGTGATGACAAGTGTATTGAGAATTATGATGAGAAGGTCATGGAGCATTGTGATGAAAAGGACATGGAGTATTGTGATGACAGGCATCATGGAGCGTTGTGATAACAAGTGTTATGGAACATTGTGATCACAAGAGTTTGGAGCATTGTGATGACAGAGGTCATGGATCATTTTGATTTCAAGGAGCATGGAGCATTGTGATGAAAAGGGCATGAAGCAATGTGATCCCAAGGTTCATGGAGGATTGTGATGACAATAGAAATGGAGTATTTTGATGACAAGCCCAGAGAGCATTGTAATGACAAGGTCATGTAGCATTTTGCTGACAAAGGCATGGAACATTTTAATGACAGGTGTCATGGAGCAATGTGATGACAAGCGTTACGGATCATTGTGAATACAGGGATCATGGAGCATTGGGATGACAAGTGCATGGATAATTGTGATGACAAGTGTCATGGAGCACTGGGCTGAAAATGTTCATGGAGTGTTGTGATGACAGGGGTCATGGAGCATAGTGATGATTAGGGAATGGAGCACTATGATGACAATAGTCCCGGATCATTGTGTCGTCTGGTGTCATGGAGTGTTTTGATGACAGTGGTCATGGAGCATTGAGATGATATTGGCCATGGAGCATGGTGATGAATAGGTCGTGGATCATTGGGCTGAAAATATTCATGAATTATTGTGATGACAGGGGTCATGGAGCATTGTGATGACAAGGTAATGTAGCATGGTGATGACAAGGTCCTGGAGCACTGTGATGAGAAGACCATGGATACTTATGATGACAATTCTTATGGAGCATTCTGATGAAAAGGGGCATGGAGCATGGTGATTACAGGGGTCTTGGAGCATTGTGATGACTAGGGCATGGAACACTGTGATACATGGGTCATGGAGCTTTGTGATGACAAATCATGGAGCATTGTGATGACAAGGGCATGGAGCATTGTGATGACAGGGGCATGGAGCATTGCTCTGACAAGATTCATAGATTATTGTGATGACAGTGGACATGGTGCATTGTGATGACAAGGGCATGGATCATTGTGAAGATAAGGTCATGTAGTATTGTGAAGACAGGTGTCAGGGAGCATTGTGATGACATATGTCATGGTCCATTGCGATGACAATGGCTGGGAGTATTGTGATGCCAAATGTAATGGAGTATTGTGATGACAAATATAATGGATCATTGTGATGACTAGGGCTTGGAGCATTATGATGACAATGGCCATTGAGAATTTTCATGACAAGGTCGTGAAGCATTGTGATGACAAGGTCCTGGAGCACTGTGATGAGAAAACCTTGGAGCTTTGTGATGACAAGTCTCCTGGAGCATACTGATGAAAATGAGCATGGAGCATTGTGATTACAGGGGTCTTGGCACATTGTGATAACATGGGCATGGAGAATTGTGAGGAGAATGCCAAGGAGCATTCTGATGGAATACTTCATTGAGCTTTGTGATGACAAGGGCATGGAGCAATTTGATTACAGGGGTCTTGGAGCATTGTGATGAAAAGGGCATGGATCATTGTGATGAAAAATGCATGGAGCCTTGTCATGACAGGATTCAAGGAGCATGTAGACAACAAGTGTCAGGGAACATTTTGATGACAAGTGTACTGATCATTGTGATGAAAAAGTTCATGCAGCATTGTGATGACTGGTGTCATGGAGCATTATGATGACAGGGGTCATGGAGCATTGTGATAACAAGGGCATGGAACATTGTGATGACAAGCGCTTGGAGCATTGGTCTAATAAGTTTCATGGATTATTGCAATGACAGTTGGAATGGTGCATTGTGATGACAAGGGCATGGAGCATTGTGATGACCAGGTCATGCAGTATTGTGAAGACAGGTGTCAGGGAGCATTGTGATGACATATGTAATGGCCCATTGTGATGACAATGGCATGGAGCATTGTGATGCCAAGTGTCATGGAGAATTCTGATGACAAATGTAATGGAGCATTGTGATGACAATGGCTTGGAGCACTGTGATGACAAGGGTCAGGGAGCATTGTGCTGACAAGTGCATGGAGAATTGTGATGACAAGGGTCATGGAGAATTCTGATGACAAGCTTGTGGAGTATTTTGATGACAATGGCATGGAACATTTTGATGAAAAAGGCATGGGGCGTTGTGATGAAAAAGTCATGGAGCCTTTTCGTGACAGGGTTCAAGGATCATTCTGAAGACAAGTGTCAGGGAGCATTGTGATGACATGTGTATTGAGAATTGTGATGAGAAAAGTCATGGAGCTTTTTGATGAAAAGGGCATGGAGTGGGCCTCCCTGGTGGCGCAGTGGTTGAGAGTCCGTCTGCCGATGCAGGTGATACGGGTTCGTGCCCCTGTCTGGGAGGATCCCATATGCCGCGGAGCGGCTGGGCCCGTGAGCCATGGCCGCTGAGCCTGTGCGTCCGGAGCCTGTGCTCCGCAACGGGAGAAGGCCACAACAGTGAGAGGCCCGCGTAGAGGGAAAAAAAAAAAAAAAAAAAAAGGGCATGGAGTATTGTGATGACAGGCATCATGGAGCGTTGTGATGACAAGTGTTATGGATCATTGTGATCACAAGGGTTTGGAGCATTGTGATGACAGGGGTCATGGATCAGTTTGATTTCAAGGAGCATGGAGCATTGGGATGACAAGGGCATGAAGCAATGTGATCCCAAGTTTCATGGAGGATTGTGATGACAATGGAAATGGAGTATTGTGATGACAAGCGCGTAGAGCATTGTAACGACAAGTTCATGTAGCATTTTGTTGACAAAGGCATGGAGCATTGTAATGACATGTGTCATGGAGCACTGTGATGACAAGCGTCACAGATCATTGTGAATACAGGGGTCATGGAGCATTGGGATGACAAGTGCATGGATCATTGTGATGAGAAATATCATGGAGCACAGGGATGAAAATTTTCATGGAGTGTTGTGATGACAGGGGTCATGGAGCATAGCGATGAGTAGGGAATGGAGCATTGTGATGACAAGAGTCCGGGATCATTGTGTCGTCATGTGTCATGGAGTGTTGTGATGACAGTGGTCATGGAGCATTGAGATGATATTGGCCATGGAGCATTGTGATGAATAGGTCGTGGAACATTGGGCTGAAAATATTCATGGATTATTTTGATGACAGGGGTCATCGAGCATTGTGATGACAAGGTAATGGAGCATGGTGATGACAAGGTCCTGCAGCACTGTGATGAGAAGACCATGGATTCTTATGATGACAATTCTAATGGAGCATTCTGATGAAAAGGGGCATGGAGCATTGTGATTACCGGGGTATTGGAGCATTTTGACGACAAGTCATGGAGCATTGTGATGACAAGGGCATGGAGCATTGTGATGACAGGGGCATGGAGCATTGGTCTGACAAGATTCATAGATTATTGTTATGACAGTGGACATGGTGCATTGTCATGACAAGGGCATGGATCATTGTGAAGAGAAGGTCATGGAGTATTTTGAAGACAGGTGTCAGGGAGCATTGTGATGACATATGTCATGGTCCATTGCGATGACAATGGCTGGGAGTATTTTGATGCCAAATATAGTGGAGGATTATGATGACAAATATAATGGAGTATTGTGATGACTAGGGCTAGGAGCATTATGATGACAATGGCCATTGAGAATTTTCATGACAAGGTCGTGAAGCATTGTGATGACAAAGTCCTGGAGCACTGTGATGAAAAAAACATGGAGCCTTGTGATGACAAGTCTCCTGGAGCATACAGATGAAAATGGGCATGGAGCATTGTGATTAGAGGGGTCTTAGCACATTGTGATGACTAGGGCATGGAGCATTGTGAGGAGAAGGCCAAGGAGCATTCTGATGGCATGCGTCATTGAGATTTGTGATGACAAGGGCATGGAGCATTGTGATTACAGGGGTCTTGGAGCATTGTGATGAAAAGGGCATGGATCATTGTGATGAAAAATGCATGGAGCCTTGTCATGACTGGATTCAAGGAGCATGCAGACAACAAGTGTCAGGGAACATTTTGATGACAAGTGTACTGAGCATTGTGATGACAAAGGTCATGGAGCATTCTGAGGAGAAGACCATGGAAAACTGTGATCACGAGCGTCATGGGGCATTGTGATGATAAGTGATATGGAATATTGTGATCACAAGGGTTTGGAGCATTGTTATGACAGAGGTCATGGAGCATTTACATTTCATTGTGATGACAATAGCATGAAGCATTATGATGATGGGCATGGTGCATTGTGATGACAGGGTTCATGGATCATTGAGATGAAAAGGGGCATAGAGCAATGTAATTAGAGGGTTCTTGGAGCATTGTGATGAGAAGGGTCCTGGAGCTTTGTGATGACAAGGCCATGCAACATCGTGATAGCAGGAGTCAAGGAGCATTGTTATGACTGGTGTAATGGAGCACTGTGATGGCAAGGGCATGGAGCATTGTGATGACAAGTCATGGAGCATTTTGATGACAAGGGTGTGGTGCATTTTGATGAGAAGTGCAGGGAGCATTTTGATGACAGGGTAATGGAACAATTTTATGAAAACGGTCATGGAACATTTTGATGACAGGTGTTATGGAACATTGTGATGTCAGGGGTCATGGAGCATTTTGATGATATGTGCATATAGCATTGTGATGACAGATGCCATGAAACATTGTGATGACAGTGGTGAGGGAGTATTGTGACAAATAGTGATGTAGCATTGTGATATCAGTGGTGAGAGAGCATTTTGATGAGAAGTGCATGGATGATTGTGATGACAAGTTTTATGGAGTATTGTGATGACAAATTTGTGGATCACTGTGGTGACAAGCGCATGGTGCATTGTGATGACATGTGTCATGGAGCATTGTGCTGACAAGCGCATGGAGCATTGTGATGACAAGGGTCAAAGAGCATTGTGATGAAAAGTTCATGGAGGATTGTGGTTAAAAAGGTCACAGAGACTGTTGATGACGAGGGCATTGACCATTGTGATGACAATGGTCATGAAGCATTGTGATGACTGGAGTCACGGAGCATTGTGTTGACAGGGGTCATGGAGCATTGTGATAACAAGGGCATGGAGCATTGTGATGACGAGGGCATGGAACACTGGTCTAATATGTTTCATGGATTTTTGCGATGACAGTTGGAATGGCGCATTGTGATGACAAGGGCATGGAGCATTGTGATGACAAGGGGATGGAACAGTGGTCTATTTAATTTTATGGATTACTGTGATGACATTTGGAATGGGGCATTGTTATGACAATGGTATGGAGAATTGTGATGCCAATTGTCAGGTTGGATTCTGCTGTCAAAGATACTTGAGCATTGTGATGACAATGGATTGGAGCATTGTGATGACAAGGGTCAGGGAGCATTTTGCTGACAAGTGCATGGAGATTTGTGATGACAAGGGTCATGGAACATTCTGATGACAAGCTTGTGGAGTATTTTGATGACAATGGCATGGAGCATTGTAATGAAAACGGCATGGGGCATTGTGATGAAAAAGGCAAGGAGCCTTTTCGTGACAGGGTTCAAGGAGCATTCTGACGACAAGTATCAGGGAGCATTGTGATGACAAGTGTATTGAGAATTGTGATGACAAAGGTCATGGAGCATTTTGATGAAAAGGGCATGGAGTATTGTGATTACAGGCATCATGGAGCGTTGTGATGACAAGTGTTATGGAACAAGGTGATCACATGGGATTTGAGCATTTTGATGACAGAGGTCATGGGTCATTTTGATTTCAAGGAGCATGGAGCATTTTGATGAAAAGGGCATGAAGCAATGTGATCCCAAGGTTCATGGAGGATTGTGATGACAATGGTAATGGAGTATTGTGATGACAAGCGCATAGAGCATTGTAATGACAAGGCCATGTAGCATTTTGCTGACAAAGGCATGGAGCATTGTGATGACAGGGGTCATGGAGCACTGTGATGACAAGCGTCATTGAGCATTGTGAATACAGGGGTCATGGAGCATTGTGATGACAAGGGCGTGGATCATTGTGATGGCAAGGTTCATGGAGCATTGGGCTGAAAATGTTCATGGAGTATTGTGATGACTGGGGTCATGGAGCATTGTGATGACAAGGGAATGGAGCATAGTGATGACAAGGTCCTGGAGCATTGTGATTAGAAAACCATGGAGACTTGTGATGACAAACATCATGGAGCATTCTGATGAAAAGGGTCATGGAGCATTTTGATTGCAGGGGTCTTGGAGCATTGTCATGACAAGGGCATGGATTATTGTGATGACAAAGGCATGGAGCCTTTTCATGACTGGGTACAAGGAGCATACTTACGACAAGTGTCAGGGAGCATTGTGATGACAAGTGTATTGAGCATTTTGATGACAAAGATCATGGACCGTTGTGATGAGAAGACCATGGATAATTGTGATGATGAGCGTCATGGCGTGTTGTGGTGATAAGTGTTATGGAACATTGTGATCACAAGGGTTTGGAGCATTATGATGACAGAGATCATGGAGAATGTTGATTTCACTGTGATGACAATAGCCTGAAGTATTATGATGATGGGCATGGTGCATTGTGATGACAGTGTTCATGGAGCATTGAGATGAAAAGGGGCATGGAGCTTTGTGTTTACAGGGGTCTTGGAGCAGTGTGATGACAAGGGCATGGAGCATTGTGATGTGAAGGGCATGGAACATTCTGATGTCATGTGTCATGGAGCTTTGTGATGACAAGGGCATGGAGCATTGTGATTTAAGCGGCCTTCAGCATTGTGATGACAGGTGTCATGTAACCTTGTGATGAATAGGCCGTGTTACATTGTGATGGCAGGGGTCATGGTGCATTGTTATGACAGAGGTACTGGAGCATTGTGATGAGAAGGGTATGGAACATTGCTCTGAAATGTTTCTGGGATTACTGTGATGAGAGTGGGCATGGAGCATTGTGATGACAAGGGTACAGAACACTATGATACACGGGTCATGCAGGATTGTAATGACAAGGGTATGGAGCATTGTGATAAGAAGGGCATCGAGCATTGTGATGACAAGTGTCATGGAGCTTTGTGATGACAAGGTCATTGAGCAATATGATGGGAGGGTTAATTGAGCATTGTGATGACAATGACATGGAGCATTGTGATGCCATGGGTCATGGAGCTTTGTGATGACAAATCATGGAGCATTTTTATTACAAGGGCATGGTGCATTGTGATGAGAAGTGCAGGGAGCATTCTGATGACAGGGTCATGCAGCAATTTGATGAAAAGTGTAATGGAATATTTTGATGGCAGAGGTTATAGAACACTGTGATGTCAGGGGTCTTGGAGCTTTGGGATGAAAAGGATCATGGAGAATTTTGATGACAGGGGTTATGGAACATTGTGATGTCAGGGGTCATGGAACATTATGACGATAAGGGGATGTAGCAGTGTGATGACAGGGTCATGGAACATTGTGATTACAGGGGAGAGGGAGTATTGTGATGACTAGTGATGGAACACTGTGATATCTCTGGTGAGAGAGCATTTTGATGAGAAGTGCATGGAGCATTGTGATTACAAGGTTTATGGAGCATGGCAATGACAATTTTGTGGACCGTTGTGATGAAATGCACGTGGCACATTTTGAAGACAATGGTCATGGACCATTGTTCTCACAAAGAAATGGAGCATTGTGATGAAAAGGGTCACAGAGAATTGTGATGAAAAGTTCATGGATCATTGTGGTTACAAAGGTCACAGAGCCTTGTGATGACACGGGCATGGACCATTGTGATGACAAACGTTATGAAGCATTGTGATGACTGGAGTCATGGAGCACTGTGATGACAGGGGTCATGTAGCATTGTGATGACCTGTGTCATGGAGCATTGTGCTGACAAGTGCATGAAGCATTCTGATGTCAAGTGTCATGGAGCATTGTGCTGAGAAAGGCATAGAGCATTGTGATGACAAGGGTCAAAGAGCACTGTGATGAAAAGTTCATGGAGCATTGTGGTTAAAAAGGTCACAGAGACTGTTGATGACGAGAGCATGGACCATTGTGGTGACAAAGGTCATGAAGCATTGTGATGACTGGAGTCACGGAGCATTGTGATGACAGGTGTCATGGAGCATTGTGATAACAAGGGCATGGAGCATTGTGATGACCAGGTAGGTCATGCAGTATTGTGAAGACAGGTGTCAGGGAGCATTGTGATGACATATGTAATGGCCCATTCTGATGACAATGGCATGGAGCATTGTGATGCCAAGTGTCATGGAGGATTCTGATGACAAAGGTAATGGAGCATTGTGATGACAATGGCTTGGAGCATTGTGATGACAAGGGTCAGGGAGCATTGTGCTGACAAGTGCATGGAGAATTGTGATGACAATGGTCATGGAGCATTCCGATGACTAGCTTGTGGAGTATTTTGATGACAATGGCATGGAGCATTGTGATGAAAACGGCATGGGGCATTGTGATGAAAAAGGCATGGAGCCTTTTCGTGACAGTGTTCAAGGAGCATTCTGACGACAAGTGTCAGGGAGCATTTTGATGACAAGTGTATTGAGAATTGTGATGAGAAAAGTCATGGAGCATTGTGATGAAAAGGGCATGGAGTATTGTGATGACAGGCATCATGGAGCGTTGTGATGACAAATGTTATGGAACATTGTGATCACAACATTTTGGAGCATTGTGATGACAGAGGTCATGGATCATTTTGATTTCAAGGAGCATGGAGCATTGTGATGACAAGGGCATGAAGCAATGTGATCCCAAGTTTCATGGAGGATTGTGATGACCAGCACATAGAGCATTTTAATGACAACGTCATGTAGCATTTTGCTGACAAAGGCATGGAGCATTGTGATGACAGGTGTCATGGAGCACTGTGATGACAAGCGTTACGGAGCATTGTGAAAACAGTGGTCATGGAGCATAGGGATGACAACGATATGGATCACTGTGATGACAAGGGTCATGGAACATTGGGCTGAAAATATTCATGGAGTATTGTGATGACAGGTGTCATGGAGCATTGTGATGACTAGGGAATGGAACATTGTGATGACAGGAGTCCCGAATCATTGTGTTGTCAGGTGTCATGGAGTGTTGTGATGACATTGGTTATCGAGAATTATGATGATATTGGCCATGGAGCATTGTGATGAGGAGACCTTGGGTAATTGTGATGTCAAGCATCATGGAGCACTGTAATGACAAGGGGCATGAAGCATTGTGATGACAGGTGTCAGTGAGCATTGTGATGACAAGGGTCATGGAGCTTTGTGATTACAAGTGCATGGAGCTTTGTGATGACATGTGCATGGAGCATTGTGATGACAAGTGCATGGAGCATTGCAATGTCAAGTGGATGGTAAATTTTGATGACAAGAGCATGTAACATTTTGATGAGTAGTGTCATGTAGCATTGTGATGACAAGGACGTGGAGAATTGTGATGACAAGGGACATGGAGCATTTTGATAACCAGGGCATGGTGCACTGTGATGACAGGGGTCATGGAGCATTATTATGAGAACGGCCATGGTGCATTCTGACATAAGATATCACTTATGAAGGGAATGTAAACATGGTTACATATGAACTGATTTAGGGAAGAGCACAGAGTATCAGATTTAGAAAACAATCTAATGCTTGCTTAAGGGGCAAGAGAGTTGGGGAGATGCACAAAACATAAGATTGCTATTAGCACAGGTACCGTTCCATAATCCAAAATCAGAAGAGACAAGTCCTACTCCTTCTTCAGTGAATGGAACTCACCAACCCTATTCCCCGCAGAGAAATATATCTGACTAGTAAGAATTTTAAAACCTATGTATTGATATGTATCCGTAAGGGAACCAAGTGTGTCTAGAACGACATAAATATGGCAGTGAGAATCAGCTCAAACCCACTATAAAAAAGAATTTCAAAACAAAACATAAAAACAGTAAAATTCTTACACAATACCTTCAGGGGTTCTGATGAAACTTGGAATGACCCTATCTACAACGACAGCAGGATGTGGCAAAAGGCTGGACACATGGGACTGAGAGGATTGGTGAGATTGGGTGAGCAAACGCAGACCCTTTAAAGCAATAATTCATGGCACCCATTCCATGGAACCCAACTCTCCAGGTTGAAGGGAATATTACTATAGCCATAACATGTACGGGAAACCTAGAGAATGGACACACTGTGAATACGAAACTTTTCTAAATCTCATCGAATAGTCCCTCTCCTTGTGCGGCAGTTTGACTTTTCAACTGCTTTACTATCAATCTCCCAACTTGGAGAGACAGCACGTTTAACCTCCTGGTTCGCACAGGTAGCCAATTTGGCAAAGAATGCAAGGGAAGAGGGAGAAACAATGAGAGAGTAGCTGTTAGGTATTTGGACGGGCACATGTCACTCTTATTTCCCGGGACGAAGAAGAATTAACCAAAGTCTCAGCCCCCCACCGAAAACCAATATAGTTCCTGAACAAAAATATTGGACTTGCGTTCAGCTCACAAAAAACGAGTTAAAAAATGGAGCTCAGGGGCACAGCAATTCACAAACTGGCAGAGTAATAAAGGACAACTATCGTCCAAAAATCTGTTGAGGGAAGCCGACGAGGCGGACTTGAAAGCGAGGCAGAACAGCAGGAAACAGATTTCAAGAGGTACGTTGGAATCGACTTTAAAGCACAGGAAGAGGGGCACAACTTCGACAATGATGAACTTGGCCAAAAAAGGCATATGCGTTTTGTCCTGAATATATTCAGGAGAAAATGCATACGGCACTTTTGGCCAAGCAAGCAAGTGGCAATGCAAGTCTGCACTACAAAGATGTATCACTTCCCATCGGTCAAAAGGGACATCCAAAAAATGGGTAAAAACCAGAAAGGCAAGACAGGCCCTGGAGAACAGGGAGCCTTGTTATGCTGATGGCCGGAATGTAAATTGCCAACTGCCTCTCTGGAGGTGTGCATGGTGTTCCCTAAAACAAGTAAACAACAGAGCTACAGAGCCAAGGACACTTCCAGTCTAGGGAATATACCTTGGGAAAACTGAAAATCAATATGACAGAGCCACCACAAAATTGAGGGCTGCACTGCTTTCAAGAACCTCAACTTGGGTACACCTTAAATATCCCAGGAAATATAAAAATGGTTCAAAAAATTGTGGTACTTACGTACGATGGAATATCCATCAGCCATGAAATCAATGTCATCAGACCAGTAGCAGCAAAATGAGTGGATTCAGGTACGATGATTCTAAGTGAAATAAGTCAAACAGAAAAAGAAACGTATCATAAGATATCACTTATGAAGATCCTGTAAACATGGCTACACATGAACTGAGTTAGGAAAGAGAACAGAGTCTCACATTTAGAAAAAACTCTTATGCCTGCTTAAGGGGGAAGGAGATGTGGGGTGATGCATAAAACCAGAGTTTGATATAAGCACAGGTACCGTTCCAAAAACCAACTATGGAATAGACAAGACCTACACCATCCACAGTGAAAGGGACTCAAAACACCATATTTCCCGCCGAGGAATATATCTGAGTAGTAAGAATCTTAAAACCTATGTATTGATATGTCTCCATAAGAGAATCAAGTGTTTCTAGACAGGCATAATCATGGCAGCGAAAATCAGCTCAAACCCACTATAAAAAGGAATTTCAAAAACAAAACAAAAAAACAGGGAAATTCTTTACAATTCCTTCAGGGTCTCTGATGAAACCTGGAATGACCCTATCTACAACGACAGCTGGATGTGGCATACGGCTGGACAGATGGGACTGAGAGGATTGGTGAGATTGGGTGAGCAAATGCAGACCCTTTAAAGCAATAATGCAAGGCACCCACTCCATGGGTCCCAACTCTCCAGGTTGAAGGGAATATTACTACAGCTATAACATGTACGGGAAACCTAGAGAATGGACACACTGTGAACATGAAAGGTCTCTAAAACTCAACGAATAATCCCTCTCCTGGTGCTCCGCTTTGACTTTCCAACTGCTTTACTATCAATCTCCCAACCTGGAGAGACAGCACCTTTAACCTCCTGTATCGCACAGGTTACCCATTTCTCAGACGATGAATGGGAAGAGGGAGAACCAATGAGAGAGTAGCTGTTAGGCATTTGGATGGGCACATGTCACTCTTATTTCCCGGGAGGAAGGGGAATTGACCAAAGTCTCAGCCACCCACCGGGAACCAGTATAGGTCCTAATCGAGAATATGGGACTTGAGTTCAGCTCACAAAAAAAGAGTTAAAAAATGGAGCTATAGGGCAGAGGAATTCACAACCTGGCATAGTAATAAAGGACAACTATCATCCAAAAATCTGTTGAGGGAAGGCAAACAAGTGGACTTGAAATTGAGGCAGAATAGCATGAAACAGATTTCAAGAGATATGTTGGAATCGCCTTTAAAGCACAGGAAGAGGGGCACAATCTCGACAATGATGCACTTGGCCAAAAAGGGTGTATGCGTTTTCTCCTGAGTATATTCAGGAGAAAACACATACGCCGTTTTTGGTCAAGCAAGCAAGTGGGAAATGCAAGTATGCACTACAAAGAAGTATCAGTTCCCACCGGTCCAAAGGGACATCCACAAAAAGGGTAAAAACCAGAAAGGCAAGACAGGCCCTGGAGAACAGGGAGCCCTGTTATGCTGATGGGCGGGATGTAAACTGCCAACTGCCACTCTGGAGGAGTGCAATGTGTTCCCTAAAACAAGTAAACAACAGAGCTACAGAGCCAAGGACACTTCAAGTCTAGGGAATATACCTTGGGAAAACTGAAAATCAATAAGACAGAGCCAGCCCAAAATTTAGGGCTGCACTGCTTACAAGAACCTCAACATCGTTACACCTTAAATATCCCAGGAAATATAAAAATGGTTCAAAAATTTTGGTTCTTATGTACGATGGAATATACATCAGCCATGAAATCAATGTCATAAGACCAGTAGCAGCAAAATGAGTGGATTCAGGTACGATGATTCTAAGTGAAATAAGTCACACAGAAAAATAAACTTATCATAAGATATCACATATGAAGATCCTGTAAACATGGCTACACATGAACAGAGTTAGGAAAGAGAAGAGAGTCTCACATTTAGAAAACAGTCTTAGGCCTGCTTAAGGGGAAAGGAAAGGTGGGGTGATGCATAAAACCAGAGGTTGATATAAGCACAGGTACCGTTTCCAAAACCAAGTATGGAATAGACATGACCTACAATTTCCTCAGTGAAAGGGACTCAAAACCCCATATTTCCCGCAGAGGAATATATCTGACTAGTAAGAATCTTAAAACCTTTGTATTGATATGTCACCAAAAGGGAATCAAGTGTGTGTAGACTGGCATAAAGATGGCAGCGAGAATCCGCTCAAACCCACTATAAAAAGGAATTTCAAAAACAAAACAAAAAAACAGCGAAATTCTTTACAATTCCTTCAGTGTCTCTGATGAAACTTGGAATGACCCTATATAGAATGACAGCTGGAGGTGGCATAAGGATGGACACATGGGACTGAGAGGATTGATGAGATTCGAGAGTAAATACAGACCCTTTAAAGCAATAATGCATGGCACCCATTCCATGGGTCCCAACTTTCAAGGTTGTAGGGAATATTACTACAGCTATAACATGTATGGGAAACCTAGAGAATGGACACACTCTGAATACGAAAGGTTTCTAAATCTCAACAAATAGTCCCTCTCCTGGTGCTCCAGTTTCACATTCTAACTGCTTTACTATCAATCTCCCAACTTGGAGAAACAGCACCTTTAACCTCCTGGTTCGCACAGGTAGCCAATTTGGCAAAGGATGAAAGGGAAGAGGGAGAACCA
This sequence comes from Mesoplodon mirus, assembly GCF_964341445.2. Lineage (NCBI taxonomy): Eukaryota > Metazoa > Chordata > Mammalia > Artiodactyla > Ziphiidae > Mesoplodon > Mesoplodon mirus. The sequence goes on from NW_028295486.1 coordinate 417,215, forward strand.
AAGAGAGATTAGCTGTTAGGCATTTGGAAGGGCATATGTCACTCTTATTTCCCGGGTGGAAGAAGAATTAAACAAAGTCTCTGGCACCCACCGGCAACCAGTATAGGTCCTAAACCAAAATATGGGACTTGAGTTCAGCTCACAAAAAACGAGTTAAAAAATGGAGCTATAGGGCAGAGCAATTCACAAACTGGCAGAGTAATAAAGGACAACTATCATCCAAAAATCTGTTGAGGGAAGGCAACGAGGCGGTCTTGAATGTGAGGCAGAATAGCAGGAAACAGATTTCAAGAGGTACGTTGGAATCACCTTTAAAGCAAAGTGAGGGGCACAATTTCGACAATGATGCACTTGGCCAAAATGGGCTTATGCATTTTCTCCTGAGTATATTCAGGAGAAAACGCATACACACTTTTTGGCCAAGCAAGCAAGCGGGCATGCAAGTCTGCACAACAAAGAAGTATCATTTCCTGCCAGTCCACAGGAACATCCAAAAAAGGGTAAAAACCAGAAATTCAAGACAGGCCATGGAGAACGGAGAGCCTTGTTATGCTGTTGGGCGGGATGTATATTGCCAACTGCCTCTCTGGAGGAGTGCATTGTGTTCCCTAAAACAAGTAAACAACAGAGCTACAGTGCCAAGGGCACTTCCATTCTAGGGAATATACCTTGGGAAAACTGAAAATCAATAAGACAGAGCCACCCCAAAATTTAGGCCGGCAATGCATACAAGAACGTCAACTTGGGTACACCTTAAATATCCCAGGAAAGATAAAAATGGTTCAAAAAACTGTGGTACTTAAGTATGATGGAATAATCCTCAGCCATGAAATTAATGTCATAAGAGCAGTAGCAGCAAAATGAGTGGATTCAGGTACGATGATTCTAACTGAAATTAGTCACACAGAAAAAGAAACTTATCATAAGATATCACTAATGAAGATCCTGTAAACATGGCTACACATGAACTGAGTTAGGAAGAGAAGAGAGTCTCACATTTAGTAAACACTCTTATGCCTGCTTAAGGGGGAAGGAGAGCTGGGGTGATTCATAAAACCAGAGTTTGATATAAGCACAGGTACTGTTCCAAAAACCAACTATGGAATAGAAAAGACCTACACCTTCCTCAGTGAAAGGGACTCAAAACCCCATATTTCCCGCAGAGGAATATATCTGACTAGTAAGAATCTTAAAACCTATGTATTGATATGTCTCCGTCAGGGAATCAAGTGTGTCTAGACTGGCATAAACCTGGCAGTGAGAAACAGCACACACCAACTATAGAAAGGAATTTCAAAAACAAAAAAAAAAAAATAGGGAAATTCTTTACAAATCCTTCAGGATCTCTGATGAAACCTGGAATGACCCTATCTACAATGACAGCTGGAGGTGACATAAGGCTGGACACATGGGACTGAGAGGATTGGTGATATAGGGTGAGCAAATCCAGACCCTTTAAAGCAATAATGCAAGGCACCCATCCCATGGTTCCCAGCTCTCCAGGTTGAAGGGAATATTACTACAGCTATAACATGTACGGGAAATCTAGAGAATGGACACACTGTGAATAAGAAAGGTCTCTAAAACTCAACGAATAGTCCCTTTCCTGGTCCTCCAGTTTGACTTTCCAACTGCTTTACTATCAATCTCCCAACCTCGAGAGATAGGACCTTTAACCTCCTAGTTCACACAGGTTGCCAATTTCGCAGAGGATGAATGGGAACAGGGAGAACAAATGAGAGAGTAGCTGTTAGGCATTTGGACGGGTATATGTCACTCTTATTTCCCGGGAGGAAAAAGAATTGACCAAAGTCTCAGCCACCCACCGGGAAAAATTATTGGTCCTGAACCAAAATATTGGACTTGCGTACAGCTCACAAAAAAAGAGTTAAAAAACGGAGCTCAGGGAGAGAGCCATTCACAAACTGGCAGAGTAATAAAGGACAACTATCATCCAAAAATGTGTTGAGGGAAGGCAACTAGGCGGACTTGAAAGCGAGGCAGAATATCCAGAAACAGATTTCAAGAGGTACGTTGGAATCGCCTTTAAAGCACAGGAAGAGGGGCATACCTTCGACAATGATGCACTTGGCCAAAAAGGGCTTATGCATTTTCTCCTGAGTATATTCAGGAGAAACCGCATACACCCTATTTGGCAAAGCAAGCAAGCAGGCATGCAAGTCTGCACTACAATGAAGTACCCCTTCACACCGGTCCAAAGGGACATCCACACAAAGGGTAAAAACCAGAAATTCAGGACAGGCCCTGGAGAACAGGGAGCCTTGTTATGCTGATGGGCGGAATGTAAATTGCCAACTGCCTCTCTGGAGGAGTACATTGTGTTCCCTAAAACAAGTAAACAATAGAGCTACAGAGCCAAGGGCACTTCCAGTCTAGGGAATATACCTTGGGAAAACTGAAAATCAATAAGACAGAGCCACCCCAAAATTTAGGGCTGCACTGCTCACAAGAACCTCAACTTGGGTACACCTTAAGTATCCCAGGAAATATAAAACTGGTTCAAAAAATTGTGGTATATTCGTACGATGGAAGATCCCTCAGCCCAGAAGTCAATGTCATAAGACCAGTAGCAGCAAAATGAGTGGATGCAGGTACGATGATTCTAAGTGAAATAAGTCACACAGAAAATGAAACGTATCATAAGATATCACTTATGAAGAACCTGTAAACATGGCTACACATGAACTGAGTTAGGAAAGAGAAGAGAGTCCCACATTTAGAAAAAACTCTTATGCCTGCTTAAGGGGGAAGGAGAGGTGGGGTGATGCATAAAACCAGAGCTTGATATAAGCAGAGGTACCGTTCCAAAAACCAACTATGGAATAGGGAAGACTTACACCTTCCTCAGTGAAAGGGATTCAAAATCCCATATTTCCCGCAGAGGAATATATCTGACTAGTAAGTATCTTAAAACCTATGTATTGATATGTCTCCATAAGGGAATCAAGTATTTCTAGACTGGCATAACCATGGTAGCGAGAATAGGCTCAAACCCACTATAAAACGGAATTTCAAAAAAAAAAACAAAAAACAGGGACATTCTTTACAATTCCTTCAGGGTCTCTGAAGAAATTTGGAATGACACTATCTACAACTACAGCTGGATGTGGTATAAGGCTGGACACATGGGACTGAGAGTATTGGTGAGATTGGGTGAGCAAATGCAGACCCTTTAAAGCAATAATGCATGGCACCCATTCCATGTGTCCCAACTCTCCAGGTTGAATGGAATATTACTATAGCTATAACATGTAAGGGAAAGCTAAGAATGGACACACTGTGAATAAGAAAGTTTTCTAAATCTCAACGAATAGTCCCTCTCCTTGTTCGCCAGTTTGACTTTCCAACTGCTTTACTATCCATCTCCCAACTTGGAGGGACAGCACCTTTAACCTCCTGGTTCGGACAGGTTGCCAATTTGGCAAATGATGAAAGGGAAGTGGGAGATCCAATGAAAGAGTAGCTGTTAGGCATTTGGACGGGCACATGACACTCTTATTTCCCGGGAGGAAGAAGAATTAACCAAAGACTCAGCCACCCACTGAAAACCAGTATAGGTTCTGAACAAAAATATTGGAATTGCGTTCAGCTCACAAAAAACGAGATAAAAAATGGAGCTCAGGGGCACAGCAATTCACAAACTGGCAGATTACTAAAGGGCAACTATCGTCCAACAATCTGTTGAGGGAAGGCAACGAGGCAGACTTGAAAGCGAGGCAGAAGAGCAGGAAACAAATTTCAAGAGGTACGTTGGAATCGCCTTTAAAGCACAGGAAGAGGGGCACAACTTCGACAATGATGCACTTGGCCAAAAAGGGCGTTTGCATTTTCTCCGGAGTATATTCAGGAGAAAAGGCATACGACCTTTTTGGCCAAGCAAGCAAGCGGGCAATGCAAATCTACACTACAAAGAAGTATCACTTCCCACTGGTCAAAAGGGACATCCACAAAATGGGTAAAAACCAGAAAGGCAACACAGGCCCTGGAGAACAGGGAGGTTTGTTATGCTGATGGGCGGCAGGTAAATTGCCAACTGCCTATCTGGAGGAGTGCATTGTGTTCCCTGAAACAAGTAAACAACAGAGCTACAGAGCCAAGGGCACTTCCAGTCTAGGGAATACACCTTGGGAAAACTGAAAATCAATAAGACAGAGCCACCCCAAAATTTAGGGCTGCACTGCTTACAAGAACCTCAACTTGGGTACACCTTAAATATCCCAGGAAAGAAAAAAATGGTTCAAAAAATTGTGGTACTTACGTATGATGGAATATCCCGCAGCCATGAAATCAATGTCATAAGACCAGTAGCAGCAAAATGAGTGAATTCAGGTACGATGATTCTAAGTGAAATAAGTCACACAGAAAAAGAAGCTTATCATAAGATATTACTTATGAAGATCCTGTAAACATGGCTACACATGAACTGAGTTAGGAAAGAGAACAGAGTCTCACATTTAGAAAACACTCTTATGCCTGCATAAGGGGAAAGGAGAGGTGGGGTGATGCATAAAACCAGAGTTTGATAAAAGCACAGGTACCGTTCCAAAAATCAACTATGGAATAGACAAGACCTACACCTTCCTCAGTGAAAGGTACTCAAAACCCCATATTTCCCGCAGAGGAATATATCTGCCTAGTAAGAATCTTAAAACCTATGTATTGATATGTCTCCATAAGGGAATCAAGTGTTTCTAGACCTGCATAATCATGGCAGCGAGAATCAGCTCAAACCCACTATAAAAAGGAATTTCAAAAACAAAACAAAAAACAGGGAAATTCTTTTCAATTCCTCCAGGGTCTCTGATGAAACCTGGAATGACCCTATCTACAACGACAGCTGGATGTGGCATAAGGCTGGACACATGGGACTGAGAGGATTGTTGAGATTGGGTGAGCAAATGCAGACCCTTTAAAGCAATAATGCATGGCACCCATTCCATGTGTCCCAACTCTCCAGGTTGAAGGGAATATTACTATAGCTATAACATGTAAGGGAATCCTAAGAATGGACACACTGTGAATAAGAAAGGTTTCTAAATCTCAACGAATAGTCCCTCTCCTTGTGCGCCAGTTTGACTTTCCAACTGCTTTACTATCAATCTCCCAACTTGGAGAGACAGCACCTTTAACCTCCTGATTCGCACATGTTGCCAATTTCGCAGAGGATGAATGGGAAGATGGAGAACCAATGAGAGAGTAGCTGTTAGGCATTTGGACAGGCACATGTCACTCTTATTTCCTGGGAGGAAGAAGAATTAACCAAAGTCTCAGCCACCCACAGGGAACTGGTATAGGTCGTCAACCAAAACTTTGGACTTGCTTTCTGCTCACAAAAAACGAGTTAAGAAGTGGAGCTCAGGGGGACAGCAATTCACAAACTGGCAGAGTAATAAAGGGCAACTATCTTCCAACAATCTGTTGAGGGAAGGCAACTAGGCGGACTTGAAAGCGAGGCAGAATAGCAGGAAACAGATTTCAAGGGGTACGTTGGAATCGCCTTTAAAGCACAGGAAGAGGGGCACAATTTCGACTATGATGCACTTGGCCAAAAAGGGCGTATGCGTTTTCTCCTGAATATATTCAGGAGAAAACGCATACGCCCTTTTTGGCCAAGCAAGTAAGTGGGCAATGCAAATCTGAACTACAAAAATTATCACTTCCCACCGGTCAAAAGGGACATCCACAAAATGCATAAAAACCAGAAAGGCAAGACAGGCCCTGGAGAACAGGGAGCATTTTTATGCTTATGGACGGGATGTAAATTGCCAACTGCCTCTCTGGAGGAGTGCATTGTGTTCCCTAAAACAAGTAAACAACAGAGATACAGAGCCAAGGGCACTTCCAGTCTAGGGAATATACCTTGGGAAAACTGAAAATCAATAAGACAGAGCCACCCCAAAATTTAGGGCTGCACTGCTTACAAGAACCTCATCTTGGGTACACCTTAAATATCCCAGGAAAGATAAAAAGGGCTCAAAAATTGTGGTACTTACGTACGATGGAATATCCCTCAGCCATGAAATTAATGTCATAAGACCAGTTGCAGCAAAATGAGTGGATTCAGGTACGATGATTGTAAGTGAAATAAGTCACACAGAAAAAGAAACTTATCATAAGATATCACTTATGAAGATCCTGTAAACATGGCTACACATGAACAGAGTTAGGAAAGAGAACAGAGTCTCACATTTAGAAAACACTCTTATGCCTGCTTAAGGGGGAAGGAGAGGTGGGGTGATGCATAAAACCAGAGTTTGATATAAGCACAGGTACCGTTCAAAAACCAACTATGGAATAGAAAAGACTTACACCTTCCTCAGTGAAATTGACTCAAAACCCCATATTTCCCGCAGTGGAATATATCTGACTAGTAAGAATCTGAAAACCTATGTATTGATATGTCTCTGTAAGAGAATCAAGTGTTTCTAGACCTGCATAATCATGGCAGTGAGAATCAGCTCAAACCCACTATAAAAAGGAATTTCAAAAACAAAACAAAAAAACAGGGACATTCTTTAAAACTACTTCAGGGTCTCTGATGAAACCTGGAATGACCCTATCTACAATGAGAACTGGATGTGGCATAAGGCTGGACACATGGGACTGAGAGGATTGGTGAGATTGGGTGAGCAAATGCAGACCCTTTAAAGCAATAATGCATGGCACCCATTCCATGTGTCCCAACTCTCCAGGTTGAAGGGAATATTACTATAGCTATAACATGTAAGGGAAACCTAAGAATGGACACACTGTGAATACGAAATGTTTCTAAATCTCAACGAATAGTCCCTCTCCTTGTGCGCCAGTTTGACATTCCAACTGCTTTACTATCAATCTCCCAACTTGGAGAGACAGCACCTTTAACCTCCTGGTTCGCACAGGTTGCCAATTTGGCAAATGATGAAAGGGAAGTGGTGGAACCAATGAAAGAGTAGCTGTTAAGTATTTGGACGGGCACATGTCACTCTTATTTCCCGGGAGGAAGAAGAATAAACCAAAGACTCAGCCACCCACCGAAAACCAGTATAGGTTCTGAACCAAAATATTGGACTTGCGTTCAGCTCAGAAAAAACGAGATAAAAAATGGAGCTCAGGGGCACAGCAATTCACAAACTGACAGAGTAATAAAGGGCAACTATCGTCCAAAAATCTGTTGAGGGAAGGCAATGAGGCGGACTTGAAAGCGAGGCAGAAGAGCAGGAAACAGATTTCAAGAGGTACGTTGGAATCGCCTTTAAAGCAAAGGAAGAGGGCCACAACTTCGACAATGATGCACTTGGCCAAAAAGTGTGTTTGCGTTTTCTCCTGAGTATATTCAGGAGAAAACGCATACGCACTTTTTGGCCAAGCAAGCAAGCGGGCAATGCATATCTACACTATAAAGAAGTATCACTTCCCACTGGTCAAAAGGGACATCCACAAAATGGGTAAAAACCAGAAAGGCAACACAGGCCCTGGAGAACAGGGAGCCTTTTTATGCTGATGGGCGGCATGTAAATTGCCAACTGCCTATCTTGAGGACTGCATTGTGTTCCCTAAAACAAGTAAACAACAGAGCTACAGAGCCAAGGACACTTCCAGTCTAGGGAATATACCTTGGGAAAACTGAAAATCAATAAGACAGAGCCACACCAAAATTTAGGGCTGCACTGCTTACAAGAACCTCTACTTGGGTACACCTTAAATATACCAGGAAAGATAAAAATGGTTCAAAAAATTTTGGTACTTACGTATGATGGAATATCCCGCAGCCAAGAAATCAATGTCATACGCCCAGTAGCAGCAATATGAGTGGATTCAGGTACGATGACTCTAAGTGAAATAAGTCACACAGAAAAAGAAGCTTATCATAAGATATCACTTATGAAGATCCTGTAAACATGGCTACACATGAACTGAGTTAGGAAAGAGAACAGAATATCACATTTAGAAAACATTCTTATGCCTGTGTAAGGGGGAAGGAGAGGTGGGGTGATGCATAAAACCAGAGGTTGATAAAAGCACAGGTACCGTTCCAAAAATCAACTATGGAATAGACAAGACCTACAGCTTCCTCAGTGAAAGGGACTCAAAACCCCATATTTCCCGCAGAGGAATATATCTGCCTAGTAAGAATCTTAAAACCTATGTATTGATATGTCTCCGTAAGGGAATCAAGTGTTTCTAGACTGGCATAAACATGCCAGTGAGAATCAGCTCAAACCCACTATAAAAAGGAATTTCAAAAACAAAACATAAAAATAGGGAAATTCTTTAAAATTCCTTCAGGCTCTCTCATGAAACCTGGAATGACACTATCTACAAAGACAGCTGGATGTGGCATAAGACTGGACACATGGGACTGAGAGGATTGGTGAAATTGGGTGAGCAAATGCAGACCCTATAAAGCAATAATGCGAGGCAACCCATTCCATGTGTCCCAACTCTCCAGGTTGAAGGGAATATTACTATAGCTATAACATGTAAGGGAAACCTAAGAATGGACACACTGTGAATACGAAAGGTTTCTAAAAATCAACGAATAGTCCCTCTCCTTGTGCGCCAGTTTGACTTTCCAACTGCTTTACTATCAATCTCCCAACTTGGAAAGACAGCACCTTTAACCTCCTGGTTCGCACACGTTGCCAATTTGGCAAAGGATGAAAGGGAAAAGGGAGAACCAATGAGAGAGTAGCTGTTAGGCATTTGGATGGGCACATGTCACTCTTATTTCCTGGGAGGAAGGAGAATTAACCAAAGTCTCAGCCACCCACCGGGAACCGGTATAGGTCATCAACCCAAACTTTGGACTTGCGATCAGGTCACAAAAAACGAGTTAAAAAGTGGAGCTCAGGGGCACAGCAATTCACAAACTGGCAGAGTAATAAAGGGCAACTATCGTCCAACAATCTGATGAGGGACGGCAACTAGGCGGACTTGAAAGCGAGGCAGAATACCAGGAAACAGATTTCAAGGGGTACGTTGGAATCGCCTTTAAAGCACAGGAAGAGGGGCACAATTTCGACTATGATGCACTTGGCCAAAAAGGACGTATGCGTTTTCTCCTGAATATATTCAGGAGAAAACGCATACGCCCTTTTTGGCCAAGCAAGCAAGTGGGCAATGCAAATCTGCACTACAAAGAAGTATCACTTCCCACCGGTCAAAAGGGACATCCACAAAATGGGTAAAATCCAGAAAGGCAAGACAGGCCCTGGAGAACAGGGAGCCTGTTTATGCTGATGGGCGGGATGTAAATTGCCAACTTCCTCTCTGGAGGAGTGCATTGTGTTCCCTAAAACAAGTAAACAACAGAGCTACAGAGTCAAGGGCACTTCCAGTCTAGGGAATATACCTTGGGAAAACTGAAAATCAATAAGACAGAGCCACCCCAAAATTTAGGGCTGCACTGCTTACAAGAACCTCATCTTGGGTACACCTTAAATATCCCAGGAAAGATAAAAAGGGCTCAAAAATTGTGGTACTTACGTACGATGGAATATCCCTCTGCCATGAAATCAATGTCATAAGACCAGTTGCAGCAAAATGAGTGGATTCAGGTACGATGATTCTAAGTGAAATAAGTCACACAGAAAAAGAAACTTATCATAAGATATCACTTATGAAGATCCTGTAAACATGGCTACAAATGAACTGAGTTAGGAAAGAGAAGAGAGTCTCACATTTTGAAAACACTCTTATGCCTCCTTAAGGGGAAAGGAGAGGTGGGGTGATGCATAAAACCAGAGTTTGATATTAGCACAGGTACCATTCCATAAACCAAATACAGAATTGACAAGACCTACACCTTCCTCAGTGAACGGGACTCAAAACCCCTTGAGTAAAGGAATCAAGTGTGTCTAGACCGGCATAAACACGTCAGGGAAAATCAGCTCAACCCCATTATAAAAATGAATTTCAAAAACAAAACAAAAAACAGCGAAATTCTTACACACTTCCTTCAGGGGTTCTGATGAAACCTAGAATGACCCTATCTGCAAAGACAGCTGGATGAGACATGAGGCTGGACACTTGGGACTGAGGGGACTGGTGAGATTGGGAGAGAAAATGCAGACCCTTTAAAGTAGTTATGCATGCCACCATTCCATGGGTCCCAAATTTCCAGGTAGAGGGGAATATCACTACAGTTATAACATGTATGGGAAACCTAGAGAATGGACACCCTGTGATGGCCAAAGGTTTCTGAAGGTCTCCTACTTTTTCCTGTCCTTGTGCTACAGTTTGGCATTCCAACAACTTTACTATCAATCTCCCAACTTAGGAGAGTCATCCCCTATAACCTCCTGGTTCGCACAGTTTGCTAATTGTGCAGAGGATTAAAGGGAAGAAGGAGAACCAATCAGAGAGTAGATGTAGGCCTTTGGACGGACACATGTCACTCTAAATTCCCGACAGGAAGAAGAATTAACCAAAGCCTCAGCCACCCACAGGGAACCAGTATAGCCACCCCTGGAACCAGTATAGGTCCTGAAGCAAAATTGTGGATTTGCGGTCAGCTCCCAATAATGGGATTTGAAAATTGGAGCTCAGTGGCAAAGCAAATCAAAAACCTGCAGAGTTATAAAAGACTACTCTCTTCCAAAAATCTGTTGAGGGAAGGCAACAAAGCGGACTTGAAAATGAGGCAGAATTGCACAAAACATATTTCAAGAGGTAAATTGGAATCGCCTTTAAAGCACAGGAAAGGCATCACAACTTCGAGAATGATGCACTTGGCCAAAACCAGCGTATGACTTTTCTCCTGAATATATTCAAGAGAAAAGGCATAGGCTCTTTTTGGCCAATCAAGCAAGCGTGCAATGCAAATACACACTACAAAGAATTTTCATTTCCCACCGGTCCAAAAGGACATCCAAAAATCTGTAAAAAACAGAAAGGCAAGATAGAGATGACAAGGGCATAAAGTAATATGATCCCAAGGGTCATGGAGGATTGTTATGACAAATGTAATGGAGCATTTTGATGACAAGGGCTTGGAGCATTGTGATGACAATGGACATGGAGCATTGTGATGACAAGGGCATGGAGCATTGTGATGACAAGGGCCATTGAGAATTTTGATGACAAGTTCATGAAGCATTGTGATGACAAGCACATGGAGCTTCCTATGACAGGGGTCATGGAGCATTGCGATGACAAGTGCATAGAGAATTGTGATGACAAAACATGTAACACGGTGATGAGAAGTGTCATGGAGCACAGTGATGCCAAGAACGAGGAGAATTGTGATGACAGGGGACATGGAGCATTGTGATGACCAGGGCATGGAGCATTGTGATGGCAAGACCGTGGAGTTTTTGATGAGAAGACCATGTATAATTGTGATGATGAGCGTCATGAAGCACTGTAGTGACAAGGGGAATGGAGCACTGTGATGAGAGAGGCCATGGAGCATTGTGATGACAAGGGTTATGGAGCATTTTGATGACAAGGGTGTGGAGCATTGTGATGAGAAGACCATGGATAATTGTGATGACGAGCGTCATGGAGCACAGTAATGACAAGGGTTATGGAGCATTGTGATGACAGTGGCCATGGAGCATTGTGATGACAAGTGTCATGGAGCATTGTGATGACAACGGAGTGGAGCATGGTGATGAAAAGGTCCTGGAGCATTGTGATGGGAAGACCATGGAGACTTGTGATGACAAGTCTCATGGAGCATTCTGATGAAAAGGGGCATGGAGCACTGTGATTACAGGGGTCTTGGAGCATGGTGATGACTAGTGCATGGAGCACTGTGATGAGAAGGCCATGGAGCATTCTGATGACTTGCGTCATGGAGTTTTGTGATGACAAGGGCATGGAGCATTTGTGATTACAGGGATCTTGGAACATTGTGATGAAAAGTGCATGGATCATTGTTATGAAAAAGGCATGGAGCCTTGTCATGACAGGGTTCAAGGAGCATACTGACGACAAGTGTCAGGGAGCATTGTGATGACAACTCTATTGAGCACTGTGATGACAATGTGATGTAGCATTGTGATATCAGTGGTGAGAGAGCATTTTGATGAGAAGTACATGGAGCACTGTGATGACAAATTTTATGGAGCATTGTGATAACAAGATTGTGGAGCACTGTGATGACAAGCGCATGGTGCATTGTGATGACATGTGTCATGGAGCATTGTGCTGACAAGCGCATGGAGCATTGTGATGACAAGGTTCAAAGAGCATTGTGATGAAAAGTTCATGGAGCATTGTGGTTAAAAAGTTCCCAGAGACTGTTGATGACGAGGGCATTGACCACTGTGATGAAAAATTCATGAAGCATGGTGATGACTGGAGTAACGGAGCACTATGATGACAGGGGTCATGGAGCATTGTGATAACAACGGCATGGAGCATTGTGATGACAAGGGCATGGAACATTGGTCTAATAAGTTTCATGGATTATTGCGATGACAGTTGGAATGGCACATTGTGATGACAAGGGCATGGAGAATAGTGATGATCAGGTCATGCAGTATTGTGAAGACAGGTGTCAGGGAGGACTGTGATGACATATGTAATGGCCCATTGTGATGTCAATGGCATGGAACATTGTGTTGCCAAGTGTCATGGAGGATTCTGATGACAAAGGTAATGGAGCATTGTAATGACAATAGCTTGGAGCATTGTGATGACAAGGGTCAGGGAGCATTGTGCTGACAAGTGCATGGAGAATTGTGATGACAAGCGTCATGGAGCATTCTGATGACAAGCTTGTGGAGTATTTTGATGACAATGGCATGGAGCATTGTGATGAAAACGGCATGGGGCATTGTGATGGAAAAGGCATGGAGCCTTTTCATGACAGGGTTCAAGGAGCATTCTGATGACAAGTGTCAGGGAGCATTGTGATGACAAGTGTATTGAGAATTGTGATGACAAAGTTCATGGAGCATTGTGATGAAAAGTGCATGGAGTATTGTGATGAGAGGCATCATGGAGCATTGTGATGACAAGTGTTATGGAACATTGTGATCACAAGGTTTTGGAGCATTGTGATGACAAAGGTCATGGATCATTTTGATTTAAAGGAGCATGGAGCATTGTGATGACAAGGGCATGAAGCAATGTGAGCCCAAGGTTCATGGAGGATTGTGATGACGATGGAAATGTAGTATTGTGTTTACAGGCGCATAGAGCATTGTAATGACAAGGTCATGTAGCATTTTGCTGACAAAGGCATGGAGCATTGTGATGACATGTGTCATGGAGCATTGTGATGACAACGGAGTGGAGCATGGTGATGAAAAGGTCCTGGAGCATTGTGAAGGGAAGACCATGCAGACTTGTGATGACAAGTCTCATGGAGCATTCTGATGAAAAGGGGCATGGAACATTGTGATTACATTGGTCTTGGAGCATTGTGATGACTAGTGCATGGAGCATTGTGATGAGAAGGCCATGGAGCATTCTGATGACATGCGTCATGGAATTTTGTCATGACAAGGGCATGGAGCATTTGTGATTACAGGGATTTTGGAACATTGTGATGAAAAGTGCATGGATCATTGTTATGAAAAAGGCATGGAGCCTTGTCATGACAGGGTTCAAGGAGCATACTGATGACAAGTGTCAGGGAGCATTGTGATGACAAGTGTATTAAGCATTGTGATGACAAGATCATGGAGCTTTGTGATGAGAAGACCATGGATAATTGTGATGATGAGCGTCATGGGGTGTTGTGATGATAAGTGTTATGGAACATTGTGATCACAATTGTTTGGAGCATTATGATGACAGAGGTCATGGAGAATACTGATTTCATTGTGATGACAATAGCCTGAAGCATTATGATGATGGGCATGGTGCATTGTGATGACAGGGTTCATGGAGCATTGAGATGAAAAGGGCATGGAACATTCTGATGACATGCGTCATGGGGCTTTGTGATGACAAGTGCATGGGGCATTGTGATTTCAGGGGTCTGGAGCATTGTGATGACAAGTGTTATGGAACCTTGTGATGACTAGGCCGTGGAACATTGTGACGGCAAGGTTCATGGAGCATTGTTATGACAGTGCTCAGGGAGCATTTTGATTTCATTGTGATGACAATAGCATGAAGCATTATGATGATGGGCATGGTGGATTGTGATGACAGGGTTCATGGATCATTGAGATGAAAAAGGGCATAGAGCATTGTGATTAGAGGGTTCTTGGAGCATTGTGAAGAGAAGGTTCATGGAGCTTTGTGATGACAAGGCCATGCAACATTGTGATAGCAGGGGTCATGGAGCATTATTATGACTGGTGTAATGGAGCATTGTGATGGCAAGGGCATGGAGCATTGTGATGCCAAGTCATGGTGCATTTTGATGAAAAGGGTGTGGTGCATTTTAATGAGAAGGGCAGGGAGCATTTTGATGACAGGGTCATGGAACAATTTGATGACAGGTGTTATGGAACATTGTGATGTCAGGGGTCATAGAGCATTTTGATGAAAAGGATCATGGAGCAGTTTGATGACAGGTGTTATGGAACATTTTGATGTCAGGGGTCATCGAACATTGTGATGATAAGTGCATGTAGCATTGTGATGACAGGAGTCATGGAACACTGTGATGACAGGGGTGAGGGAGTATTGTGACAAATAGTGATGTAGCATTGTGATATCAGTGGTGAGAGAGCATTTTGATGAGAAGTGCATGGAGCATTGTGGTGACAAGTTTTATGGAGTATTGTGATGACAAATTTGTGGAGCATTGTGATGACAAGTGCATGGTGCATTGTGATGATGTGTCATGGAGAATTGTGCAGCCAAGCGCATGGAGCATTGTGATGACAAGGGTCAAAGAGCATTGTGATGAAAAGTTCATGGAGCATTGTGGTTAAAATGGTCAAAGAGACTGTTGATGACGAGGACATGGACAATTGTGATGACAAAGTTCATGAAGCATTGTGATGACTGGAGTCACGGAGCATTGTGATGAATGGGGTCATGGAGAATTGTGATAACAAGGGCAAGGAGCATTGTGATGACAAGTGGATGGAATAGAGGTCTATTTAGTTTCATGGATTATTGTGATGACATTTGGAATGGGGCATTGTGATGACAAGGGCATTGAGAATTGTGATGCCATTTGTCATGTAGGATTCTGCTGTCAAAGATAATTGAGCATTGTGATGACAATGGTTTGGAGTATTGTGATGACAAGGATCAGGGAGCATTGTGCTGACAAGTGCATGGAGATTTGTGATGAGAAGGGTCATGGAACATTCTGATGACAAGCTTGTGGAGTATTTTGATGTCAATGGCATGGAGCATTGTGATGAAAACGGCATGGGGCATTGTGATGAAAAAGGCATGGAGCCCTTTCGTGACAGGGTTCAAGGAGCATTATGATGACAAGTGTCAGGGAGCATTGTGATGACAAGTGTATTGAGAATTGTGATGACAAAGGTCATGGAGCATTGTGATGAAAAGGGCATGGATTTTTCTGATGACAGGCATCATGGAGCGTTGTGATGACAAGTGTTATGGAACACTGTGATCACAAGGGATTTGAGCATTTTGATGACAGTGGTCATGGATCATTTTGATTTCAAGGAGCATGGAGCATTGTGATGACAAGGGCATGAAGCAATGTGATCCCAAGGTTCATGGAGGATTGTGATGACAATGGTAATGGAGTATTGTGATGACAAGTGAATAGAGCATTGAAATGACAAGGCCATGTAGCATTTTGCTGACAAAGGCATGGAGCATTGTGATGACAGGGATCATGGAGCACTGAGATGAAAAGTGTCACGTAGCATTGTGAATACAGGGGTCATGGAGCATTGGGATGACAAGTGCATGCATCACTGTGATGGCAAGGTTCATGGAGCATTTGGCTGAATATGTTCATGGAGTATTGTGATGACAGGGGTCATGGAGCATTGTGATGACAAGGGAATGGAGCATGGTGATGACAAGTTCCTGGAGCATTGTGATGAGAAGACCATGGATAATTGTGATGATGAGCGTCATGGGGTGACGTGATGATAAGTGTTATGGAACATTGTGATCACAAGGGTTTGGAGCATTATGATGACAGAGGTCATGGAGAATATTGATTTCATTGTGATGACAATAGCCTGAAGCATTATGATGATGGGCATGGTGCATTGTGATGACAGGGTTCATGGAACATTGAGACGAAAAGGGCATGGAACATTCTGATGACATGCGTCATGGGGCTTTGTGATGACAAGTGCATGGGGCATTGTGATTTCAGGGGTCTGGAGCATTGTGATGACAAGTGTTATGGAACCTTGTGATGACTAGGCCGTGGAATATTGTGATGGCAAAGGTCATGGAGCATTGTTATGACAGTGGTCATGGAGCATTTTGATTTCATTGTGATGACAATAACATGAAGCATTATGATGATGGGCATGGTGCATTGTGATGACAGGGTTCATGGATCATTGAGATGAAAAAGGGCATGGAGCATTGTGATTAGAGGGTTCTTGGAGCATTGTGATGAGAAGGGTCATGGAGCTTTGTGATGACAAGGCCATGCAACATCGTGATAGCAGTGGTAATGGAGCATTATTATGACAGGTGTAATGGAGCACTGTGATGGCAAGGGCATGGAGCATTGTGATGCCAAGTCATGGAGCATTTTGATGACAAGGGTTGGTGCATTTTGATGAGAAGGGCAGGGAGCATTTTGATGACAGGGTCATGGAACAATTTGATGACAGGTGTTATGGAACATTGTGATGTCAGTGGTCATGGAGCATTTTGATGAAAAGGATCATGGAGCAGTTTGATGACAGGTGTTATGGAACATTTTGATGTCAAGGGTCATCGAACATTGTGATGATAAGTGCATGTAGCATTGTGATGACAGATGCCATGAAACATTGTGATGACAGTGGTGAGCGAGTATTGTGACAAATAGTGATGTAGCATTGTGATATCAGTGGTGAGAGAGCATTTTGATGAGAAGTGCATGGAGCATTGTGGTGACAGGTTTTAAGGAGCATTGTGATGACAAATTTGTGGAGCATTGTGATGACAAGTGCATGGTGCATTGTGATGACATGTGTCATGGAGCATTGTGCTGAGAAAGGCATAGAGCATTTTGATGACAAGGGTCAAAGAGCATTGTGATGAAAATTTCATGGAGCATTGTGATTAAAAAGGTCACAGAGACTGTTGATGACGAGGACATGTACAACTGTGATGACAAAGTTCATGAAGCATTGTGATGACTGGAGTCACGGAGCATTGTGATGAATGGGGTCATGGAGAATTGTGATAACAAGGGCATGGAGCATTGTGATGACAAGGGTCAAAGAGCATTGTGATGAAAAGTTCATGGAGCATTGTGGTTAAAAAGGTCACAGAGACTGTTGATGACGAGGGCATGGACCATTGTGATGACAAAGGTCATGAAGCATTGTGATGACAGGAGTCACGGAGCATTGTGATGGCAGTGGTAATGGAGTATTGTGACAACAAGGGCATGGAGCATTGTAATGACAAGGGCATGGATCATTGGTCTAATAAGTTTCATGGATTATTGCGATGACAGTTGGAATGGTGCATTGTGATGACAATGGAATGGAGCATTGTGATGACCAGGTCATGCAGTATTGTGAAGACATGTGTCAGGGAGAATTGTGATGACATATGTAATGGCCCATTGTGATGACAATGGTATGGAGCATTGGGATGCCAAGTGTCATGAAGGATTCTGATGACAAAGGTAATGGAGCATTGTGATGACAATGGCTTGGAGCATTGTGATGACAAGGGTCAGCGAGCATTGTGCTGACAAGTGCATGGATAATTGTGATGACAAGGGTCATGGAGCATTCTGATGACAAGCTTGTGGAGTATTTTGATGACAATGGCATGGAGCATTGTAATGAAAACGGCATGGGTAATTGTGATGAAAATATCATGGAGCCTTTTCATGACAAGGTTCAAGGAGCATTCTGATGACAAGTATCAGGGAGCATTGTGATGACAAGTGTATTGAGAATTGTGATGACAAAGGTCATGGAGCATTGTGATGAAAAGGGCATGGAGTATTGTGATGACAGGCATCATGGAGCGTTGTGTTGACAAGTGTTATGGAACACTGTGATCACAAGTGTTTGGAGCATTGTGATGAGAGAGGTCATGGATCATTTTGATTTCAAGGAGCATGGAGCATTGTGATGAAAAGTGCATGAAACAATGTGATCCCAAGGTTCATTGAGGATTGTGATGACAATGAAAGTGGAGTATTGTGATGACAAGCACATAGAGCATTGTAATGACAAGGTCATGTAGCATTTTGCTGACAAAGGCATGGAGCATTGTTAAGACGTGTCATGGAGCACTGTGATTACAAGCGTCACGGATCATTGTGAATACAGGGGTCATGGAGCATTGGTATGACAAGGGCATGGATAATTGTGATGACAAGTGTGATGGAGCACTTGACTGAAAATTTTCATGGAGTGTTGTGATGACAGGGGTCATGGAGCATTGTGATGACTAGGGTATGGAGCATTGTGATGACAAGAGTCCCGGATCATTGTCTTGTCAGGTGTCATGGAGTGTTGTGATGACAGAGGTCATGGAGCTTTGAGATGATATTGGCCATGGAGCATTGTGATGAATAGGTCGTGGAGCACTGGGCTGAAAATATTCATGGATTATTGTGATGACAGGGGTCATGGAGCATTGTGATGACAAGGGAATGGAGCATGGTGATGACAAAGTCCTGAAGCATTGTGATAAGAAGACCATGGCTACTTATGAAGACAATTTGCATGGAGGATTCTGAGGAAAAGGGACATGGAGCATTGTGACTACAGGGGTCTTGGAGCATTGTGATGACTAGGGCATGGAACACTGTGATATATGGGTCATGGTTCATGGAGCTTTGTGATGACAAGTCATGGAGCATTGTGATGAAAAGGGCATGGAGCATTGTGATGACAGGGGCATGGAGCACTGGTCTGACAAGATTCACAGATTATTGTGATAACAGTGGACATGGTGCATTGTGATGACAAGGGCATGGATCATTGTGAAGAGAAGGTCATGGAGTATTTTGAAGAAAGGTATCAGGGAGCATTCTGATGACATATGTCATGGTCCATTGCGATGACAATGGCTGGGAGTATTGTGATGCCAAATGTAATGCAGGATTGTGATGACAAATATAATGGAGCATTGTGATGACTAGGGCTTGGAGCATTATGATGACAATGGCCATTGAGAATTTTCATGACAAGGTCGTGAAGCATTGTGATGACAAGTCTCCTGGAGCATACTGATGAAAATGGGCATGGAGCATTGTGATTAGACGGGTCTTGGCACATTGTGATGAGAAGGGCATGGAGCATTGTGAGGAGAAGTCCAAGGAGCATTCTGATGATATGGGTCATTGAGCTTTGTGATGACAAGGGCATGGAGCACTGTGATTACAGGGGTCTTGGAGCATTGTGATGAAAATGACATGGATCATTGTGATGAAAAATGCATGGAGCCTTGTCATGACAGGATTCAAGGAGCATACAGACAACAAGTGTCAGGGAATATTTTGATGACAAGTGTACTGAGCATTGTGATGACAAAGGTCATGGAGCATTTTGCTGAGAAGACCATGGATAACTGTGATGACGAGCGTCATGGGGCATTGTGATGACAAGTGATATGGAATATTGTGATCACAAGGGTTTGGAGCATTGTTATGACAGAGGTCATGGAGCATTTTGATTTCATTGTGATTACAATAGCATGAAGCATTATGATGATGGGCATGGTGCATTGAGCTGAGAGGTTTCGTGGATCATTGACATGAAAAGGGGCATAGAGCATTGTGATTAGAGGGTTCTTGTAGCATTGTGATGAGAAGGGTCAAGGAGCTTTGTGATGACAAGGCCATGGAACATCGTGATAACCGGGGTCATGGAGCATTGTTATGACTGGAATAATGGAGCATTGTGATGGCAAGGGCATGGAGCATTGTGATGACAAGTCATGGAGCATTTTGATGACAAGGGTGAGGTGCATTTTGATGAGAAGGGAAGGGAGAATTTTGATGACAGGGTCATGGAACAATTTGATGAAAAGTGTCATGGAACATTTTGATGACAGGTGTTATGAAACATTGTGATGTCAGGGGTCATGGAGCATTTTGATGAAAAAGATCATGGAGCAGTTTGATGACAGATGTTATGGAACATTTTGATGTCAGGGGTAATCGAACATTGTGATGATTAGTGCATGTAGCATTGTGATGACAGGTGCCATGAAACATTGTGATGACAGAGGTGAGGGAGTATTGTGACAAATAGTGATGTAGCATTGTGATATCAGTGGTGAGAGAGCATTTTGATGAGAAGTGCATGGAGCATTGTGATGACAAGTTTTATGGAGCATTGTGAAGACAATTTGGTGGAGCATTTTGATGACAAGCGCATGGTGCATTGTGATGACATGTGTCATGGAGCATTGTGCTGAGAAAGGCATAGAGCATTTTGATGACAAGGGTCAAAGAGCATTGTGATGAAAATTTCATGGAGCATTGTGGTTAAAAAGGTCACAGAGACTGTTGATGACGAGGACATGGACAATTGTGATGACAAATTTTATGAAGCATTTTGATGACTGGAGTAACGGAGCATTGTGATGACAGGGGTCATGGAGCATTGTGATAACAAGGGCATGGAGCATTGTGATGACAAGTGGATGGAACAGTGGTCTATTTAGTTTCATGGATTATTGTGATGACAGTTGGAATGGGGCATTGTGATGACAATGGCATGGAGCATTATGATGTCAAATGTCATGTAGGATGCTGATGACAAAGGCAATGGAGCATTGTGATGACAATGGCTTGGAGCATTGTGATGACAAGTGTCAGGGAGCATTGTGCTGACAAGTGCATGGAAAATTGTGATGACTAGGGTCACGGAACATTCTGATGACAAGCTTATGGAGTATTTTGATGACAATGGCATGGAACATTGTGATGAAAATGGCATGGGGCCTTGTGTTGAAACAGGCATGGAGCCTTTTCGTGACAGGGTTCAAGGAGCATTCTGATGACAAGTGTCAGGGTGCATTGTGATTACAAGTGTATTGAGAATTGTGATGACAAAGGTCATGGAACATTGTGATGAAAAGGGCATGGAGTATTGTGATGACAGGCATCATGGAGCATTGTGATGACAAGTGTTATGGAACATTGTGATCGCAAGTGATTTGAGCATTTTGATGACAGAGGTCATGGATCATTTTGATTTCAAGGAGCTTGGAGCATTGTGATGACAAGTGCATGAAGCAATGTGATCCCAATATTCATGGAGGATTGTGATGACAATGGTAATGGAGTATTTTGATGACAAGCGCATAGAGCATTGTAATGACAAGGCCATGTAGCATTTTGCTGACAAAGGCATGGAGCATTGTGATGACAGGGGTCATGGAGCACTGTGATGAGAAGCGTCACGGATCTTTGTGAATACAGGTGTCATGGAGAATTGCGATGACAAGGGCATGGATCATTGTGATGGCAAGGTCCATGGAGCATTGGGCTGCAAATGTTCATGGAGTATTCTGATGACAGCGGTCATGGAGCATTGTGATGACTAGGGAATGGAGAATTGTGATGACAAGAGTCCTGGATCATTGTACTGTCAGGTGTCATGGAGGGTAGTGTTGACAGTGGTCATGGATAACTGCGATGATATTGGCCATGGAGCATTGTGATTATAAGGTCATGGAGCATTTGGCTGAAAATATTCATGGAGTATTTTTATGACAAGGGAATGTAGCATGGTGATGACTAAGTTCTGGAGCATTGTGATGAGAAGACCATGGAGACTTTTGATGAGAAATCTCATGGAGTATTCTGTTGAAAAGGGGCATGGAGCATTGTGATTACAGGGGTCTTGGAGCATTGTAATGACAAGGGCATAGATCATGGTGATGAGAAGGCCATGGAGCATTCTGATGATATGTGTCATGGAGCTTTGTGATGACAAGGGCATGGAGCATTGTGATTACACGGATGTTGGAGCACTGTGATGAAAAGGGCATGGATCATTGTGATGAAAAAGGCATTGAGCCTTGTCATGACAGTGTTCAAGGAGCATACTGATGACAAGTGTCAGGGAGCATTGTGATGACAAGTGTATTGAGCATTGTGATGACAAAGGTCATGGAGCATTGTGATGAGAAGACCATGGATAATTGTGATGATGAGCGTCTTGGGGTGTTGTGATGATAAGTGTTATGGACCATTGTGATCACAAGGTTTCGGAGTATTATGATGACAGAGGTCATGGAGCATTTTGATTTCATTGTGATGTCATTAGCCTGAAGCATTATGATGATGGGCATGGTGCATTGTGATGACAGTTTTCATGGAGCACTGAGATGAAAAGGGGCATGGAGAATTGTGATTACAGTGGTCTTGGAGCACTGTGATGACAAGGGCATGGAGCATTGTGATGTGAAGGCCATGGAACATTCTGATGACATGTGTCATGGAGCTTTGTGATGACAAGGGCATGGAGCATTGTGATTACAGGGGTCTTGGAACATTGTGATGACAAGGGTCATGGAGCCTTGTGATGACATGCCGTTGAACAATGTGATGGCAGGTGTCATGGAGCATTGTTATGACAGGGGTCATGGATCATTTTGATTTCAAGGAGCAGGGAGCATTGTGATGACAAGGGCATGAAGCAATGTGATCCCAAGTTTCATGGAGAATTGTGATGACAATGGAAATGGAGTATTGTGATGACACGCGCATAGAGCATTGTAATGACAAGGTCATGTAGCCTTTTGCTGACACAGGCATGGAGCATTGTGATGACATGTGTCATGGAGCACTGTGATGACAAGCGTCACGGAGCATTGTGAATACATGGGTCATGGAGCATTGGGATGACAAGGGCATGGATCATTGTGATGACAAGTGTCATGGAGCACTGGGCTGAAAATGTTCATGGAGTGTTGTGATGACAGGTGTCATGGAGCATTGTGATGACTATGGAATGGAGCATTGTGATGACAAGAGTCGCAGATCATTTTGTTTCGGGTGTCATGGAGTGTTGTGATGACAGTGGTCATGGAGCATTGTGATGATATTGGCCATGGAGCTTTGTGATGATTAGGTCTTGGAGCATTGGTCTGAAAATATTCATTCATTATTGTGATGACAGAGGTCATGGAGCATTGTGATGAGAAGGGAATGGAGCATGGTGATGACAAGTTCCTGGAGCATTGTGATGAGAAGACCATGGAGACTTGTCATGACAATTCTCATGGAGCATTCTGATGAAAAGGGGCATGGAGCATTGTGATTACAGGGGTCTTGGAGCATTGTGATGCCTAGGGCATGGAACACTGTGATACATGTGTCATGGGTCATGGAGGATTGTGATGACAAGGGCATGGAGCAATGTGATGACAGGAGCATGGAGAATTTGTCTGACAAGATTCATAGATTATTGTGATGACAGTGGACATGGTTCATTGTGATGACAAGGGCATGGATCATTGTGAAGAGAAGGTCATGTTGTATTGTGAAGACTGGTGTCAGGGAGCATTGTGATGACATATGTCATGGTCCATTGCGATGACAATGGCAGGGAGTATTGTGATGCCAAATGAAATGGAGAATTCTGATAACAAATATAATGGAGCATTGTGATGACTATGGCTTGGAGCATTATGATGACAATGGCCAATGAAAATTTTCATGACAAGGTCGTGAAGCATTGTGATGCCAAGTGTCATGGAGGATTCAGATGACAAAGTAATGGAGCATTGTGATGACAATGGCTTGTAGCATTGCGATGACAAGGGTCAGGGAGCATTGTGCTGACAAGTGCGTGGAGAATTGTAATGACAAGTGTCATGGAGCATTCTGATGACAAGCTTGTGGTGTATTTTGATGACAATGGCATGGATCATTTTGATGAAAACGGCATGGGGCATTGTGATGAAAAAGGCATGGAGCCTTTTCGTGACAGGGTTCAAGGAGCATTCTGATGACAAGTGTCAGGGAGCATTGTGATGACAAGTGTATTGAAAATTGTGATGACAAAGGTCATGGAGCATTGTGATGAAAAGGGCATGGAGTATTGTGATGACAGGCATCATGGAGCATTGTGATGACAAGTGTTATGGAACATTGTGATCACAAGGGTTTGGAGTATTGTGATGACAGAGGTCATGGATCATTTTGATTTCAAGGAGCAGGAAGCATTGTGATGACAAGGGCATGAAGCAATATGATCCCAAAGTTCATGGAGGATTGTGATGACAATGGAAATGGAGTATTTTGATGACAAGCGCATAGAGCATTGTAATGACAAGGTCATGTAGCATTTGGCTGACAAAGGCATGGAGCATTGTGATGACGTGTCATGGAGCACTGTGATGACAAGTGTCACGGAGCATTGTGAATACAGGGGTCATGGAGCATTGGGATGACAAGGGCATGGATCATTTTGATGACAAGCGTCATGGAACACTGGGCTGAAAATGTTCATGGAGTGTTGTGATGACAGGGGTCATGGAGCATTGTGATGACTAGGGAATGGAGCATTGTGATGACAAGAATCCCAGATCATTTTGTTGTCAGTTATCATGGAGTATTGTGATAACAGTGGTCATGGAGCATTGTGAAGATATTGGCCATGGAGCATTGTGATGAGTAGGTCGTGGAGCATTGGGCTGAAAATGTTCATGGACTATTGTGATGACAGGGTTCAGGGAGAAATGTGATGAGAAGGGAATGGAGCATGGTGATGAAAAGGTCCTGGAGCATTGTGAGAAGACCATGGAGACTTGTGATGACAAGTCTCATGGAGCTTTCTGACGAAAAGGGGCATGGAGCATGGTGATTTAAGGGGTCTTGGAGCATTGTGATGACAAGGGCATGGAGCATTATGATGAAAAGTCCATGAAGCATTCTGATGACATGCGTCATGGAGCTTTTTGATGACAAGGGCATGGATCATTGTGATTACAGGGATCTTGGAGCATTGTGATGAAAAGGGCGTGGATTATTGTGATGACAAAGGCATGGAGCCTTGTCATGACAGGGTTCAAGGAGCATACTGACGACAAGTGTCAGGGAGCATTGTGATGACAAGTGTATTGAGCATTGTGATGACAAAGGTCATGGAGCATTGTGAAGAGAAGACCATGGATAATTGTGATGATGAGGGTCATGGGGTGTTGTGATGATAAGTGTTATGGAACATTGTGATCACAAGTGTTTGGAGCATTATGATGACAGAGGTCATGGAGAATATTGATTTCATTGTGATGAAAATAGCCTGAAGCATTATGATGATGGGCATGGTGCACTGTGATGTCAGGGTTCATGAAGCATTGAGATGAAAAGGTGCATGGAGCATTGTGATTACAAGGGTCTTGGAGCATTGTGATGACAAGGGCATGGAGCATTGTGATGAGAAGGCCATGGAACTTTCTGATGACATGCGTCATGGAGCTTTGTGATGACAAAGGCAAGGAGCATTCTGATTACAGTGGCCTTCAGCATTGTGATGACAAATGTCATGGAACCTTGTGATGACTAGGCCGTGGTACATTGTGATGGCAGTGGTCATGGTGCATTGTTATGACAGAGGTAATGGAGCATTGTGATGAGAAGGGCATGGAACATTGGTCTGAAATATTTCATGGATTATTGTGATGAGAGTGGGCATGGAGCATTGTGATGACAAGGGTACGGAACACTATGATACATGGGTCATGCAGGATTGTAACGACAAGGGCATGGAGCATTGTGATGAGAAGTGCATCGAGCATTGTGATAACAAGTGTCATGGAGCTTTGTGATGACAAGGGCATTGAGCAATGTTATGAGAGGGTTCATGGAGCATTGTGATGACAATGACATCGAGCATTGTGATGACAAGGGCATGGAGCATTGTGATGAGAAGGCCATGGAACATTCTGTTGACATGCGTCATGGAGCTTTGTGATGAAAAGGGCATGGAGCATTGTGATTACAGGATTCTTTGAGCATTGTGATGACATATGTCATGGTCCATTGCGATGACAATGGCATGGAGCATTGGTCTAATAATTTTCATGGATTATTGTGATGACATTTGGAATGGCGCCTTGTGATGACAAGGGCATGGAGCATTGTGATGACCAGGTCATTAAGTATTTTGTAGAGAGGTGTCAGGGAGCATTGTGATGACAAGGGTCACGGAGCATTGTGATGAAATGTTCATGAAGGATTGTGGATACAAAGGTAACAGAGCCTTGTGATGATGCGGGCATGGACCATTGTGATCACAAATATTATAAAGCACTGTGATGACTGGAGTCACAGAGCATTGTGATGACAGGTGTCTTGGAGCCCTGTGATGACAAGAGTCCCGGATCATTGTGTTGTCAGGTGTCTTGGAGTGTTGTGATGACAGCGGTCATTCAGCATTGTGATGATATTGGTCATGGAGCATTGTGATGAGAAGGTCATGGTGCATTGGTCTGAAAATATTCATGGATTATTGTGATGACAGGGGTCATGGAGCATTGTGATGACTATGGAATGGAGCATTGTGATGACAAGAGTCGCAGATCATTGTGTTGTCAGGTGTCATGGAGTGTTGTGATGACAGTGGTCATGGAGCATTGTGATGATATTGGCCATGGAGCATTGTGATGAATAGGTCTTGGAGCATTGGTCTGAAAATATTCATTCATTATTGTGATGACAGAGGTCATGGAGAATTGTGATGAGAAGGGAATGGAGCATGGTGATGACAAGGTCCTGGAGCATTGTGATGAGAAGAACAAGGAGACTTGTCATGACAAGTCTCATGGAGCATTCTGATGAAAAGGGGCATGGAGCATTGTGATTACAGGGGTCTTGGAGCATTGTGATGCCTAGGGCATGGAACACTGTGATACATGTGTCATGGGTCATGGAGGATTGTGATGACAAGGGCATGGAGCAGTGTGATGACAGGAGCATGGAGAATTTGTCTGACAAGATTCATAGATTATTGTGATGACAGTGGACATGGTTCATTCTGATGACAAGGGCATGGATCATTGTGAAGAGAAGGTCATGTTGTATTGTGAATACTGGTGTCAGGGAGCATTGTGATGACATATGTCATGGTCCATTGCGATGACAATGGCAGGGAGTATTGTGATGCCAAATGAAATGGAGAATTCTGATAACAAATATAATGGAGCATTGTGATGACTATGGCTTGGAGCATTATGATGACAATGGCCAATGAAAATTTTCATGACAAGGTCGTGAAGCATTGTGATGCTAAGTGTCCTGGAGGATTCAGATGACAAAAGTAATGGAGCATTGTGATGACAATGGCTTGTAGCATTGCGATGACAAGGGTCAGGGAGCATTGTGCTGACAAGTGCGTGGAGAATTGTAATGACAAGTGTCATGGAGCATTCTGATGACAAGCTTGTGGAGTATTTTGATGACAATGGCATGGATCATTTTGATGAAAACGGCATGGGGCATTGTGATGAAAAAGGCATGGAGCCTTTTCGTGACAGAGTTCAAGGAGCATTCTGATGACAATTGTCAGGGAGCATTGTGATGACAAGTGTATTGAAAATTGTGATGACAAAGGTCATGGAGCATTGTGATGAAAAGGGCATGGAGTATTGTGATGACAGGCATCATGGAGCGTTGTGTTGACAAGTGTTATGGAACACTGTGATCACAAGTGTTTGGAGCATTGTGATGACAGAGGTCATGGATCATTTTGATTTCAAGGAGCAGGGAGCATTGTGATGACAAGGGCATGAAGCAATGTGATCCCAAAGTTCATGGAGGATTGTGATGACAATGGAAATGGAGTATTTTGATGACAAGCGCATAGAGCATTGTAATGACAAGGTCATGTAGCATTTGGCTGACAAAGGCATGGAGCATTGTGATGACATGTGTCATGGAGCACTGTGATGACAAGTGTCACGGAGCATTGTGAATACAGGGGTCATGGAGCATTGGGATGACAAGGGCATGGATCATTGTGATGACAAGGGTCATGGAGCACTGGGCTGAAATTGTTCATGGTGTGTTGTGATGACAGGGGTCATGGAGCATTGTGATGACTAGGGAATGGAGCATTGTGATGACAAGAATCCCAGATCATTTTGTTGTCAGTTATCATAGAGTATTGTGATAACAGTGGTTATGGAGCATTGTGAAGATATTGGCCATGGAGCATTGTGATGAGTAGGTCGTGGAGCATTGGGCTGAAAATGTTCATGGACTATTGTGATGACAGGTTTCATGGAGAAATGTGATGAGAAGGGAATGGAGCATGGTGATGAAAAGGTCCTGGAGCATTGTGAGAAGACCATGGAGACTTGTGATGACAAGTCTCATGGAGCTTTCTGATGAAAAGGGGCATGGAGCATGGTGATTTAAGGGGTCTTGGAGCACTGTGATGACAAGGGCATGGAGCATTATGATGAAAAGTCCATGAAGCATTCTGATGACATGCGTCATGGAGCTTTTTGATGACAAGGGCATGGATCATTGTGATTACAGGGATCTTGGCGCATTGTGATGAAAAGGGCATGGATTATTGTGATGACAAAGGCATGGAGCCTTGTCATGACAGGGTTCAAGGAGCATACTGACGACAAGTGTCAGGGAGCATTGTGATGACAAGTGTATTGAGCATTGTGATGACAAAGGTCATGGAGCATTGTGAAGAGAAGACCATGGATAATTGTGATGATGAGGGTCATGGGGTGTTGTGATGATAAGTGTTATGGAACATTGTGATCACAAGTTTTTGGAGCATTATGATGACAGAGGTCATGGGGAATATTGATTTCATTGTGATGAAAATAGCCTGAAGCATTATGATGATCGGCATGGTGCACTGTGATGTCAGGGTTCGTGAAGCATTGAGATGAAAAGGTGCATGGAGCATTGTGATTACAAGGGTCTTGGAGCATTGTGATGACAAGGGCATGGAGCATTGTGATGAGAAGGCCATGGAACTTTCTGATGACATGCGTCATGGAGCTTTGTGATGACAAGGACAAGGAGCATTCTGATTACAGGGGCCTTCAGCATTGTGATGACAAGTGTCATGGAACCTTGTGATGACTAGGCCGTGGTACATTGTGATGGAAGGGGTCATGGTGCATTGTTATGACAGAGGTAATGGAGCATTGTGATGAGAAGGGCATGGAACATTGGTCTGAAATATTTCATGGATTATTGTGATGAGAGTGGGCATGGAGCATTGTGATGACAAGGGTATGGAACACTATGATACATGGGTCATGCAGGATTGTAACGACAAGGGCATGGAGCATTGTGATTACAGGGGTCTTTGAGCATTGTGATGACATATGTCATGGTCCATTGCGATGACAATGGCATGGAGCATTGGTCTAATAATTTTCATGGATTATTGTGATGACATTTGGAATGGCGCCTTGTGATGACAAGGACATGGAGCATTGTGATGACCAGGTCATTAAGTATTTTGTAGAGAGGTGTCAGGGAGCATTGTGATAACAAGGGTCACGGAGCATTGTGATGAAATGTTCATGAAGGATTGTGGATACAAAGGTAACAGAGCCTTGTGATGATGCGGGCATGGACCATTGTGATCACAAATATTATAAAGCACTGTGATGACTGGAGTCACAGAGCATTGTGATGACAGGTTTCTTGGAGCCCTGTGATGACAAGAGTCCCGGATCATTGTGTTGTCAGGTGTCTTGGAGTGTTGTGATGACAGCGGTCATTCAGCATTGTGATGATATTGGTCATGGAGCATTGTGATGAGAAGGTCATGGTGCATTGGTCTGAAAATATTCATGGATCATTGTGATGACAGGGGTCATGGAGCATTGTGATGACAAGGGCATGGAGCATGGTGATGACAAGGTCCTGGAGCATTGTGATGAGATGACCATGGAGACTGGTGATGACATGTCTCATGGAGCATTCAGATAAAAAGGGGCATGGAGCATTATGATTACAGGGTTCTTGGAGCATTGTGATGACAAGGGCATGAAGCATTGTGAGGAGAAGGCCATGGAACATTCTGATGACATGCGTCATGGAGCTTTGTGATGACAAGGGCATGGAGCATTGTGATTACAGGTGTCTTTGAGCATTGTGATGACATGTGTCATGGAGCACTGTAATGACAAGGGGCATGAAGCATTGTGATGACAGGTGTCAGGGAGCATTGTGATGACAGTTGTCAAGGAGCAATCTGATGACAAGGGCATGGAACATTGTGATGACAAGTGCATGGAGCATTGTGATGACAAGTGCATGGAGCATTGCAATTTCAAGTGCAGGGAGAATTGTGATGACAAGAGCATGTAATATTTTGATGAGAAGTGTCATGTAGCATTGTGATGACAAGGACGTGGAGGATTGTGATGACAAGGGACATGGAGCATTGTGATAACAAGGGCATGGAGCATTGTGATGACAGTGGCCATGGAGCATTATTATGACAAGGCCATGGTGCATTCTGACATAAGATATCACTTATGAAGGGAATGTAAACATGGCTACATATGAACTGAATTAGGGAAGAGAAGAAAGTCTCAGATATAGAAAACACTCTAACGCTTGCTTAAGGGGAAAGACAGGTGGGGAGATGCACAAAACAAAAGTTTGATATTAGCACAGGTAACGTTCCATAATCCAAAAACAGAAGAGACAAGCCCTACTCCTTCCTCAGTGAACGGAACTCAACATCCTTATTCCCCGCAGAGAAATATATCTGACTAGTAAGAATTTTAAAACCTATGTATTGATATGTCTCCGTAAGGGAACTAAGTGTGTCTAGAATGACATAAACATGGCAGTGAGAATCAGCTCAAACCCACTATAAAAATGAATTTCAAAACAAAACATAAAAACAGTAAAATTCTTACACAATACTTTCAGGGGTTCTGATGAAACCTGGAATGATCGTATCTACAATGACAGCTGGATGCGGCATAACGCTGGTCACTTGGGACTGAGAGGATTGGTGAGATTGGGTGAAAAATTGCAGACCCTTTAAAGCAATAATGCCTGCTACGCATTCCATGGTTCCCAACTCTCCAAGTAGAAGGGAATATCACTACAGTTATAACATGTATGGGAACCTAGAGAATGGAAATCATCTGATGGTGAAAGGTTTCTAAAACTCTACTACTTTTTTCTCTCCTTGTGCTCCAGTTTGACATTCCAACTGCTTTACTATCAATCTCCAAACTTGGAGAGTCAGGCCCTATAACCTCCTGGTTCGAACAGCTGGCAAATTGTGCAGAGGATATAAGGGAACAGAGAGAACCAATGAGAGAGTAGCTGTAGGCATTTGGACGGCCACATTTCACTCTAATTTCCCGTCATGAAGAGGAATTAACCAAAGACTCAGCCTGCCCCCCCCAGAACCAGTATAGGTACAGAAGCAAAATTGTGGATTTGCGGTCAGCTCACAAAAACGCGAGTTGAAAAATGGAACTCAGGGCCACAGCAATTCACTAACCTGCAGAGTTATAAAGGACTACTCTCTTCCAAAAATCTGTTGAGGGAAAGCCACGAGGCGGAAGTGAAAATGAGGCAGAGTGGCATGAAACAGATTTCAAGAGGTACATTGGAATCGCCTTTAAACACAGGAAAAGCATCACAACTTCGAAAATAATGGAAATGGTCATAAAGTGCATGTGGGTTTTCATGTGAATATATTCAGGAGAAAACGCATATGCCCTTTTCGGCCAAGCAAGCAAGCAGGCAATGCAAATCTGCATTACAAAGAACTATCACTTTCCACCAGCCAAAAGGGATATCCGCAAAATGTTTAAAAACCAGAGAGGCAAGACAGGCACTGGAGAACAGGGAGCCTTGTTATGCTGATGGGCGGGATGTAAATTGCCAACTGCCTCTCTGGAGGAGTGCATTGTGTTCCCTAAAACAAGTAAACAACAGAGCTACAGAGCCAAGGGCACTTCCAGTCTAGGGAATATAGCTTTGGAAAACTGAAAATTAATAAGACAGATCCACACCAAAATTCAGGGCTGCAATGATTACAAAAACCTCAACTTGGGTACACCTTAAATATCCCAGGAAAGAAAAAAATGATTCAAGAAATTGTGGTACTTACGTATGACGGAATATCCCTCAGCCATGAAATCAATGTCATAAGGCCAGTAGCAGCAAAATGAGTGGATTCAGGTACGATAATTCTAAGTGAAATAAGTCACACAGAAAAATAAAATTATCATAAGATATCAATGATGAAGATCCTGTAAACATGGCTACACATGAACAGAGTTTGGAAAGAGAAGGGAGTCTCACATTTAGAAAACACCCTTATGCCTTCTTAAGGGGGAAGGAGGGGTGGGGTGATGCATAAAACCAGAGTTTGATATTAGTACAGGTACAGTTCCAAAAACCAAATACGGAATAGACAAGATCTACACCTTCCTCAGTGAAAGGGAATCAACACCCCATATTCACCACAGAGTAATATATCTTACTAGTAAGAATCTTAAAACCTATGTATTGATATGTCTCCATAAGGGAATCAAGTGTGTCTAGACTGGCATAAAAATGGCAGTGAGAATCAGCTCATCCCACTATAAAAAGGAATTTCAAAAACAAAACAAAAAAAACAGGGAAATTCCTTAAAATTCCTTCAGGGTCTCTGATGAAACCTGGAATGACCCTATCTACCATGACAGCTGGATGTGGCATAAGGCTGGACACTTTGGACTGAGAGGATTGTTGAGATTGGGTGAGCAAATGCAGACCCTTTAAAGCAATAATGAGTGGCACCCATTCCATGGGTCCCAACTCTCCAGGTTGAAGGGAATATTACAACAGCTCTAACATGTATGGAATCCTAGAGAATGGACACACTGTGAATACGAAAGGTTTCTAAAACTCAACTAATAGTCCCTCTCCTGGTGCTCCGGTTTGACTTTCCAACTGCTTTACTATCAATCTCCCAACTTAGAGAGACAGCCCCTTTAACCTCATGTTTCTCACAGGTTGCCAATTTGGCAGAGGATGAAAGGGAAGAGGGAGAACCCATGAGAGAGTAGCTGTTAGGCATTTGGACCGGCAAATGTCACTCTAATTTTCCGGCCGAAAGAAGAATTAACCAAAGTCTAAGCCACCCACCGGACACCAGTATAAGTCCTGAACCAAAATTTGGACTTGCATTCAGTTCACAAAAAACGAGGTGAATAATGGAGCTCAGTGGCACAGCAATTCACCAAATGGCAGAGTAGTAAAGGACACCTCTCGTCCAAAACTCTGGTGAGGGAAGGTTAAGAGGCAGAGGTGAAAGCGGGGCAGAATAGCCGGAAACAGATTTCAAGAGGTATGCTGGAATCGCCTTTGAAGTACAGGAAGAGGGGCTCAACTTCGACAATGATGCACTTGGCCAAAAAGGGTGTATGAGTTTTCTCCTGAATATATTCAGGAGAAAACACATGCACGCTTTTTGGCCAAGCAAGCAAGCGGGCAATGCAAATCTGCACTACAAAGAAGTATAACTTCCCACATGTCAAAAGGGATATCCACAAAATGGGTAAAAACCAGAAAAGCAAGACAGGCCCTGGCGAACTGGGAGCCTTGTTATGCTGATGGGTGGGAGGCAAATTGCCAACGGCCTCTCTGGAGCAGTGCATTGTGTTCCCTAAAAGAAGTAAACAACAGAGCTACAGAGCCCAGGGCACTTCCAGTCTACATAATATACCTTGGGAAAACTGAAAATCAATAAGACACAGCCACCCCAATATTTAGGGGTGCACTGCTTACAAGACCCTCATCTTGGATCCACCTTAAATATCCCAGGAAAGATAAAAATGGTACAAAAATTTTTGGTACTTACGTCCGATGAAATATCCCTCAGCCATGAAATCAATGCCATAAGACATGTAGCAGCAAAATGAGTGGATTCAGGTACGATGATTCTAAGTGAAATAAGTCACACAGAAAAAGAAAGTTATCATAAGATATCACTTATACAGATCCTGTAAACATGGCTACACATGAACTGAGTTAGGAAAGAGAACAGAGTCTCACATTTAGAAAACACTCTTATGCCTGCTTAAGGGGGAAGGAGTGGTGCGGTGATGCATAAAACCCAGAGTTTTATATAAGCACAGGTACCGTTCAAAAAATCAAATATGGAATAGACAAGACCTACACCTTCCTCAGTGAAAGGGACTCAAAACCACATATTTCCCTCAGAGGAATATATTTGACTAGTAAGAATCTTATAACCTATTTATTGATATGTCTCCATGAGGGAATCAACTGTGTCTAGACTGGCATAAAGATGGCAGTGAGAATCAGCTCAAATCCATTATAAAAAGGAATTTCAGACACACAAAAAAAACAGGAAATTCTTTACAATTTCGTCATGGTCTCTGACGAAACCTGGAATGACCCTATCTACAACGACAGCTGGATTTGGCATAAGGCTGGACACTTGGGACTGAGAGTATTGGTGAGATTGGGTGAGCAAATGCAGACCCTTTAAAGCAATAATGCATGGGCCCCCTTCCATGGGTCCCAACTCTCCAGGGTGAAGGAAATATTACTACAGCTACAACATGTATGGGAAACCTAGAGAATGGACACACTGTGAACATGAATGGTCTCTAAAACTCAACAAATAGTCCCTCTGCTGGTGCTCTGGTTTGACTTTCCAACTGCTTTACTATCAATCTCCCAGGTTGCAGAGACTGCACCTTTAACCTCCTGGTTCTCACAGGTTGCCAATTTGGCAGAGGATGAAAGGGAAGAGGGAGAACCAATGAGATTGTAGCTGTTAGGCATTTGGACGGGCATATGCCATTCTAATTTCCTGGCAGGAAGAAGTATTAACCAAAGTTGCAGCCACCCACCGGGAACCAGTATAGGTCCTGAACCAAAATTTTGGACATGCTTTCAGCTCACAAAAAACGAGTTGAAAAATGGAGCTCAAGGGCACAGTAACTCACAAACTGGAAGAGTAATAAAGGACAACTATCATCCAAAAATTTGTTGAGGGAAGGCAACAGGCGGACTTGAAAGAGAGGCAGAATAGTAGGAAACAGATTTCAAGAGGTACGTTGGAATCACCTGTAAAGCACAGGAAGAGGGGCACAACTTCGACAATGATGCACTTGGCCAAAAAGGGCGTATGCATTTTCTCCTGAATATATGCAGGAGAAAACACATACGCACTTTTTAGGCTAGCAAGCAATTGGGAAATGCAAATCTGCACTAAAAAGAAGTATCACTACCCACCGGTCAAAAGGGACATCCACAAAATGTGTAAAAACCAGAAAGGCAAGACAGGCACTGGCGAACATGTAGCCTTGTTATGCTGATGAGTGGGATGTAAATTGCCAACTGCCTCACTGGAGGAGTGTATTGTGTTCCCTAAAACAAGTAAACAACAGAGCTACAGAGCCAAGGGCACTTCCAGTCTAGGGAATATACCTTGTGAAAACTGAAAATCAGTAAGATAGTGCCACCCCCAAATTTAGGGCTGCACTGCTTAAAAGAACCTCAACTTGGGTACACCTGAAATATCCCAGGAAAGATAAAAATGGTTCAAAAAATTGTGGTACTAACGTACGATGGAATATCCCTCAGCCATGAAATCAATGTCATAAGACCAGTTGCAGCAAAATGAGTGGATTCAGGTACGATGATTCTAAGTGAAATAAGTCACACAGAAAAAGAAGCTTATCATAAGATATCACTTATGAAGATCCTGTAAACATGGCTACACATGAACTGAGTTAGGAAAGAGTACAGAGTCTCACATTTAGAAAACACTCTTATGCCTGTTTAAGCGGGAAGGAGAGGTGGGGTGATACATAAAACCACAGTTTGATATAAGCACAGGTACTGTTCCAAAAACCAAATATGGAATAGACAAGACCTCACTATACCTTCCTCAGTGAAAGAGATTCAAAACCCCATATTTCCCGCAGAGGATTATATCTGACTAGTAAGAATCTTAAAACCTCTGTATTGATATGTCTCCGTAAGGGAATCAAGTGTGTCTAGACTGGCATAAACATGGCAGCGAGAATCAGCTCAAACCCACAATAAAAAGGAATTTCAAAAACAAAACAAAAAAACAGGGAAATTCTTTACAATTCCTTCAGGGTCTCTGATGAAACGTGGAATGACCCTGTCTACAATGACAGCTGGATGTGGCATAAGGCTGGACACTTGGGACTGAGATGCTTGGTGAGATTGGGTGAGCAAATGCAGACCCTTTAAAGCAATAATGCATGGCACGCATTCCATGGGTCCCAACTCTCCAGGTTGAAGGGAATATTACTACAGATATAACATGTATGGGAAAGCTAGAGAATGGACACACTGTGAATACGAAAGGTTTCTAAAACTCAACGAATAGTCCCTCTCCTGGTGCTCCAGTTTGACTTTCCAACTGCTTTACTATCAATCTCCCAACTTGGAGAGACAGCCCCTTTAACCTCCTGGTTCTCACAGGTTGCCAATTTGGCAGAGGATGAAAGGGAAGAGGGAGAACCAATGAGAGAGTAGCTGTTAGGCATTTGGATAGGCATATATCACTCTAAATTCCCGGCAGGAAGAAGAATTAACCAAAGTCTCAGCCACTTACCGGGAACCAATATAGGTCCTGAACCAAAATTTTGGACATGCGTTCAGCTCACAAAAAAAGAGTTGAAAAATGGAGCTCAAGGGCAGAGCAATTCACAAACTGGCAGAGTAATAAAGGACAAATATCATTCAAAAATCTGTTGAGGGAAGGCAACGTTGTGGACTAGAAAGCGAGGCAGAATAGCAGGAAACAGATTTCAGGAGGTGCGTTGGAATCGCCTTTAAAGCACAGGAAGAGGGGCACAACATCGACAGTGATGCACTTGGCCAAAAAGGGCGTATGCGATTTCTCCTGAATATATTCAGGAGAAATTGCATACGCCCTTTTTGGCCAAGCAAGAAAGCGGGCAATGCAAATCTGCACTACAAAGAAGTATCCCTTCCCACTGGTCAAAAGGGACATCGGCAAAATGTGTAAAAACCAGAAAGGCAAGACAGGCCCTGGAGTACAGGGAGCCTTGTTATGCTGAAGGAAGGCATGTAAATTGCCAACTGCCTCTCTGGAGGAGTGCATTGTGTTCCCTAAAACAAGTAAACAACAGAGCTACAGAGCCAAAGGCACTTCCAGGCTAGGGAATATACCTTGGGAAAACTTAAAATCAATAAGACAGAGACACCACAAAATTTAGGGCTGCACTGCTTACAAGAACCTCAACTTGGGTACACCTTAAATATTCCAGGAAAGATAAAAATGGTTCAAAAAATTGTGGTATTTACGTACGATGGAATATCCCGCAGCCATGAAATCAATGTCATAAGACCAGTAGCAGCAAAATGAATGGATTCAGGTACGATGATTCTAAGTGAAATAAGTCACACAGAAAAAGAAATTTATCATAAGATATCACTTATGAAAATCCTGTAAACATGGCTACACATGAACTGAGTTAGGAAAGAGAACAGAGTCTCATATTTAGGAAACACTCTTATGCCTGCTTAAGGGGGAAGGAGAGTTGGGGTGTTGCATAAAACCAGAGTTTGATATATGTACAGGCACCATTCCAGAAACCAAATACAGAATAGACAAGATCTACACCTTCCTCCATGAAAGGGAATCAAGACCGTATACTTCCCTCAGAGGAATATATCTGAATAGTAAGATTCTTAAAACCTATGTATTGATATGTCTCCGTAAGAACACAAGTGTGTCTAGACTGGCATAAACACGGCAGTGAGAATCAGCTCAAACCCACTATAAAAACAATTTCAAAAACAAAACGACAAAACAGGGAAATTCTTTACAATTCCTTCATGGTCCCTGCTGAAACCTGGAATGACCCTGTGTACAACGATAGCTGCATGTGGCATAAGGCTGGACAGTTGGGACTGAGAGGACTGGTACATTTGGGTTAGCAAATACAGACCCTTTAAAGCAATAATGTGAGGCACCCATTCCATGGTTCCCAACTCTCCATGTTGAAGGGAATATTACTACAGCTATAACATATTCAGGAAACCAAGATAATGGACACACAGTGTTTACTAAGGTTACTAAAACCCAACTAATGGTCCCTCTCCTGGTACTCCGGTTTGACTTTCCAACTGCTTTACTATCAATCTCCCACCTTGGAGAGACAGCCCATTTAACCTCCTGGTTCGCACAGGTTGCCAATTTGGAAGAGGATGAAAGGGAAAAGGGGGAACCAATGAAAGAGTAGCTCTTAGGCATTTGGACGGGCACATTTCACTCTAATTGCCCGGTAGGAAGAAGAATTAACCAAATTCTCAGCCACCCGCCATGAACAAGTATAGGTCCTGAACAAAAATTTTGGACTTGCGGTCAGCTCACAAAAAACGAGTTGAAAAATGGAGCTCAGGGGCACAGCAATTCAAAAAACTGGCAGAGTAATAAAGGACAACTTTCGTCCAAAAAATCTTTTAAGGGAAGGCAACGAGGCGGCCTTCAAAGCGAGGCAGAATAGCAGGAAACAGATTTCAAGTGGTTCGTTGCAATCACCTGTAAAGCACAGGAAGAGGGGCACAACTTCGACAATGATGCACTTGTCCAAAAATGGCGTATGCGTTTTCTCCTGAATATATTCAGGAGAAAATGCATACGCCCTTTTTGGCCAAGCAAGCAAGCTGCAATGAAAATCTGCACTACAAAGAAGTATCCCTTCCACCGGGTCAAAAGGGACATCCACAAAATGTGTAAAAACCAGAAAGGGAAGACAGGCCCTGGAGGTCAGGGAGCCTAGTTATGCTGATGGGCGAGATGTAAGTTGCCAACTGCCTCTCTGGAGGAGTGCATTGTGTTCCCTAAAACAAGTAAACAACAGAGCTACAGAGCCAAGGGCACTGCCAGTCTAGGGAATATACCTTGGGAAAACTGAAAATCAATAAGACAGAGCTTCCCTAAAATTTAGCGCTGCACTGCTTACAAGAACATCAACTTGGGTACACCTTAAGTGTCCCAGGAAAGACAAAAATGGTTCAAGATATTGTGGTACTTACGTACGATGGAATATCGCTCAGCCATGAAATCAATGACATAAGGCCAGTAGTAGCAAAATGAGTGGATTCAGGTACAATGATTCTAAGTGAAATAAGTCACACAGAGAAAGAAACTTATCATAAGATATCACTTATGAAGGTCCTGTAAACATGGCTACACATGAACTGAGTTATGAAAGAATAAAGAGTAACTAATCTTATCATAAGATATCACTCATAGTGGGAATGTACACATGACTACACATGAACTGAATGACAAACACAACAGATTCATACATTTAGAAAACATCTTCTGCCTGCTTAATGGGAAAGCCGTGGTGGGGTGATTCATAAAACAACAGTTTTATATTAGAACAGATACTATTATATAAACCATGTATATAATAGACACCACCTACTCCCGGCACAATGAACTGGACTCAACACCCCCTATTCATTGCAGAGGAATATGTCTGACTCTATGTAATTTAAAACATATGTATTCTCATGTCTCCATAAAGGAATAATGTGTGTGTATAACGGCATGAACATAGCACTGAAATTCATGTAAACCCTCTTATAAAAATAAATTTCAAAAGCAAAATGCAAAAACAGATAGAAAGTCTTAAAAACTACGTTCAGGGCCTGTGATGCAAGCTAGATTGACCACCTTTACACCCACAGCTGGATGAGACATAAGACTGGACACTTGGGGCTGACAAGATTGCTGAGGTTGTGTGAACAAAAGAACACCACTTAGAGCAATACTGTGTGCTACCCATTCTAGTGGTCCCAACTCTCCAGGTTTAAGGGAATCTTCCTCCAGTTAAAACATGCATGGGAAACCCAGTGGATCGTACACTGTGTGATTGGGAAAGTATTCTAAAAGGTACCTCATTTTTCCTTTTGTCGTGCTCTGCTTCGCCATTCCATCTGCATTACTCAAAATATCCCCACTTGGAGTGTCAGCGCCTTTACCCTCCCGTTATGCACAGTTTGCAAATTGTGCAGAGGATGAACAGGAAGAGGGGAAATAAATGAGAGATTAGCTGTAGGTGTTTGGATGGGCACATGTCACTCTAGTTTCCCATCAGGAAGAAGAATTAACCAAAGGCTCAGCCTGAAGCCCCGGAACCAGACTAGTGCCTAAAGCCATCCTGCGGTATTGCAGCCAGCTCTCAAATAGGCGAGTTGAAAAATGGAAATCAGGGGCACAGCAATTGTCAAACTTGCAGAGTTATAAAGGACAACTATCATCCAGAAATATATTGAGGAAAGGCAGTGAAAAGGATTTGAATGCAAGGCAGAATTGAAGGAAACAGATTTCAAGAGGTAGATTGGAGTCGTCTTTAAAGCACATGAAAAGCGACAGAATTTCGACAATGTTGCCCTTGGCTGAAAAGGGAGTATGTGTATTTTCTTGAATATATTCGGGAAAAAATGCATACGCCCTTTTTGGCCAAGCAAGCCATCAGGCATTGCAAATCCACACTACATTGAAGTGTCCCTTACCTCCAGTCAAAAGGGCCATCCACAAATAGTGTAAGAACCACAAATGCAGGACAGGCCATTGAGATAAGGGAGCATGGTTACGCCGATGGACCAGATGTAAATTGCCAACAGCCTCTCTGGAGAACTGTATGTTGTTTTCTAAAACAGAGCTACAGAGCATAGCACACTTCCACTCATGGGCGTGTATTTTGGGAAAACTAAAAATCCACAACACACAGCCAGCCCAAACTTTAGGGCTGCTCTGTTTACAAGAACCTCGACTTCGGTACACTTTATATATCCCAGGAAAGGAAAAAAAAATGGATATAGATGTTGTGGTACTTATATACAAAGGAATGTCACTCAGACATAAAATCAATGTCATAAGGCCAATAGCAGCATAATGAGTGGCTTTAGGTACGATGATGCTAAGTGAAATGAGCCACAAAGAAAAAGAAACTTATTGTAATATATCACTTATAGAGGAAATGTAAACATGGCTACACATGAACTGAATTTCAAAAGAGAACAGAGTTACACATTTAGAAAACACACTTATGCATCCTTAAGGGGAAAGGTGACGTGGGGTGATGTGTAAAAGCAGAGTTTGAAATTAGCACAGATCCCATTCCATATACCAAATAGGTAATAGACAAGACCTACTCCTTTCTCAGTGAACTGGACACAAAACACCCTATTCACTGAAGAGGAATATATCTGACTGGTAATAACCTTGAAACCTATGTATTTATATGTCTCCATAATGGAATCAAGTGTATGTAGATTGGCATAAACACAGATCAATGGAACATGACAGAAAGCCCAGAGATAAACCTACATACCTATGGCTATCTCATCTATGACAAAGGAGCTAAGGATATACAATGGAGAAAAGACAGTCTCTTCAGTAATTGGTGGTGGAAAAACTGGACCCCTACACATAAAAGAATGAAATTAGAACACTCCATAACACCATACACAAAAATAAACTCTAAATTGATTAGAGATCTAAATATAAGACCAGACACTATAAAACACTTAGAGGAAACCATAGGCAGAACACTCTATGACATAAATCACAGCAAGATCCTTTTGGACCCACCTCCTAGAGAAATGGAAATAAAAACAGAAATCAACAAATGGGACCTAATGAAACTTAAAAGCTTTTACACAGTACAGGAAAACATAAACAAGATGCAAAAACAACTCTCAGAATGGGAGAAAATATTTTCAAATGAAGCAATTGACAAAGGATTAATCTCCAAACTTTACAAGCACCTCATGTAGCTCAATATCACAAAAACAAACAACCCAATCCAAAAACGGGCAGAAGACCTAATAGACATTTCTCCAAAGAAGATATACAGATTACCAAGAAACACATGAAAGGATGCTGAATATCACTAATCATTAGAGAAATGCAAATCAAAACTACTGTGAGGTATCACCTCACAGCAATCAGAGTGGCAATCATCAAAAAAAATCTACAAAACAATAAATGCTGGAGAGGCCTTTATTGGAGAAAAGGGAACACACTTGCACTGTGGGTGGGAATGTAAATTGATATGGGCACTAGGGAGAACAGTACGGAGGTTCCTTTAAATAACTAACAATAGAAGTACCATACGACACAACAATCCAAGTAATGGGCATTTGCCTTGCGAAAACCATAATTCAAAAAGAGTTATGTACAAAAATGTTCATTGCAGCTCTATTTGCATTAGCCAGGACATGGAAGCAACCTAAGTGTCCATCGACAGATGAATGGATAAAGAAGATCTGGCACATATATACAATCAAATATTACTCAACCATAAAAAGAAGCAAAACTGAGTTATTTGTACTGTGGTGGATGGACTTAGAATCTGTCCTACACAGTGAAGTAAGTCAGAAAGGGAAAAACAAATACTGTATGTTAACAGAGATATATGGAATCTAATGAAGAAAAAAAAAAAAACATTTTGAAGAACCTAGTGGTAGGAGAGGATTAAGGACACAGACATAGAGAAAGGACTTGAGGACACCGGAAGGGGGATGGGTAAGCTGGGACGAAGTGAGAGAGTGGCATGGACATAAATATATGACCAAATGTAACACCGATAGCTACTGGGAAACAGCCACATAGAACAGGGAGATCAGCTCGGTGCTTTGTGACCACATAAATGGGTGGGATATGGAGTGTGGGAGGGAGATGCAAGAGGGAGGGGATCTGGTGATATTTGTATATGTATAGCTGATTCACTTTGTTATACAGCAGAAACGAACACTCCATTGTAAAGCAATTATACTCCAATAAA
Organism: Mesoplodon mirus; assembly: GCF_964341445.2. Lineage (NCBI taxonomy): Eukaryota > Metazoa > Chordata > Mammalia > Artiodactyla > Ziphiidae > Mesoplodon > Mesoplodon mirus. The sequence continues at coordinate 460,070 of NW_028295486.1, forward strand.
CGTGTAAAAGGAAAAAAAAAAAAAGAAAGCCCAAGGATAAACCTACACACCTATGTTCAACTAATGTATGACAAAGGAGGCAAGACTATACAATGGAGATAAGACAGTCTCTTCAATCATTGGTGCTGGGAAATACGGACAGCTACATGTAAAAGAATGAAATTAGAACACTCCCCAACACCATACCTAAAGATATATTCAAAATGGATTAGAGACCTTAATGTAAGACCTGACAGTATAAAACTCTGAGAGGAAAACTTACGAAGGATACTCTGACGTAAATCACAGCAAGATCTTTTTTGATCCACCTCCTATAGTAATGAAATAAAAAAGAAAAGTAAACAGATGGGACCTAATGAAACGTAAAAGCTTTTGCAAAGCAAAGGAAACTACAAACAAGACGAAAAGACAACCCTCAGAATGGCAGAAAATATTTGCAAACGAATCAATGGACAAATGATTAATCTCCAATATATATAAACAGCTCATGCAGGTCAATATTAATAAAACAAACAACCCAATACAAAAATGAAAGATCTAAATAGACATTTCTTCCAAGAAGACATAGAAATGGCCAGTACGCACATGAAAATCTGCTCAACATCACTAATTATTAGAGAAATGGAAATCGAAACTACAATGAGGTATCACGTCACACCTGTTAGAATGGGCATCATCAGAAAATCTACAAACAACAAATGCTGGAGAGGGTGTGGAGAAAAGGAACCTTATTCCACTATTGTTGGGAATGTAAATCAATACAGTCTCTATGGAGAACAGTATGGAGGTTCCTTAAAAAACTAAAAATAGAATTACCATATAATCCAGCAATCCCACTACTGGGCATATACCCAGAGAAAACCATAAATCAAAAAGACACATTCACCACAATGTTCACTGCAGCACTATTTACAATAGCCAGGTAATGAAAGCAACCTAAGTGCCCACAGACAGATGAATGGATAAAGACCTGGTACATATATACAACGGATTATTACTCAGCCATACATAGGAATGAAATTGGGTCATTTGTAGAGACCTTGATGGATCTAGAGACTGTCATACAGAGTGAAGTATGTCAGAAAGAGATATACAAATATTGTATATTAATACATATATGTGGAACCTAGAAAAATGGTACAGATGAACTGGTGTGCATGGCAGAGATAGAGACAAAGATGTAGAGAACAAACATATGGACACCAAGGAGTTAACGCCATGTGAGGGTGGTGGTGGGATGAATTGGGAGCCTGGGATTCACATGTGCACACTTATATGTATAAAATAGATATCCAATAACAACCTGCTGTATAAAAGAAATAAATTTAAAAAAAATAAAAATAAATAAATAACATTTAATAAATAAAACAGAAAAACAACTTTTTCCCTTCACATAGACGTCTTTATATTGATGCATTATTTCCATGTTTATATCTCCAAATTAAAAAAAAAGAGGAATAAATAAAATCTAACTTGAAGCAAAAAGAAAAAAAGAAAAAAAAACAGAACTCACCAGTTATAGAGAGGAAAATCGTATCAGGAAACTTGCTCCAGTGGTAAAAAATTCTTAAGTTGGTCAGAGGTGGGAAATCGTCTCCCATGCACTCAGCAGCGCTCCCCCCCCACAAGGAGCATCCTCATTGCAAAGCTGGGGGACTGTGTCGAGGCGTTTGTGAGTAAATGTGAGCTGAGCCCCAGTCCTGCTGCAGCTGAACTCTTCCCACCCTTTCCAGGTAAAACACCTGAATATGTACAAGCACTTGCAAGCCTAGAGGAAGGGCTGTGGAGCCACACTAGCGAGAGCACACAGGCCGACTTGGTGCCTGCAGGCCAGCCAGGATGGTCCTGGCCCCAGATGCTCTTCTGGAATCTTTCCATTTCCCTGCCTGAGATACCCCTCCTGCCACGGCCCCCACTGTTTTTTAATTCCTCACTTCTGCCTGGGGAGAAATTCCAGTGGCAGGTATGGGTGACACATCCTCTTCTTTAGCAGGTGGCAGCCTGGCAACTCCTGCAGAAAGTCCATCAGAGCCCCACTCACACTGGGCCACCCACAAAGCCACGGCCCCTCACTCCCTCCCACCACCCCAGCCCCGACACTGCTGACGGGGCAGAGAATATGGCGTCAGGCACAGCTACAGGGGCTCTTGCTGACTGGAGAGGTGTTTATATTGACCTCAACCCAGGCACACCTGTGGGTGGGGGGCTGGCAGGCAGTGTCAGGCTGCCCAAGTCAGCCAATCCTCACCCCTCAGGGGCTCACAGTTGCAGATAATGAACCTTGCTAAACGGGTCAGTCCCAAGGAACAGGTGTGGGCTCTTGAGAGTCAGGATAGACAAGGGGCTGCAGCTGCGGCTTGTTTTCTTATCATTTTATCTGGTCCATGAGTGGAAAACAACTTCAAGAAGACCCTATCCTAATGAGAGGAACCCAGGAGTCAGGGAGAGGAGTGATGGTGGTTGGAGACAGAGGCCTGGTGCCCTGGCTGCAGTGGAAGTGTCTGGAAGACCAGGCAGAGAGAGGCTGCACGGAGTGATAGCCAGGGTCACAGACCTGTCAGAGCTGCTGTTTGTTAGTTCAAGTCCTGCTCTGAGGTGTTCTGTGTCAGCTGTGAGCGACAGGTGAGCTGGGGGTTCTCTGCAAGGTGGGCTATGTGCACAGATCCTGTGTGTCCAGCCCTGCTGGGGTACCTGCCCAGGGGAGTTCCGTATCTTGGGAAGGGCCTGACTATGAGAGCCCCATGGGCTGCTGGGTAGTTGCACAGGTGAGCTCCATACCCTGGGAGGGACTTGAACACGAGAGCCCCGTGGGCTGTGGGGTGCAGGATGCAGCCCAGGTGAACTCCATATCCTGGGATTGGCCTGACCACGAGAGCCCTATGGGCTGCTGGAGACCTGGTAAAGGATATCAGGACAGTCAGTGAAGCCACCGAGGATATACATCCAGTAGCTCCTATTTCCTACACCCTGCTGCTCATTCTACCATCCACCAGGCCATGGCATTCTGTATTACACTTCAATGATGCCTTCTTCTGTATTCCATTCATCTCAGAGTCACAAGAATTTTTGGCTTGTGTGTGGCAGGACACAACATGCAACACAAGCAATAATGCTGGACCGTCCTGCCCCAATGGTTCAAAAATCCCCACATCATCATTGGGGAAATGTCCTCTAAAGACCTAAAAGTTCTACCTCTGTAAAAGGGAACCCTCCTTCAATATGCAGATGACATTCTGATCGCCAGGCCTACTAAAGACGCCTCTGAACTACCTAGCCAAAAAAGGATAAAAGGTGTCCAAGAAAAAGGCTCAGATACCCCAGGCTCAGGTGACATGCCTGGGCTTCATTCTCACAGATATTCGGAGAAACACATCCCAGGATAGGGAAGAAGCCATTTGCAGCCTCACCTCTTCTAAAACTAGAAGATAGCTTAGGGGTTCCTGGGGAGGCCAAGGTTTTCTGCATCTGGATCCCTAACTACAGTCTAATAGCTGGGCCTCTACATGAAACACTGACACGAAAAGATGATGATCCTTTTGTATAGAATCCAGAAGCAGCCTTTCAAGAATGGAAAGAGCAGTCAATTCATACCCTTGCCCAGGAACTCCTTAATTTAGCTAAACTGTTTGACCTTTACATACCCGGTCAAAGGTTAATTGCCCTTGGAGCCTTATTGCAAAACCTGGGACCACTTGAAATGGAGCAACACAAGAATGCCCTTCAGGTATGATAAACTATGGTCACCAAGGGCTTTGCCCACCGACTCATCAGGTCAGGATACTGGGGTATCTAAAAAGCTAGAAATCAGCAGCCCACAAGGCCAGCTCCCTCCTAAGGAAAAGGACCCCACGTCGTGATCCTAACCACCCATCATGCCCTGAAGTTGCAGGGTTCGCTCTGTGGACACACTGACCTCGAGTGAGGAGGCCTTCCAACTCCAACCTCCAGAGAGACAAATGGGGCAACGGGCCCCCAAGATGACTCGTGTGATCATCACTTGACCTGGAGTTTCTCTCAGAAAACAAGAAGACTGTGCCCCGAAAGAGCAGACTACTGCTTGCAGGACTTACTGCACCCAGAGGGGAGCTAATAAGCTTGGCGGGGGAAACGTATATCACACTTTCACCATAGAAAACCCTACAGACACCGCGGTGATGGTGGCCAATATGACCGGCTGGACTGCTGGCTACTTCTAAAGGCCGTTGACTCAGTAGACGTCATGGTCCTGGATCACCACTGACCCTGGACTGTCTGGGTGTTGCGTGGGCAGGGTTCTGACACATGGTGCTGTTTGTACATTTATTCAGGGACCTAATTAAAGAAAGCACAGACTACTGGTCAGAGCATCTAGGCTGGCAAAAACCGTCAGCCTAAGGTCGCCGAACAAATGTGGGGTGGGGTGAAACCTGCCACCTCAGCATCACTGCACATCTCTTTCCTGGACCCTTAAAGGTCATTAGAATCTATAACACTTCCAATGCTGGTGCTCAGGCGGACGAGAAGTGAGGCAGGAGGCCTTGGGACAATCAACCTCACCTGGAGGCTGGTGGGGAAACGTTTTGCCCCTCCCCCCAGGTATCAGGGCTCCCACCACAGCATGAAGCAGTTACAAAAGAGGGGTCTGCACCCTCAACACCACAGGAATGAGGAAGGAACCAAAAGCAGAGGAGGGGTTCGTCTCTGGCAACGTTCATTAAAAATTCCTGGGAGATAAAAATAAAATCTGGGCAATAAAATAAAGTCTAACCTGTTTTTCCTATGTGCTTTGTCTAATTTCACGTGCTCCTAAGGTTCCGCATGCATAGGTCCCACACCCGGCACTTCAGACCCGATTTCCTAGTGCAGAATGGCTGGGTCGACACCTCAGCTAGCAGGGTCCCATGCAGACTCCACGGCATAGAGCCTGAGCTGCAGCCAACCCAGCCCTCGAGAGCTCCATCCCCTCCCTCCCACTGACTCTGCCGGGATCCCTACAAAGCAGCCCAACCCACAGCCCGTGGGGGACTGCACGCTCTCACCTCGCCATTCTGTTTTCAAAATAATTTTTCCTTTGCTTCTGAAGCAAACTCAGTCTTGATCTCTTGGCTCCAATGACACTGGGCACGGGGAATCCTGTTGGGGTCCACTCTGGAGGATCAGTAACAGAAATTGAGAACATTGTAACTTCAATGAACAGATGTGTGAGCCAAACTGTAGTTAACATAGAGCAGTGTATAATGCTCGGGTAAAATAAGATTTTTCTAAGACTTACATTTGATATTTCCATCACTTTACTATAAGCAAGTTCAGTGAAGACGTCTGTCTTATTTGTCAGGTCAACATTAGAGAAATGAAGTGATTTATTTCCATGGATGTACATCGAATACCCTTGGCTGAAACTTCAATCTTGTTTTGAATGCTTTTCCATTGAAAAGGATACCTCTCTTTCAGCTCCCCCATTTCTGAGAAGTATAAAATCTTATAATTTATTATTACCAAAGGGGATAGGTAGGAGAAGGGATAAATTAACAGTTTGGGATTAACACATACACACTGCTATGTATAAAATAGATGATCAACAAGGAACTACTGTATAGCACAGGGAACAACACTGAATATTTTGCAATAACCTATAAGGGGAAATAATCTGAAAAAGAATAGATATTTTTATTGACATCATCTATCAATGACAGATAAAATGTAACCTAAGCAAGGCCCATGGTGAACGCTTCTGACCCTGAAGATTTCAATCATCTAAAGTTTGGGCTCTGCCTATTTCCCAAGGCCTTTAATGGACATACGTGTAGCTGTAGCTTAAAAATTCCCCAGTTTGGGGTACGGGGAGGCACTGATTTGGAAAAATCCCTGGTGTTCTCCTTCCATGCACGGGACCCTTCCTACAGATAAAACATGCCTGTCACACCTAGAGGATGGTACACCGTTTGATCGGAGAGAGTTTGGAAAAGGCACCTCATCTCCTCATCGCCTGGTGCTCGGGTTCACCCCTCCAGCATATTTCCTAACAATCTCCTCACTTGGGGATATCAGCACCGTCAACATCCTGTTGCACACAGTTTGGAATGTGTCCAGAGGATGAAGCGGAAGGATGAGAAATATTTAGAGACAAGTCTTAGTTGTTTGGACAGGCACATGCCACTCTAATTTCCAATCTGGAAGACAAATTCATCAAAGGCTAGAATTGCCCACGGAAACAGAATAGGTCTAGAGGAAATCCCGCTCTTTTGTGTCCAGTTTCCAAAAACACAAGTTGAAAAATGGAACTCAGGGGCACTAAAATTCATGAAAATGCAGAGTTGAAAATATCTATTGTTGAAAAATGTCTTGAGGTAAGTCACAGAAAAGGACTTGTAAGCAAGCGGGTGTGGCAGGAAACAGATTTGAAGAGGTAGAAAGGACTCCCCATTAAAGCACAAGAAAAGGGGCTGAACATCGCCAATGATGCACTTGGCCCAAAAGGGCGTATGCATTTTTTTCTGAATATATTCAAGTAAAGGCCATACACACTTTTTATCCAACCAAACAGGTGGGCACTGGAAATCAATACTACAAAATGTATCACTTCACATCAGTCAGAAGGGCCATCCACATAAAGTGTAAACACCAGAAATGCAGGACAGGGCGAGGAGAAAAGGGAGCCCTGTGAGGCTGATAGTGGAAATGTAATTTGCCAACGGCCACTCTGGAGAAGTGTATTGTGTTTGCTAAAACATCTAAAAGATGAGCTACAGAGCATAGTGCACTTGCACTCATGGGCGTATACCTTGGGAAAAACAAAAATGGACAGAAAACAGGCACCCCAACGTTTATCACCTCTCTGATAAAAAGGGCCTCCACTTGGATATAACCTACATGTCCCTGGAAGGATAAAATGGATAAAAGAGATGGGGTACTTATGTAGAGTGGAATATTACTCATCCCGAAATCAATGAAATAAGGCCAGTGGGAACAACTCTGGAGGAGTTACATACGATCATTCTAAGTGACATATGTCAGAAAGAAAAAGACACATATCATAAGATGTCACTTAAAGGTGGAATCAAACATGGCTACACATGAAATAAACTACAAAACAGAAACATAGTCAAATATGTAGAAAATAGACATAAGGCTGCTAAATGGGAAAGGTGGGGAATGGTGAGGTATTATCCACGAGGTTGAAATTAGCAAATATACCATTCCAAGTACCAAATTGAATAACTGACAAGGCCTACACGGTACATCAAAGAACTGCACTCAGCCCACTCAAGTCACTGGACAATAATACATATGACTCGTAAGCATCTGAAAAATAATTTCTTGTTGTCTCACAGTACATGAATCAAGTGGATGTACAGCAGCAAAAAACAGAGCTTTGAAAATCAGCTGTAACCAATATAAAAATAAATTTAAAAATATTTATAAAAACGGTGAGACAGACAAAAATTCTTACAACTTTTGTTGAAGGGCTACGATGTAACATGGATTGAACACATGTAGACCCACAGCAGGATGATATATAAGGCTGGAAGCTATGCATGCTAAGAGATGTTAGAGAGGCTGGGTGAGGAAATGCAGACCTTTTAAAGTAATACTGCCTGGTACCCATTCCATGGGTCCCAAATCGGCAGGTTCAAGGGAATCTTCTGACAGCAAAAACATGCCTGCGAAACCGAGATGAATGTACAACATGTGCTCAGGAAAGGTATCTAAAATGCACCTCATTTTTGATCTCCTGGTGCTGGGGTTCGCCATTCCAGCCACATTATTAACAATATCCCCTCTTGGAGAATCAGCACCTTTAACCTCCTGTTTCACACAGTTTGCAATCTGTGCAGAGGATAAATGGTAAGGGGGGATCCAATGAGAGATAAGCTGCAGGAGTTTTGACAGGCACGTGTCACTCTAATTTCCCATTAGGAACAAGAATTAACCAAAGGCTCAGCCTGCCTCCTCAGAACCAGAATAGGGCCAGAAGCAATCCAATGGTTTGGTGGCGAGCTCACAATAAAAGCGAGTTGTAAAATGGAGCTCAGGAGCAGACAATTCAAAGACCTGCAAAGATATAAATGATAACCAACGTCCAAAAATATATTCAGGTAAGGCAACGAAGAGGATCTGAATGAGAGGCAGAATTACAGGAAACAGATTTCAAAAGGTAGATTGTACTCACATTTAAAGCATATGAAAAGCAGCAGAATTTCTAAAATGATGCAATTGGGCAAAAGTGTGTATGCCTTTTTTTCGTGAATATCTTCAGGATAAAAAAAACATACAAAGTTTTTGGCCAACCAAGCAAGCGGGAAATGCAAATCCGCACAACAAAGAAGTCTCAATTTCCACTGCTCAGAAAGGCCATCCAAAAAATGTGTACAAACCAGAAATGCTGGAGAGGCCATGGAGAACAGGGAGCCTAGTCACGCTGATGGGTGGTGTATAAATATCCAAGAGCCACTCTGAAGAAGTGTATGCTGTTTCCTAAAACATTTAAATACAAAACCCCCGAGCAAAGGGGACTTCAACTCATGGACATATAACTTGGGAAGACTAAATATCTACGAGACACAGGCACCCCAAAGTTTAGGTCTGCTCTGCATACAAGAACCTCAACTTCGGTACACCTAAAATATCCCAGGAAAAAGACAAATGCATAAATTACTTGTGGTAATTTTGTACAACGGAATATCACTCAGACGTGAAATCAATGTCATAAGGCCAGTAGCAGCATAAAGAGTGGATTTAGGTATGATGATTCTAAGTGAAATTATTCACACAGAAAAAGAATCTATTCATAAGATATCACTTACAGAGGGAATGTCAACATCAAAACACATGAACTGAATTAAGAAAGAGAACAGAGTCTCACATTTAGAAACCACTCTTATGCCTGTTTAATGGGAAAGGAGAGGTGGGGTGATGCATAAAACCAGAGTTTGATATTAGCACAGGTACCATTCCATAAACCAAATAGAGAATAGACGAGACCTACCCCTCCCTCAGTGAACGGGACTCAAACCCCCTATTCCCCGCAGAGAATATATCTGACTAGTGAGAATCTTAAAACCTATGTATTGATATGTCTTCATAAGGGAATCAAGTGTGTCTAGACTGGCATAAACACGTCAGTGAAAATCAGCTCAAACCCATTATAAAAATGAATTTCAAAAACAAAAAAAAAACAGCGAAATTCTTACACAATTCCTTCAGGGGTTCTGATGAAACCTAGAATGACCCTATCTGCAAAGACAGCTGGATGAGACATAAGGCTGGACACTTGGGACTGAGAGGACTGGTGAGATTGGGAGAGAAAATGCAGACCCTTTAAAGTAGTAATGCATGCCACAATTCCATGGATCCCAAATCTCCAGGTAGTAGGGAATATCACTACAGTTATAACATGTAAGGGAAACCTAGAGAATGGACACCCTGTGATGGTGAAAGGTTTCTAAAAATCTCCTAATTTTTCCTATCCTTGTGCTCCAGTTTGGCATTCCATCTGCTTTACTATCAATCTCCCAACTTAGGAGAGCCAGCCCCTATAACCTCCTGGTTCGCACAGTTTGCTAATTGTGCAGAGGATGAAAGGGAAGAGGGAGAACCAATCAGAGAGTAGATGTAGGCATTTGGACGGGCACATGTCACTCTAAATTCCCGTCAGGAAGAAGAATTAACCAAAGCCTTAGCCACCTGCAGGGAACAGTATAGCCACCCCTGGAACAAGTATAGGTCCTGAAGCAAAATTGTGGATTTGCAGTCAGCTCCCAAAAATGGGATTTGAAAATTGGAGCTCACGGGCACAGCAATTCACAAACCTACAGTTATAAAGGACTACTGTCTTCCAAAAATCTATTGAGGGAAGGAAACGAAGCTGATTTGAAAATGAGGCAGAATTACACAAAACATATTTCAAGAGGTAAATTGGAATCGCTTTAAAGCACAGGAAAAGCATCACAACTTCGACAATGATGCACTTGGCCAAAAAGGGCGTATGCGTTTTCTCCTGAATATATTCAGGAGAAAACGCATACGACCTTTTTGGACAATCAAGCAAGTGCGCAATGCATATCCACACTACAAAGTATTGTCACTTCCCACGGGTCAAAAGGGACATCCGAAAATCTGTAAAAACCAGAAAGGCAAGAGGGAGATGCAAAGGGCATGAAGCAATATGATCCAAAGTGTCATGAAGGATTGTGATGACAAGTGCATGGAGCATTGTGATGACAAGATTATGTAGCATATTGCTGACAAAGGCATGGAGCATTGTGATGACAAGGTTCATGGAGAACTGTGATGACAATCGTCACGGAGCATTGTGATTACAGGGGTCATGGAGCATTGGGATGACAAGGGCATGGAGCATTTTGATGACAAGAGTCCCGGATCATTGTGTTGTCAGTGTTCATGGATCGTTGTGATGACAGGAGTCATGGAGCATTGTGAGACAGGGGTGATGGAGCATTGTGATGAGAAGGTCAAAGAGCATGGGGCTGAAAACGTTCATGGAGTATTGTGATGACAGGGGCCATGGAGGCTTGTGATGACAAGGTACTGGAGCATTGTGATGAGAAGACCATGGAGACTTGTGATGACAAGTCTCATGGAATATTCTGATGAAAAGGGGCATGGAGCATTGTGATTACAGGGGTCTTGGGGCATTGTGATGACAAGGGCATGGAGCATTGGGATGAGATGGCTATGGAACGTTCTGATGACATGCATCATGGAGCTTTGTGATGACAAGGGCATGGAACATTGTGATGAAAAATGCATGGAGCCTTGTCATGACAGGGTTCAAGGAGCATACTGAGGACAAGAGTCACGGAGCATTGTGATGACAAGTGTATTGAGCATTGTGATGAAAAAGTTCATGGAGCATTGTGATGAGAAGATCATGGATAATTGTGATGACGAGCGTCATGGGGCGTTGTGATGATAAGTGTTATGGAACATTTTGATCACAAGGATTTGGAGCATTGTGATGACAGAGATCATGGAGCATTTTGATTTCATTGTGATGACAATAGCATGAAGCATTTTGATGATGGGCATGGTGCATTGTGATAACCGGGTTCATGGATCATTGAGATGAAAAGGGGCATGGAGCATTGTGATTACAGAGGTCTTGGAGCATTGTGATTAGAAGGGTCATGGAGCCTTTTGATGACAAGGCCATGGAACATCGTGATGGCAGGGGTCATGGAACACTGTTTTGACAGGGTTAATGGAGAATTGTGATGGCAAGGGCATGGAACATTGTGATGAGAAGGCCATGGAGCCTTCTGATGACATGCGTCATGGAGCTTTGTGATGACAAGGTCATGGAGCAATGTGATGAGAGCGTTCATTGAGCATTGTGATGACAATAAGATTGAGCATTTTGATGAAAAGTTCATGGAGCATTGTGGTGACAAATTTCACAGAGCCTTGTGATGATGAGGGCATTGACTTTTGTGGTGACACACGTCATGGAGTCTTGTGATGACGGGACACACGGAGCATTGGGATGACTGGAGTCCTGTAGCATTGTGATGACAGGAGCATGGAGCATTGGTCTGACAAGTTTCATGGATAATTGTGTTGACAGTGGGCATGGCACATTGTGATGAAAAGGGCATGGAGCATTGTGATGACAAGGTCATGGAGTATTGTGAAGACAGGTGTCAAGGAGCATTGTGATGGCATATTTCATGTTCCATTGTGATGACAATGGCATGGAGCATTGTGATGTCGAGTGTTATGGAGAATTGTGATGACAAAGGTAATGGAGCATTGTGATGACAAGTGCTTGGAGCATAGTGATGACAAGGGCCATGGAGCATTGCGATGACAAGGGCATGGAGCATTGTGATGACAACGGCCTTTCAGAATTTTGATGAAAATGTCGTGAAGCATTGTGATGACAAAGGCATGGAGCTTCCTATGACAGGGGTCATGGGACATTGTGATGACAAGTGCATGGAGAATTGTGATGACAAGAGCATGTAACATGGGGATGAGAACTGTCATGGAGCATTGTGATGACAAGGACGTGGAGAATTGTGATGACAAGGGACATGGAGCATTGTGATGACCAGGGCATGGAGCATTGTTATGGCAAGACCGTGCAGCACTGTGATGAGAAGACCATGGATAATTCTGGTGACGAGCATCATGGAGCACTGTAATTACAAGGGGCATGGAGCATTGTGATGATACGTCTCATGGAGCATTGTGATGACAGGGGTCATGGATCATTGTGATGACAAGGGTCATGGAGTATTCTGATGAAAAGCTTGTGCAGTATTGTGATGACAAAGCATTTAACACTGTGATGGGAAGTGTCATGGAACATAGTGATGTCAAGAACGTGGAGAATTGTGATGAAAGGGAACATAGAGCATTGTGATGACCAGGGCATCGGGCATTGTGATGGCAAGAACGTGGAGCACTTTGATGAGAAGACCAAGGATAATTGTGATGACGAGCATCATGGAGCACTATAATGGCAAGCGGCATGGAGCATTGTGATTACAGGGGTCTTGGAGCATTGTGATGACAAGGGCATGGAGCATTGTGAAGAGAAGGCCATGGAGCATTCTTATGAATGTGTCATGGAGCACTGTGATGACAAGTGCATGGAGCATTGTGATTACAGGTGTCTTGGAGCATTGTGATGAAAAGGGCATGGATCATTGTGATGAAAAAGGCATGGAGCCTTGTCATGACAGTGTTCAAGGAGCATACTGATGACAAGTGTCAGGGAGCATTGTGATAACAAGTGTATTGAGCATTGTGATGACAAAGGTTATGGAGCATAGTGATGAGAAGACCATGGATAACTGTGATTATGAGCATCATGGGGTGTTTTGATGAGAAGTGTTATGGAACATTGTGATCCAAACGGTTTGGAGCATTGTGATGACAGAGGTCATGGAGCATTTTGATTTCATTGTGAGGAAAATAGCCTGAAGCATTATGATAATGGACATGGTGCATTGTGATGATAGGATTCATGGAGCATTGAGATGAAAAGGGGCATGGAGCATTGTGATAAAATGTGTCTTGGAGCATTGTGATGAGAAGTCCATGGAACATTCTAATGACATGAGTCATGGAGCTTTGTGATGACAAGTGCATGGAGCATTGTGATTACAGTGATTTGGAGCATTGTGATGAAAAGGGCATGGATGATTGTGATGAAAAAGGCATGGAGCCTTGTCATGCCAGGGTTCAAGGAGCATAGAGACGACAAGTGTCAGGGAGCATTGTGATGAGAAGTGTATTGAGCATTGGGATGACAAATGTCATGGAGCATTGTGATGAGAATACCATGGATAACTGTGATGTAGAGCGTCATGGGGATTTGTGATGATAAGTGTTATGGAACATTTTGATCACAAGGGTTTGGAGCATTATGATGACAGAGGTCACGGAGAATTTTCATGAAAAGGTCGTGAAGCATTGTCATGAGAAGTCCTGGAGCACTGTGATGAGAAATCCATGGAGCCTTGGGATGACAAGTCTCATGGAGCATACTGATGAAAAGGGGCAAGGAGAATTCTGATTACACGGTTCTTGGAACATTGTAATAACAAGGGCATCGAGCATTGTGATGACAAGGTCATGGAACATTGGTCTAATAAGTTTCATGGTTTATTGCGATGACAGTTGGAATGGTGCATTGTGATGACAAGGACATGGAGCATTGTAATGACCAGGTCATGCAGTAGTGTGAAGAGAGGTGTCAGGAGCATTGTGATGACATATGTAATGGCCCATTGTAATGACAATGGCATGGAGCATTGTGATGCCAAGTGTCATGGAGGATTCTGATGACAAAGTTAATGGAGCATTGTGATGACAATGGCTTGGAGCATTGTGATGACAAGGTTCAGGGAGCATTGTGATGATATTGGCCATGGAGCATTGTGATGTGTAGGTCGTGGAGCATTGGGCTGAATATGTTAATGGATTATTGTGATGACAGGGGTCATGGAGCATTGTGATGACAAGGGAATGGAGAATGGTGATGACAAGGTCCTGGAGCATTGTGATGAGATGACCATGGAGACCTGTGATGACAAATCTCACGGAGCATTCTGATGAAAAGGGGCATGGAGCATTGTGATTACAGGGGTCTTGGATCATTGTGATGACAAGGGCTTGGAGCATTGTGATGAGAAGGCCATGGAGCATTCTGATGACATGCTTCATGGAGTTTTATGATGACAAGGACATGGAGCATTGTGATTACAGGGGTCTTGGAGCATTGTGATGAAAAGGGCATGGATCATTGTGATGAAAAAGGCATGGAGCCTTGTCATGACAGGGTTCAAGGAGCATACTGACGACAAGTGTCAGGGAGCATTTTGATGACAAGTGTATTGAGCATTGTGATGACAAAGGTCATGGAGCATTGTGATGAGAATACCATGGATAATTGTGATGATGAGCGTCATGGGGATTTGTGATGATAACTGTTATGGAACATTGTGATCACAAGGGTTTGGAGCCTTATGATGACAGAGGTAAAGGATAATTTTGATTTCATTGTGATGACAATAGCCTGAAGCATTATGATGATGGGCATGGTGCATTGTGATGACAGGGTTCATGGAGCATTGAGATGCTAATGGGCATGGAGCATTGTGATTACAGGGGTCTTGGAGCATTGTGATGACAAGGGCATGGAGCATTGTGATGAGAAGTCCATGGAATATTCTGATGTCATGTGTCATGGAGCTTTGTGTTGACAAGGGCATGGAGCATTGTGATTAGAGGGATCTTGGAGCATTGTGATGACAAGGGTCATGGAGCCTTGTGATGGCAAGGCCGTGGAACATTGTGATGGCAGAGATCATGGAGCAATGTTATGACAGAGGTAATGGAGCATTGTGATGAGGAGGGCATTGAGCATTGGTCTGAAATGTTTCATGGATTACTGTGATGAGAGTGGGCATGGAGAATTGTGATGAGAAAGGCACCGTACACAGTGATACATGGGTCATGGGGGATTGTAATGGCAAGGGCATGGAGCATTGTGATGAGAAGGGCATCGAGCATTGTGATGACAAGGGTTATGGAGCTTTGTGATGACACATGTCATGGAGCATTTTGATGACAAGGGTGTGGTGCATTGTAATGAGAAAGGCAGGGAGCATTTTGATGACCAGTTCATGCAGTAATTTGATGAAAATTGTAATGGAATATTTTGATGACAGGGGTTATAGAACATTGTGATGCCAGTGGTCATGGAGCTTTAGGATGAAAAGGGTCATGGAGCATTTTGATGACAGGGGTTATGGAACAATGTGATGTCAGGGGTCATGGAACATTGTGCTGATAAGGGGATGTAGCATTGTGAATGACAGGAGTCATGGAACATTGTGATAACAGGGGTGAGGGAGGATTGTGATGACTACTGATGGAACATTGTGATATCTCATATGAGAGAGCATTTGGATGAGAAGTGCATGGAGCATTGTGATTACAAGTTTTATGGAGCATAGCGATGACAAGGTTGTGGATCATTGTGATGAAAAGGGCATGGCACATTGTGATGAAAAGGGTCATGGAGAATTGTGATGACAAAGACATGGAGCATTGTGATGACAAGGGTCATGGAGCATTGTTCTGAAAAGACATGGAGCATTGTGATGACAAGGTTCACGGAGCATTGTGATGAAATGTTCATGGAGCATTGTGGTTACAAATGTCACAGAGCCTTGTGTTGAGGCGGGCATGGACCGTTCTGATGACAAACGTTATGAAGCATTGTGATGACTGGACTCACGGAGCATTGTGAGGACAGGAGTCATGGAGCATTGTGATGACAAGCGCATGGAGCATTGCTCTAATAAGTTTCAGGGATTATTGTGATGACAGGGGTCATGGAGCATTGTGATGACAAGGGCATGGAACATTGTGATGACCAGGTCATGCAGTATTGTGAAGAGAGGTGTCAGGGAGCATTGTGATGACATATGTCATGGCCCATTGTGATGACAATGGCATGGAGCATTGTGATGCCAATTGTCATGGAGGATTCTGATGACAAAGGTAATGGAGCATTGTGATGACATGTGTCATGGAGCTCTGTGATGACAAGCGTCATGGAGCACTGTGAAGACAGGTGTCAGGGAACATTGTGATGACATATGTCATGGTCCATTGCGATGACAATGGCATAGAGCATTGTGATGCCAAATGGAATGGAGGATTGTGATGACAAATAAAATGGAACATTGTGATGATTAGGGCTTGGAGCATTATGATGACAAGGGCCACTGAAAATTTTCATCACAAGGTTGTGAAGCATTTTGATGACAATGCCCTAGAGCATTGTGATGACAAAACCATGGAGCCTTGTGATGACCAATCTCATGGAGCATACTGATGAAAACGGGCATGGAGCATTGTGATTACATGGTCTTGGAACATTGTGATGACAAGGGCATGGAGCATTGTGAGGAGAAGACCAAGGAGCATTCTGATGGCATGCGTCATTGAGCTTTGTGATGACAAGGGCATGGAGCATTGTGACTACATGGGTCTTGGAGCATTGTGATGAAAAGAGAATGGATCATTGTGATGAAAAAAGCATGGAGACTTGTCATGACAGGGTTCAAGGAGCATACAGACAACAAGAGTCAGGGAGCATTTTGATGAAAAGTGTATTGAGCATTGTGATGACGAAGGTCATGGAGCATTGTGATGAGAAGACCATGGATAATTTTGATGACGAGCGTCATGGGGCATTGTGATGACAAGTGTTATGGAATATTGTGATCACAAGGGTTTGGAGCATTGTTATGACAGAGGTGATGCAACATATTGATTTCTTTGTTATGACAATCGCATGAAGCATTATGATGATTGGCATGGTGCACTGTGATGACAGGGTTCATGGATCATTGAGATGAAAAGTGGCATAGAGCATTGTGATTACAGTGTTCTTGGAGCAATGTGATGAGAAGGGTCATGGAGCCTTGTGATGACAAGGCCATGGAACATCGTGATGGCAGGGGTCATGGAGCATTGTTATGACAGGGGTAATGGAGAATTGTGATGGCAAGGGCATGGAGCATTGTGATGAGAAGGCCATGGAGCATTCTGAGGACATGTGTCATGGAGCTTTGTGAAGACAAGGGCATGGAGCAATGTGATGAGAGCGTTCATGGAGCATTGTGATGACAATGACATGGAGCATTGTGATGCCAAGTGTCATGGATCTTTGTGATGACAAAGGTCATGGAGCATTTTGATGGGAAAGGTGTTGTGCACTGTGATGAGAAGGGCAGGGAGCATTCTGATGTCAGGGTCATGGAGCAATTTGATGAAAAGTGTCATGGAACATTTTGATGACAGGTGTTATGGAACATTGTGACGTCATGGGTCATCGAACATTGTGATGATAAGTGCATGTAGCATTGTGATGACAGGAGTCATGGAACAATGTGATGACAGGGGTGAGGGTGTATTGTGACAAATAATGATGTAGCATTGTGATATCAGTGCTGAGAGAGCATTTGGATGAGAAGTGCATGGATCATTTTGATGACAAATACTATTGAGCATTGTGATGACAAGATTGTGGAGCACTGTGATGACAAGCGCAAGGTGCACTGTGATGACAGGGGTCATGGAGCATTGTGATAACAATTGCATGGATAATTGTGATGACAAGGGTCATGGAGCACTCTTATGACAAGCTTATGTTGTACTTTGATGACAATGGCATGGCGCATTGTGATGAAAACGCCATGGGGCATTGTGATGAAAAGGGCATGGAGCCTTTTCCTGATAGGGTTCAAGGAGCATTCTGACAACAAGTGTCATGGAGCATTGTGATGACAAGTGTATTGAAAATTGTGATGACAAATGTCATGGACCATTGTGATGAAAAGGACATGCAGTATTTTGATGACAGGCATCATGGAGCGTTGTGATGACAAGTGTTATGGAACACTGTGATCACGAGGGTTTGGAGCATTGTGATGAAAGAGGTCATGGATCATTTTGATTTCAAGGAGCATGGAGCACTGTGATGACAAGGGCATGAAGCAATGTTATCCCAAAGTTCATGGAGGATTGTGATGACAATGGAAATGGAGTATTGTGATGACAAGCGCATACAGCATTGTAATGACAAGGTCATGTAGCATTTTGCTGACAAAGGCATGGAGCATTGTGATGACAGGTGTCATGGAGCACTGTGATGACAAGCATCACGAAGCTTTGTGAATACATAGGTCATGGAGCATTGGGATGACAAGGGCATGGATCATTGTGATGACAAGTGTCATGGAGCACTGGGCTGAAAATGTTCATGGAGTGTTGTGATGACAGGGGTCATGGAGCATTGTGATGACTAGGGAATGGAGCATTGTGATGACAAGAGTCCCGGATCATTGTGTTGTCAGGTGTCATGGAGTGTTGTGATGACAGTGGTCATGGAGCATTGTGATGATATTGGCCACGGAGCATTGTGATGAGTATGTCGTGGAGCACTGGGCTGAAAATGTTCATGGATTATTGTGATGACAGGGGTCCTGGAGCATTGTGATGACAAAAGAATGGAGCATCGTGATGACAAGTTCCTGGAGCATTGTGATGAGAAGACCATGGAGACTTGTGATGACAATTCTCATGGAGCATTCTGATGAAAAGGGGCATGGAGCATTGTGATTACAGGGGTCTTGGAGCATTGTGATGACTAGGGCATGGAGAATTGTGATGAAAAGGGGCATGGAGCATTGTGATTACAGGGGTCTTGGAGCATTGTGATGACTAGGGCGTGGAGCATTGTGATGAGAAGGCCATGAAGCATTCTGATGACATGTGTCATGGAGTTTTTTGATGACAAGGGCATGGAGCCTTGTGATTACAGGGGTTTTGGGACATTGTGATGACAAGGGCATGGAGCATTGTGAGGAAAAGACCAAGGAGCATTCTGATGGCCTGCGTAATTGAGCTTTGTGATGACAAGAGCATGGATCATTGAGATTATATGTGTCTTGGAGCATTGTGATGAAAAGGACATGGATCATTGTGATGAAAAAGGCATGGAGCCTTCTCATGACAGGATTCAAGCAGCATACAGCCAACAAGTGTCAGGGAGCATTTTGATGAGAAGTGTATTGAGCACTGTGAGGACAAAGGTCGTGGAGCATTGAGATGAGAAGACCATTGATAAATATGATGACGAGCATCATGGGGCATTATGATGACAAGTGATATGGAATATTGTGATCACAAGGGTTTGGAGCATTGTTATGACAGAGGTCATGGAGCATTTTGATTTCATTTTGATGACAATAGCATGAAGCATTATGATGATGGGCATGGTGCATTGTGATGACAGGGTTCATGGATCATTGAGATGAAAAGCGGCATAGAGCATTGTGATTACAAGGTTCTTGGAGCAGTGTGATGAGAAGGGTCATGGAGCTTTGTGATGACAAGGATATGGAACATCGTGATGGCAGGTGTCATGGAGCATTGTTATGTCAGGTGTAATGGAGCTTTCTGATGGCAAGGGCGTGGAGCATTGTGATGAGAAGGCCATGGAGCATTCTGATGACATGTGTCATGGAGCTTTGTGAAGACAAGGGCATGGAACAATGTGATGAGAGCGTTCAGGGAGCATTGTGATGACAATGACATGGAGCATTGTGAGGCCAAAGGTCATGGATCTTTGTGATGAAAAAACTCATGGAGAATTTTGATAGCAAGGGCGTAGTGCATTGTGATGAGAAGGGCATGGAGCATTGTGATGACAGGGTCATGGAGCAATTTGATGAAAAGTGTCATGGAACATTTTGATGACAGGTGTTATGGAACATTGTGATGTCAGGGGTCATTGAACATTGTGAAGATAAGTGCATGTAGCATTGTGATGACAGGGATCATGGAGCATTGTGATAACAAGGGCATGGAGCATTGTGATGACAAGGGCATGGATCATTGGTCTAATAAGTTTCATTGATTATTGCGATGACAGTGGGAATGGCACATTGTGATGAAATGTCATGGAGCATTGTGATGACCAGGTCATGCAGTATTGTGAAGACTGGTGTCAGGGAGCATTGTGATGATATATGTAATGGCCCAGTGTGATGACAATGGCATAGAGCATTGTGATGACAAATGTCATGGAGGATTCTGATGACAAAGGTAATGGAGCATTGTGATGACAAGGGCTTTGTGCATTGTGATGAAAACGGTCAGGGAGCATTGTGCTGACAAGTGCATGGAGATCTGTGATGACAATGGTCATGGAGCATTATGATGACGAGCTTGTGGAGTGTTTTGATGACAATGGCATGGAGCATTTTGATGAAAACTGCTTAGGGTATTGTGATGAAAATCACATGGAGCCTTTTAGTGACAGGGTTCAAGGAGCATTGTGATGACAAGTGTCAGGGAGCATTGTGAAGACAAGTGTATTGAGAATTGTGATGACAAAGGTCATAGAGCATTGTGATGAAAAGGGCATGGAGTATTGTGATGACAGGCATCATGGAGCGTTGTGATGACAAGTGTTATGGAACATTGTTATCACAAGGTTTTGGAGCATTGTGATAACAGATGTCATGGATCATTTTGATTTCAAGGAGCATGGAGCATTGTGATGACAAGGGCATGAAGCAATGTGATCCCAAGGTTCATGGAGTATTGTGATGACAAGCGCATACAGCAGTGTAATGACAAGGTCATGTAGCATTTTGCTGAAAAAGGCATGGAGCATTTTGATGACAGTTGTCATGGAGCACTGTGATGACAAGCGTCACGGAGCATTGTGAATACCGGTGTCATGGAGCATTGGGATTACATGGGCATGGATCATTGTGATGACAAAGGTCATGGAGCACTGGGCTGAAAATGTTCAACTAGTGTGGTGATGACTGGGGTCATGGAGCTTTGTGAGGACTGGGGAATAGAGCATTGTGATGACAAGAGTCCCGGATCATTGTGTTGTCAGGTGTCATGAAGTGTTGTGTTAAGAGTGGTCATGGAGCATTGTGATGATATTGGCCATGGAGCATTGTGATAAGTAGGTCGTGGAGCACTAGGCTGAAAATATTCATGGATTATTGTGATGACAGGGGTCATGGAGCATTGTGATGAAAAGAGAATGGAGCATGCTGATGACAATGTCCTGGAGCATTGTGAAGAGAAGTCCATGGCGACTTGTGAAGACAAGTCTCATGGAGCATTCTGATGAAAAGGGGAATGGAGCATTGTGATTACAGGGGTCTTGGAGCATTGTGATGACTAGGGCATGGAGCATTGTGAAGAGAAGCCATGGAGCATTCTGATGACATGCGTCATGGAGTTTTGTGATGACAAGTGCATGGAGCATTGTGATTACAGGGATCTTGGAGCATTGTAATGAAAATGGCATGGATCATTGTTATGAAAAAGGCATGGAGCCTTGTCATGACAGGGATCAAGGAGCATACGACGACAAGTGTCAGGCAGCATTGTGATGACAAGTGTATTGAGCATTGTGATGACAAATATCATCGAGCACTGTGATGAGAAGATCATGGATAATTGTGATGATGAGCGTCATGGGGTGTTGTGATGATAAGTGTTATGGAACATTGTGATCACAAGGGTTTGGAGCATTATGATGACAGAGGTCATGGAGAATATTGATTTCATTGTGATGATAATAGCCTGAAGCATTATGATGATGGGCATGGTGCATTGTGATGACAGGGTTCATGGAACTTTGAGATGAAAAGTGGCATGGAGCATTGTGATTACAAGGGTCTTGGAGCATTGTTATGACAAGGGCATGGAGCATTGTGGTGAGAAGGCCCTGGAACATTCTGATGACATGCATCATGGAGCTTTGTGATGACAAGGTCATGGAGCATAGTGATTTCAGGGGTCTTGAGCATTGTGATGACAAGTGTCATGGAAACTTTTGATGACTATGCCGTGGAATATTGTGATGGCAAAGGCCATGGTGCATTGTTATGACAGGGGTAATTGAGCATTTTGATGAGAAAGGCATGGAACATTGGTCTGAAATGTTTCATGGATTATTGTCATGAGAGTTGGCATGGAGCATTGTGATGACAAGGGCACAGAACACTGTGATACATGGGTCATTCAGGATTGTAATGAGAAGGGCATGGAGCATTGTGATGAGAAGGGCATCGAGCATTGTGATGACAAGTGTCATGGAGCTTTGTGATGACAAGGACATGGAACAATGTGATGAGGAGATTCATGGAGCATTGTGATGACAATAACATGGAGCATTGTGATGCCAAGGTTCATGGAGCTTTGTGTTGACATGTCATGGAGCATTTTGATGACAAGGGCATGGTGCATTATGATGAGAAGGGCAGGGAGCATTTTAAGGACCGGGTCATGGAGCAATTTGATGAAAAGTGTAAAGGAACATTGTGATATCAGGGGTCTTGGAGCTTTGGGATGAAATGTTCATGGAGAATTGTGATGACAGGGGATATGGAACATAGTAATGGCAGGGGTCATGGTACATTGTGATGATAAGGGGATGTAGCATTGGGATGACAGGGTCATGGAACATTGTGATTACAGGGTTGAGGGAGTATTGTGATGACTAGTGATGATACATTGTGATATCTCTGGTGAGAGAGCATTTTGATGAGAAGTGCATGGACCATTGTGATTACAAGGTTAATGGAGCATTGCAATGACAAAGTTGTGAACCGCTGTGATGAAATGCGTGTGGCACATTGTGATGACAATGGTCATGGAGCATTGTTCTGACAAAGACATGGAGCATTGTGATGAGAAGTGTCACAGAGAATTGTGATGAAAATTTATGGAGCATTGTGGTTACAAAGGTAACAGAGACATGTGATGACGCGGGCATGGACCATTGTGATGACAAACGTTATGAAACATTGTGATGACTGGAGTCAAGGAGCATTGTGATGACATGGGTCATGGAGCATTGTGATGACAAGGGCATGGAGCATTGTGATGACAAGTTTTATAGATTATTGTGATGACAGTGGGCATGGTGCATTGTGACGACAAGGGCATGGAGCACTGTGATGAGAAGGTCATGGAGTATTGTGAAGACAGGTGTCAGGGAGCATTGTGATGACATATGTCATGGTCCATTGGGATGACAATGGCATGGAGCATTGTGATGCCAAATGTAATGGAGAATTGTTTTGACAAATATAATGGAGCATTGTGATGATTAGGGCATGGATCATTATGATGACAAGGGCCATTGAAAATTTTCTTGACAAGGTCGAGAAGCATTCTGATGACAAGGTCCATGAGCATTGTGATGACAAAACCATGGAGCCTTGTGATGACAAGTCTCATGGAGCATACTGATGAAAACGGGCATGGAACATTGTTATTAAAGGGGTCTTGGAACATGGTGATGACAAGGGCATGGAACATTGTGAGGCGAAAACCAAGGAGCATTCTGATGGCATGCATCATTGAGCTTTGTGATGACAAGGGCATCGAGCATTGTGATTACATGGGTCTTGGAGCATTGTGATGAAAAGGGCATGGATCATTGTGCTGAAAAATGCATGAGGCCTTGTCATGACAGGGTTCAAGGAGCATACAGACAACAAGTGTCAGGGAGCATTTTGATGACAAGTGTATTGAGCATTGTGATGACAATGGTCATGGAGCATTGTGATGAGAAGACCATTGATAATTGTGATGACACGAGTCATGGGGCATTGTGATGAAAAGTATTATGGAATATTGTGATCACAAGGGTTTGGAGCATTGTTATGACAGAGGTCATGGAGCATTTTGATTTCATTGTGATGACAATAGCATGAAGCATTATGATGATGGGCATGGTGCATTGTGATGACAGGGTTCATGGATCATTGAGATGAAAAGGGGCATAGAGCATTGTGATTACAGGGTTCTTGGAGCCTTGTGATGAGAAGGGTCAATCAGCTTTGTGATGACAAGGCCATGGAACATCGTGATGTCAGAGGTCAGGGAGCATTGTTATTAGTGGGGTAATGGAGCATTGTGATGGCAAGGGCATGGAGCATTGTGATGAGAAGGCCATGGAGCATTCTGATGACATGTGTCATGGATCTTTGTGAAAACATGGGCATGGAGCAATGTGATGACAATGACATGGAGCATTGTGATGCCAAGTGTCATGGATCTTTGTGATGACAAAGGTCATGGAGCATTTTGATGGCAAGTGCGTTGTGCATGGTGATGAGAAGGGCAGGGAGCATTCTGATGACAGGGTCATGGAGCAATTTGATGAAAAGTGTCATGGAACATTTTGATAACAGTTGTTATGGAACATTGTGATGTCAGGGGTCATCGAACATTGTGATGATAAGTGCATGTAGCATTGTGATGACAGGAGTCATGGAAAATTGTGATGACAGGGGTGAGGGAGTATTGTGACAAATAGTGATGTAGCATTGTGATATCAGTGGTGAGAGAGCATTTTGATGAGAAGTACATGGAGCATTGTGATGACAAATTTTAAGGAGCATTGTGATGACAAGATTGTGGAGCACTGTGATGACAAGCGCTTGGTGCATTGTGATGACATGTGTCATAGAGCACTGTGATGACAAGAACATGGAGCATTGTGATGACAGGGGTCAAAGAGCATTGTGATGAAAAGTTCATGGAGCATTGTGGTTAAAAAGGTCACAGAGACTGTTGATGACAAGGGCATGGACCATTGTGATGACAAAGGTCATGAATCATTGTGATGACTGGAGTCACGGAGCATTGTGATGACAGGGGTCATGGAGCAATGTGATAACAAGGGCATGGAGCATTGTGATGACAAGGGCATGGAATATTGGTCTAATATGTTTCATGGATTATTGTGATGACAGTTGTAATGGCACATTGTGATGACAAGGCCATGTAGCATTGTGATGAGAAGGTCATGCAGTATTGTGAAGAGAGGTGTCAGGGAGCATTGTGATGCGAAGTGTCATGGAGGATTCTGATGACAAAGGTAATGGAGAATTTTGATGACAATGGCTTGGAGCACTGAGATGACAAGGGTCAGGGAGCATTGTGCTGACAAGTGCATGGAGAATTGTGATGACAAGGGAATGGAGCATGGTGATGATAAGGTCCTGGAGCATTGTGATGAGAAGACCATGGAGACTTGTGATGACAAGTCTCTTGGAGCATTCTGATGAAAAGGGTCATGGAGCATTGTGATTACAGGGGTCTTGGAACATTGTGATGAAAATGGCATGGATCATTGTGATGAAAAAGGCATGGAGCCTTGTCATGTCAGGGTTCAAGGAGCTTACTGACGACAAGTGTCAGGGAGCATTGTGATGACAATGAATTGAGCATTGTGATGACAAAGATCATGGAGCATTGTGATGAGAAGACCAGGGATAATAATGATGATGAGTGTCATTGGGTTTTGTGATGATAAGTGTTATGGAACATTGGGATCACAAGGGTTTGGAGCATTATGATGACAGAGGTAATGGAGAATATTGATTTCATTGTCATGACAATAGACTGAAGCATTATGATGATGGGCATGGTGCATTGTGATGACAAGGTTCATGGAGCATTGAGATGAAAAGGGGCATGGGGCATTGTGTTTACATGGGTCTTGGAGCATTGTGATGACAAGGGCAGGGAGCATTGTGATGAGAAGGCCATGGAACTTTCTGATGACATGCATCATGGAGCTTTGTGATGACAAGGGCATGGAGCATTGTGATTAGAGGGGTCTTCAGCTTTGTGATGACAAGTGTCATGGAACCTTGTGATGACTAGGCCGTGGAACATTGTGATGGCAGGGGTCATGGTGCATTGTTATGACAGAGGTAATGGAGCACTGTGATGGGAAGGGCATGGAACATTGGTCTTAAATGTTTCATGGATTATTGTGATGAGTGTGGGCATGGAGCATTGTGATGACAAGGGTACGGAACACTATGATACATGGGTCATGCAGGATGGTAATGAAAAGGGCACGGAGAATTGTGATGAGAAGGGCATCGAGCATTGTGATGACAAGTGTCATGGAGCTTTGTGATGAAAAGGGCATTGAGCAATGTGATGAGAGGGTTCATGGAGCATTGTGATGAAAATGACATGGAGCATTGTGATGCCAAGGGTCATGGAGCTTTGTGATGACAAGTCATGGAGCATTTTGATGACAAGGGCATGGTGCATTGTGATGAGAAAAGCAGGGAGCATTTTGATGACCGGGTCATGCAGCAATTTGATGAAAAGTGTAATGGAACATTTTGATGGCAGGGGTTATAGAACATTGTGATGTCAGGGGTCTTGGAGCTTTGGGATGAAAAGGGTCATGGAGAATTTTGATGACAGGTGTCATGGAACATTGTGATGGTAAGGGGATGTAGCACTGTGATGACAGGGTCATGGATCATTGTGATTACAGGGGTGAGGGAGTATTGTGATGACAAGTGATGGAACATTGTGATATCCCTGTTGAGAGAGAATTTTGATGAGAAGTGCACGGACCATTGTGATTACAAGGTTTATGGAGCATTGCAATGACAAGGTTGTGGACCGTTGTGATGAAATGCGCCTGGCACATTGTGAAGACAATGGTCATGGAGCATTGTTCTGACAAAGATATGGAGCATTGTAATGACAAGGGTCACAGAGAATTGTGATGAAAAGTTTATGGAGGATTGTGGTTACAAAGGTAACAGAGCCTTGTGATGATGCGGGCATGGACCATTGTGATGACAAATGTTATGAAGCATTGAGATGACTGGAGTCAGGGGGCATTGTGATGACAGGGTTCACGGAGCATTTTGATGACAGGGGTCATGGAGCATTGTGACACCAAGGGCATGGAGCATTGGTCTAATAAGTTGCATGGATTATTGCGATGACAGTGGGAATGGCACATTGTGATGAAAAGGGCATGGAGCATTGTGATGACCAGGTCATGCAGTATTGTGAAGACAGGTGTCAGGGAGCATTGTGATGACATATGTAATGGCCCATTGTGATGACAATGACATGGAGCATTGTGATGCCAATTGTCATGGAGGATTCTGATGGCAAAGGTAATGGAGCATTGTGATGACAATGGCTTGGAGCATTGTGATGACAAGGGTCAGGGAGCATTTTGCTGACAAGTGCATGTAGAATTGTGATGACAAGGGTCATGGAGCCTTCTGATGACAAGCATGTGGAGTATTTTTATGACAATGGCATGGATCATTGTGATGAAGACGGCATGGGGCATTGTGATGAAAAGGCATGGAGCCATTTCCTGACAGGGTTCAAGGAGCATTCTGATGAGAAGTGTCAGGGAGCATTGTGATGACAAAGGTCATGGAGCATTGTGATGAAAAGAGCATGGAGTATTGTGATGACTGGCATCATGGAGCGTTGTGATGACAAGTGTTATGGAACAATGTGATCACAAGGGTTTGGAGCATTGTGATGACAGAGGTCATGGATCATTTTGATTTCAAGGAGCATGGAGCATTTTGATGACAATGGCATGAAGCAATGTGATCCCAAGGTTCATGGAGGATTGTGATGACAATGGAAATGGAGTATTGAGATGACAAGCGCATAGAGCATTTTAATGACAAGGTCATGTAGCATTTTGCTGACAAAGGCATCGAGCATTGTGATGACATGTGTCAAGGAGCACTGTGATGATAAGCGTCACGGAGCATTGTGAATACAGGGGTCATGGAGCATTGGGATATCAAGGGCATGGATCATTTTGATGACAAGGGTCATGGAGCCCTGGGCTGAAAATGTTCATGGAGTGTTGTGATGACAGTGGTCATGGAGCATTGTGATGACTAGGGAATGGAACATTGTGATGACAAGAGTCCCGGATCATTGTGTTGTCAGGTGTCATGGAGTGTTGTGATGACAGTGGTCATGGAGCATTGTGATGATATTGGCCATGGAGCATTGTGATGAGTAGGTCGTGGAGCATTGTTCTGAAAATGTTCATGGATTATTGTGATGACAGGGTTCATGGAGAATTGTGATGACAAGGGAATGGAGCATGGTGATGACAAGGTCCTGGAGCATTGTGATGAGAAGACCATAGAGACTTGTGACGACAACTCTCATGGAGCATTCTGATGAAAAGTGACATGGAACATTGTGATTACAGGGGTCTTGGAGTATTGTGATGACTAGTGCATGGAGCATTGTGATGAGAAGGCCATGGAGCATTCTGATGACATGCGTCATGGAGTTTTTTGATGACAAGGGCATGGAGCATTGTGATTACAGGGGTCTTGGAACATTGTGATGACAAGGGCAAGGAGCATTGTGAGGAGAAGAACAAGGAGCATTCTGATGGCATGAGTCATTGAGCTTTCTGATGACAAGGGCATGGAGCATTGAGATTACATGTTTCTTGGAGCATTGTGATGAAAAGGACATGGATCACTGTGATGAAAAAGGCATGGAGCCTTGTCATGACAGGATTCAAGGAGCATACAGACAACAAGTGTCAGGGAGCATTTTGATGAGAAGTGTATTGAGCATTGTGATGACAATGGTCATGGCGCATTGTGATGAGAAGACCATGGATAATTGTGATGACGAGCGTCATGGGGCATTGTGATGACAAGTGTTATGGAATATTGTGATCACAAGGGTTTGGAGCATTGTTATGACAGAGGTCATGGAGCATTTTGATTTCATTGTGATGACAATAGCATGAAGCATTATGATGATGGGCACGGTGCATTGTGATGACAGAGTTCATGGATCATTGAGATGAAAAAGGTCATAGAACATTGTGATTACAGGGTTCTTGGAGCATTGTGATGAGAAGGGTCATGGAGCTTTGTGATGACAAGGCCATGGAACATCGTGATGGCAGGGGTCATGGAGCATTGTTATGTCTTTTGTAATGGAGCATTGTGATGGCAAGGGCGTGGAGCATTGTGATAAGAAGGCCATGGAGCATTCTGATGACATGTGTCATGAAGCTTTGTGAAGACAAGGGCATGGAGCAATGTGATGAGAGCGTTCATGGAGCATTGTGATGACAATGACATGGAGCTTTTTGATGCCAAGGGTCATGAATCTTTGTGATGACAATGGTCATGGATCATTTTGAAGGCAAGGGCGTTGTGCATTGTGTTGAGAAGGGCAGGGAGCATTCTGATGACAGGGTCATGGAGCAATTTGATGAAAAGTGTCATGGAACATTTTGATGACAGGTGTTATGGAACATTGTGATGTCAGGGGTCATCGAACATTGTGATGATAGGTGCATGTAGCATTGTGATGACAGGAGTCATGGAACATTGTGATGACAGGGGTGAGGGAGTATTGTGACAAATAGTGATGTAGCATTGTGATATCAGTGGTGAGAGAGCATTTTGATGAGAAGTGCATGGAGCATTGTGATGACAAATTTTATGGAGCATTGTGATGACAAGATTGTGGAGCACTGTGATGACAAGCGTATGGTGCATTGTGATGACATGTGTCATGGAGCACTGTGCTGACAAGCACATGGAGCACTGTGATGACAAGGGTCAAAGAGCATTGTGATGAAAAGTTCATGGAGCATTATGGTTAAAAAGGTCACAGAGACTGTTGATGATGAGGGCATGGACCATTGTGATGACAAAGGTCATGAATCATTGTGATGACTGGAGTCACGGAGCACTGTGATGACAGGGGTCATGGAGCATTGTGATAACAAGGGCATGGAACATTGTGATGATAAGGGCATGGAACCTTGGTCTAATAAGTTTCATGGATTATTGTGATGACAGTTGGAATGGCACATTGTGATGACAAGGGCATGGAGCATAGTGATGACCAGATCATGCAGTATTGTGAAGACAGGTGTCAGGGAGCATTGTGATGACATATGTAATGGCCCATTGCGATGACAATGGCATGGAGCATTGTGATGCCAAGTGTCATGGAAGATTCTGATGACAAAGGTAATGGAGCATTGTGATGACAATGGCTTGGAGCATTGTGATGACAAGGGTCAGGGAGCATTGTGCTGACAAGTGCATGGAGAATTGTGATGACAAGGGTCATGGAGCATTCTGATGACAAGCTTGTGGAGTATTTTGATGACAATGGCATGGAGCATTGTGATGAAAATGGCATGGGGCATTGTGATGAAAAGGCATGGAGCCATTTCCTGACAGGGTTCAAGGAGCATTCTGATGACAAGTGTCAGGGAGCATTGTGATGACAAAGGTCATGGAGCATTGTGATGAAAAGAGCATGGAATATTGTGATGACTGGCATCATGGAGCGTTGTGATGACAAGTGTTATGGAACAATGTGATCACAAGGGTTTGGAGCATTGTGATGACAGAGGTCATGGATCATTTTGATTTCAAGGAGCATGGAGCATTGTGATGACAATGGCATGAAGCAATGTGATCCCAAGGTTCATGGAGGATTGTGATGACAATGGAAATGGAGTATTGAGATGACAAGCGCATAGAGCATTGTAATGACAAGGTCATGTAGCATTTTGCTGACAAAGGCATGGAGCATTGTGATGACATGTGTCAAGGAGCACTGTGATGATAAGCGTCACGGAGCATTGTGAATACAGGGGTCATGGAGCATTGGGATGTCAAGGGCATGGATCATTTTGATGACAAGGGTCATGGAGCCCTGGGCTGAAAATGTTCATGGAGTGTTGTGATGACAGTGGTCATGGAGCATTGTGATGACTAGGGAATGGAACATTGTGATGACAAGAGTCCCGGATCATTGTGTTGTCAGGTGTCATGGAGTGTTGTGATGACAGTGGTCATGGAGCATTGTGATGATATTGGCCATGGAGCATTGTGATGAGTAGGTCGTGGAGCATTGTTCTGAAAATGTTCATGGATTATTGTGATGACAGGGTTCATGGAGAATTGTGATGACAAGGGAATGGAGCATGGTGATGACAAGGTCCTGGAGCATTGTGATGAGAAGACCATAGAGACTTGTGACGACAACTCTCATGGAGCATTCTGATGAAAAGTGACATGGAACATTGTGATTACAGGGGTCTTGGAGTATTGTGATGACTAGTGCATGGAGCATTGTGATGAGAAGGCCATGGAGCATTTTGATGACATGCGTCATGGAGTTTTTTGATGACAAGGGCATGGAGCATTGTGATTACAGGGGTCTTGGAACATTGTGATGACAAGGGCAAGGAGCATTGTGAGGAGAAGAACAAGGAGCATTCTGATGGCATGAGTCATTGAGCTTTCTGATGACAAGGGCATGGAGCATTGAGATTACATGTTTCTTGGAGCATTGTGATGAAAAGGACATGGATCACTGTGATGAAAAAGGCATGGAGCCTTGTCATGACAGGATTCAAGGAGCATACAGACAACAAGTGTCAGGGAGCATTTTGATGAGAAGTGTATTGAGCATTGTGATGACAATGGTCATGGCGCATTGTGATGAGAAGACCATGGATAATTGTGATGACGAGCGTCATGGGGCATTGTGATGACAAGTGTTATGGAATATTGTGATCACAAGGGTTTGGAGCATTGTTATGACAGAGGTCATGGAGCATTTTGATTTCATTGTGATGACAATAGCATGAAGCATTATGATGATGGGCACGGTGCATTGTGATGACAGAGTTCATGGATCATTGAGATGAAAAAGGTCATAGAACATTGTGATTACAGGGTTCTTGGAGCATTGTGATGAGAAGGGTCATGGAGCTTTGTGATGACAAGGCCATGGAACATCGTGATGGCAGGGGTCATGGAGCATTGTTATGTCTTTTGTAATGGAGCATTGTGATGGCAAGGGCGTGGAGCATTGTGATAAGAAGGCCATGGAGCATTCTGATGACATGTGTCATGAAGCTTTGTGAAGACAAGGGCATGGAGCAATGTGATGAGAGCGTTCATGAAGCATTGTGATGACAATGACATGGAGCTTTTTGATGCCAAGTGTCATGAATCTTTGTGATGACAATGGTCATGGATCATTTTGAAGGCAAGGGCGTTGTGCATTGTGTTGAGAAGGGCAGGGAGCATTCTGAGGACAGGGTCATGGAGCAATTTGATGAAAAGTGTCATGGAACATTTTGATGACAGGTGTTATGGAACATTGTGATGTCAGAGGTCATTGAACATTGTGATGATAGGTGCATGTAGCATTGTGATGACAGGAGTCATGGAACATTGTGATGACAGGGGTGAGGGAGTATTGTGACAAATAGTGATGTAGCATTGTGATATCAGTGGTGAGAGAGCATTTTGATGAGAAGTGCATGGAGCATTGTGATGACAAAACCATGGAACCTTGTGATGACAAGTCTCATGGAGCATAATGATGTAAAGGGGCTTGGAGCATTCTGATTATAGGGGTGTAGGAACATTGTGATAAGAAGGGCATGGAGCTTTGTGATGACAAGGGCATGGAGCATTGTGATGACAAGGGCATGGAGCAATGGGATGAGAGCGTTCAGGGAGCATTGTGATGACAATGACATGGAGCATTGTGATTCCAAAAGTCATGGAGCTTTGTGATGACAACGGTCATGGAGCATTTTGATGACAAGCGTGTGGTGCATTGTGATGAGATGGAAAGGGAGCATTTTGATGACAGGTTCATGCTGCAATTTGATGAAAAGTGTCATGTAACATTTTGAAGACAGGGGTTACAGAACATTGTGATGCCATGGGTCATGGAGCTTTGGGATGAAATGTGTCATGGAGCATTGTGAGGACAGTGGTTATGGAATATTGTGATGTCACGGGTCATGGAACATTTTGATTTCAGGGTTGAGGGAGGATTGTGATGACTAGTGATGGAACATTGTGATATCTCAGGTGAGAGAGCATTTGGATGATAATTGCATGGACCATTGTGATTACAAGGTTTATGGAGCATATCGATGACAAGGTTGTGGAACATTGTGATGAAAAGCGCATGGCACATTGTGATGACAAGGGTCATGGAACATTGTTCTGACAAACGCATGGAGCATTGTGATGACAAGTGTCATGGAGCATTGTGATGAAAAGTTCATGGAGCATTGTGGTTACAAAAGTCACAGAGCCTTGTGATGATGCGGGCATGGACCGTTGTGATGACAAACGTTATGAAACATTGTGATGACTGGAGTCACGGAGCATTGTGATGTCAAAAGTAATTTAGCATTGTGATGACAAGGTTCAGGGAGCATTGTGCTGACAAGTGCATGGATAATTGTGATGAAAAATGTCATGGAACCTTCTGATGACAATCTTGTGGAGTATTTTGATGACAATGGCATGGAGCATTGTGATGAAAACGGCATGGGGCATTGTGATGAGAAAAGCATGGAGCCTTTTCGTGACAGGTTTCAAGGAGCATTCTGACGGCAAGTTTCAGGAAGCATTGTAATGACAAGTGTATTAGAATTGTGATGACAAAGGTTATGAAGCATTGTGATGAAAAGGCCGTGGAGTATTGTGATGACAGGCATCATGGAGCGTTGTGGTGACAAGTGTTATGGAACATTGTGATGACAAGGGTTTGGAGCATTGTGATGACAGAGGTCATGTATCATTTTTATTTCAAGGAGCATGGAGCATTGTGATGACAAGGGCATGAAGCAATGTGATCCCAAGGTTCATGGAGGATTGTGATGACAATGGTAAAGGAGTATTGTGATGACATGCGCATAGAGCATTGTAATGACAAGGTCATGTAGCATTTGCTGACAAAGGCATGGAGCATTGTGATGACAGGTGTCATGGAGCACTGTGATGACAAGCGTCACGGAGCATTGTGAATACAGTGGTTATGGAACATTGGGATGACAAGGGCATGGTTCAATGTGATGACAAGGGTCATGGAACATTGGGCTGAAAATGTTCATGGAGTATTGTGATGACAGGGGTCATGGAGCATTGTGATGACTTGGGAATGGAGCATTTTGGTGACAAGAATTCCGGATTATTGTGTTCTCAGGTGTCATGGAGTGTTGAGATGACAGTGGTCATGGTGCATTGTGATGATATTGGCCATGGAGAATTGTGATGAGTAGGTCGTGGAGCATTGTGATTACAGGTGTCTTGATACATTGTGATGAAAAGGGCATGTATCATTGTGAAGAAAAAGGCATTGAGCCTTGTCATGACAGTGTTCAAGAAGCATACTTACGACAAGTGTCAGGTAGCATTGTGATGACAATTGTATTGAGCATTTGATGACAAAGGTCATAGAGCATTGTGATGAGAAGACCATGGATAATTGTGATGATGAGCGTCATGGGGTGTTGTGATGATAAGTGTTATGGAACAATGTGATCACAAGGGTTCGGAGCATTATGATGACAGATGTCATGGACAATTTAGATTTCATTGTGATGACAATAGCATGAAACATTATGATGATGGGCATGGTGCATTGTGATGAGTGGGTTCATGGAGCATTGAGATGAAAAGGGGAATGGAGCATTGTGATTACCGGGGTCTTGGAGCATTGTGATGACAAGGGCATGGAGCATTGTGATTACAGGGGTCTTGGGGAATTGTGATGACAAGGGTCATGGAGCCTTGTGATGACATGCCGTTGAACAATGTGATGGCAGGTGTCATGGAGCATTGTTATGACAGAGGTAATGGAGCATTGTGATGAGAAGGGCATTGATCTTTGGTCTAAAATATTTCATGGATTATTGTAATGAGAGTGGGCATGGAGCATTGGGATGACAAGGGCACGGAACACTGTGTTACATGGTTCATGGATGATTGTAATGTCCAGGACATGGAGCATTGCGATGAGAAGGGCATCGAGCATTGTGATGACAAGTGTAATGGAGCTTTGTGATGACAAGGGCATGGAGCAATGTGATGAGAGTGTTCATGGAGCATTGTGATGACAATGACATGGAGCATTGTGATGCCAAGGGTCATGGAGATTTGTGAGGACAAATAACAGGGAGCATTTCGATGACAATGGTGTGGTGCATTGTTATGAGAAGGGCAGGGAGCATTTTGATTACAGGTTCATGCAGCAATTTGATTAAAATATAATGGAATATTTTGAAGGAAGGGGTTATAGAACATTGTGATGTCAGGGGTCATGGAGCTTTGGGATGAAAAGGGTCATGGAGCATTTTGATTACAGGGGTTATGGAACATTTTGATGACAGGGGTCATGGAACATTATGATTACAGGGTTGAGGGAGTATTGTGATGACTAGTGATGCAACATTGTGATATCTCTGGTGAGAGAGCATTTGGATGAGAAGTGCATGGAGCATTGGGATTACAAGGTTTATAAAGCATAGCGATGACAAGGTTGTGGACCGATGTGATGAAAAGCACGTGGCACATTGTGATGACAAGGGTCATGGAGCATTGTTCTGACAAAGGCATGGAGCATTGTGATGACAAGGGTCACGGAGCATTGTGATGAAAATTTCATGGAGCATTTTGGTTACAAAGGTCTCAGAGCCTTGTGATGACACGGGCAAGGACCGTTTTGATGACAAACATTATGAAGCATTGTGATGACTGGAGTCACGGAGCACTGTGATAATAGGGGTCATGGAGCATTGTGATGACATGGGCATGGAGCATTGTGATGACAGGTGCATGGAGCATTGGTCTGACAAGTTTCATAGATTATTGTGATGACAGTGGATATGGTGCATTGTGATGACAAGGTTATGGATCATGGTGATGAGAAGGTCATGGAGTATTGTGAAGACAGGTGTCAGGGAGCATTGTGATGACATATGTCATGGTCCATTGCGATGATAATGTCATTGAGCATTGTTATGCCAAATGTAATAGAGGATTGGGATGACAAATAAAATGGAGCATTGTGATGACTAGTGCTTGGAGCACTATGATGACAGGGCCATTGAGAATTTTCATGACAATGTCGTGAAGCATTGTGATGACAAGGTCCTGGAGCATTGTGATGAGAAATCCTTGGAGCCTTGTGATGACAATCTCATATAGCATACTGATCAAAAGGGGCATGGACCATTGTGATTACAGGGGTCTTGGAACATTGTGATGACAAGGGCATGGATCATTGTGAAGAGAAGGCCAAGGAGCATTCTGAGGACATGCATCATTGAGCTTTGTGATGACAAGCGCATGGAGCATTGTGATTACAGGGGTCTTGTAGCATTGTGATGAAAAGGGCATGGAATATTGTGATGAAAAATGCATGGAGCCTTGCCATGACAGGGTTCAAGGAGCATACAGACAACAAGTGTCATGGAGCATATTGATGACAAGTGTATTGAGCATTGTGATGACAAAGGCCATGGAGCATTGTGATGAGAAGGCCATGGAGCATTCTCATGACATGTGTCATGGATCTAAGTGATGACAAGGGCATGGAGCAATGTGATGCCAAGGGTCATTGATATTTGTGATGACAAAGGTCATGGAACATTTTGATGACAAGGGCATTATGCATTGTAATGAGAAGTGCAGGGAGCATTGTGAGGACATGGTCACGGAGAAATTTGATGAAAAGTGTCAAGGATCATTTTGATGACAGGGGTTATGGAACATTGTGATGCCATGGGTCATCGAACATTTTGATGATAAGTGCATGTAGCATTGTGATGGCAGGAGTCATGGAACATTGTGATGACAGAGGTGAGGGAGTATTGTGTCGAATAGTGAAGTAACATTGTGATATCAGTGGAGAGAGAGCATTTTGATGAGAAGTGCATGGAGCATTGTGATGACAAGGTTTATGGAGCATTGTGATGACAAAATTGTTGAGCACTGTGATGACAAGCGCATGGTGCATTGTGAAGACGTGTCATGGAGCATTGTGCTGACAAGCGCATGGAGCATTGTGAGGACAAGGGTCATGGAGCATTGTGCTGAGAAAGGCATAGAGCATTGTGATGACAACTGTCAAAGAGAATTGTGATGAAAAGTTCATGGAGCATTGTGGTTAAAAAGGTCACAGAGACTGTTGATGACGAGGGCATGGACAATTGTGGTGACAAAGGTCACGAAGCATTGTGATGACTGGAGTCACGGAGCACTGTGATGAGAGGGGTCATGGAGCATTGTGATGAAAAGGGGCATGGAGCATTGTGATGACAAGGGCATGTATCATTGGTCTCATAATTTTCATGGATTATTGCGATGACTGTTGGAATGGTGCATTGTGGTGACAAGGGCATGGAGCATTGTAATAAAGAGGTCATGCTGTATTGTGAAGACTGGTGTCATGGAGCATTGTGATGACAGGGTTCATGCAGCATTGTGATCACTAGGGAATGGAGCATAGTGATGACAAGAGTTCCGGATCATTGTGTTGTCAGGTGTCATGGAGTGTTGTGATGACAGTTGTCATGGTGCATTGTGATGATATTGGTCATGGAGCATTGTGATGAGAAGGTTATGGAGCATTGTGCTGATAATATTCATGGAGTATTGTGATGACAATGGTCATGGAGCATTGTGATGACAAGGGAATGGAGCATGGTGATGACAATGTCATGTAGCATTGTGATGAGAAGTCCTTGGAAGCTTGTGATGACAAGTTTCATGGAGCATTTTGATGAAAAGTGGCATGGATCATTGTGATTACAGTGGTCCTGGAGCATTGTGATGACAAGGGCATGGAGCATTGTCAGAGACGGCCATGCAGCATTCTGATGACATGGGTCATGGAGCTTTGTGATAACAAGGACTTGGAAAATTGTGATTACAGGTGTCTTGGAGCATTGTGATGAAAAGGCCACGGATCATTGTGATGAAAAAGTCATGGAGACTTGTCATGACAGGGTTAATGGAGCATACTGAAGACATGGGTCAGGGAGCATTGTGATGACAAGTGTATTGAGCATTGTGATGACAAAGGTCATGGAGCATTGTGATGAGAAGACCATGGATAATTGTGATGATGAGCGTCATGGTGTGTTGTTATGATAAGTGTTATGGAACATTGTGATCACAAGGGTTTGGAGCATTATGATGACATATGTCATGGAGAATATTGATTTCATTGTGATGACAATAGCCTGAAGCATTATGATGATGGGCATGGTGCATTGTGATGACAGGGATCATGGAGCATTGAGATGAAAAGGGGCATGGAACATTGTGTTTACAGTGGTAGTGGAGCATTGTGATGACAAGGGCATGGAGCATTTTGATGACAAGAGTCCCGGATCATTGTGTTGTCAGGTGTTATGGGTGGTTGTGATGACAGTGGTCATGGAGCATTGTGATGATATTGGTCATGGAGCATTGTGATGAGAAGATCATGGTGCATTGGGCTGAAAATGTTAATAGATTATTGTAATCACAGTGGTCATGGAGCATTGTGATGACAAGGGAATAGAGCATGGTGATGACAATGTCCTGGAGCATTGTTATGAGATGACCATGGAGACTTGTGATGACAAGTCTCATGGAGCATTCTAATGAAAAGGGGCATGGAGCATTGTGATTACAGTGGACGTGGAGCATTGTGATGACAAGGGCATGGAGCATTTTGAGGAGAAGTCCATGGAGAATTCTGATTACATGTGTCATGGAGCTTTGTGCTGACAACGCCATGGATCATTGTGAATATAGGGGTCTTGGAGCATTGTGATGAAAAGGCATGGATCATTGTGATGTAAAAGGCATGGAGCCTTGTCATCACAGGGTTCAAGGAGCATACTGACGACAGGTGTCAGGGAGTATTGTGATGACAAGTGTATTGAGCATTGTGATGACAATGATCATGGAGCATTGTGATGAGAAGACCATGGATAACTGTGATGATACTCGTCATGGGGTATTGTGATGATAAGTGTTATGGAACATTGTGATCACAAGGGTTTGGAGCATTATGATGACAGAGGTCATGGAGAATTTTGATTTCATTATAGTGACAATAGCCTGAAGCATTATGATGATGGGCATGGTGCTTTGTGATGACAGGGTTCATGGAGCATTGAGATGAAAAGGGGCATGGATCATAGTGATTACAGGGGTCTTGGAGCATTGTGATGACAAGGGCATGGAGCATTGTGATGAGCAGGCCATGGAACCTTCTTATACATGCGTCATGGAGCTTTGTTATTACAAGGGCATGGAGAATTTTGATTACAAGTTTCTTGGAGCATTGTGATGACAAGGGTCATGGAGGCTTGTGATGACAAGGCCGTGGAACATTGTGATGGCAGTGGTCTTGGTGCATTGTTATGACAGAGGTAATGGAGCATAGTGATGAGAAGGGCATTGAGCATTGGTTTGAAATATTTCATAGATTATTGTGATGAGAGTGGGCTGGAGCATTGTGATGACAAGTGCACGGAACAATGTGATACATGGGTCATGGAGGATTGTAATGACAAGGGCATGGAGCAATGTGATGAGAGGGTATATGGAGCATTTTGATGACAATGCCATGGAGCATTGTGAGGAAAAGGCCATGGAGCATTCTGATGACATGCCTCATGGAGCTTTTTGATGACAAGGGCATGGAGCATTGTGATTACAGGGGTCTTGGAGCATTGTGATGAAAAGGGCATGGATCATTGTGATGAAAAAGGCATGGAGCCTTGTCATGACAGGGTTCAAGGAGCATACTGACGACATGTGTCAGGGAGCATTGTGAAGACAAGTGTATTGAGCATTGTGATGACAAAGATCAGGGAGCATTGTGATCAGAAGACCAAGGATAATTGTGATGATGATCGTCATGGGGTGTTGTGATGAAAAGTGCATGCAGTATTGTGATGACAGGCATCATGGAGTGTTGTGATGGCAAGAGTTATGGAACATTGTGATCACAAGGTTTTGGATCATTGCGATGACAGAGGTCATGTATCATTTTGATTTCAAGGAGCATGGAGCATTTTGAAGACAAGGTCATGAAGCAATGTAATCCCAAGGTTCATGGAGGATTTTGATGACAATGGTAAAAGAGTATTGTGTTGACAAGCGCATAGAGCATTGTAATGAAAAGGTCATGTAGCATTTTGCTTACAAAGGCATGGAGCATCGTAATGACATGTGTCATGGAGCACTGTGATGACAAGCGTCACGGAGCATTGTGAATACAGGGGTCATGGAGCATTGGGATGACAAGAGCATAGATCATTGTGATGACAGGGATCAGGGAGCATTGTGATGACAGAGGTCATGGAGAATTTTGATTTCACTGTGCTGACAATAGCCTGAAGCATTATGATGATGGTCATGGTGCATTTTGATGACAGGGTTCATGGAGCATTGAGATGAAAAGGGGCATGGAGCATTGTGATTACAGAGGTCTTGTAGCATTGTGATGACAAGTGCATACAGCATTGTATTGACAAGATCATGGAGAATTCTGCAGACAAAGGCATGGAGCACTGTGATGACAATTGTCATGGAGCACTGTGATGACATGTGTCACGGAGCATTCTGAATACAGGGGTCATGGATCATTGTGATGACAAGGGTCATGGAGCATTGGGCTGAAAATGTTCATGGAGTATTGTGATGACAGGGGTCATGGAGCATGTTGATTACATGGGTCTTGGAGCACTGTGATGACAAGAGTCCCGGATCATTGTGTTGTCACGTGTCATGGAGTGTTGTGATGACAGGGTTCATGGAGCATTGAGATGAATAGGGGCATGGAGCACTGTGTTTACAGGGGTTTTGGAGCATTGTGATGACAAGGGCAAGGAGCATTTTAATGAGACGGCCATGGAACATTCTGATGACATGTGTCATGGAGCTTTGTGATGAGAACGGCATGGAGCACTGTGATTAAAGGGGTCTTGGAGCATTGTGATGACAAGTCTCATGGAGCCTTGTGATGACAAGGCCGTGGAACATTGTGATGGCAGGGGTCATGGAGCATTGTTATGACAGGGGTAATGGAGCATTGTGATGAGAAGGGCATGCAGCATTGTGATTACAATTTTTAAGGAGCATTGTAATGACAAATTTTTGGACAGTTGGGATGAAAAGCGCGTGGCACATTGTGATGACAATGGTCATGGAGAATTTTAATGACAAAGGCATGGAGCATTGTGATGACAAGGGTCACGGAGCATTGTGATGACAACGGTCACGGAGCATTGTGATGAAATGTTCATGGAGCATTGTGGATACAAATGTAACAGAGCCTTGTGATGACGTGGGCATGGACCATTGTGATGACAAATATTATGAAGCACTGTGATGACTGGAGT
The DNA here is from genome assembly GCF_964341445.2 of Mesoplodon mirus. NCBI lineage: Eukaryota > Metazoa > Chordata > Mammalia > Artiodactyla > Ziphiidae > Mesoplodon > Mesoplodon mirus. The sequence continues at coordinate 501,174 of NW_028295486.1, forward strand.
CACAGAGCATTGTGATGACAGGTGTCATGGAGCATTGTGATGACAAGGTCCTGGAGCATTGTGATGAGATGACCATGGAGACTTGTGATGACAAGTCTCATGGAGCATTCTGATGAAAAGGGGCATGGAGCATTGTGATTACAGGGGTCTTGGAGCATTGTGATGACAAGGGCATGGAGCACTGTGAGGAGAAGGCCATGGAGCATTCTGATGACATACGTCATGGAGCATTGTGCTGAGAAAGGCATAGAGCATTGTGATGACAGGGGATAAAGAACATTGTGAAGAAAATTTCATGGAGCATTGTGTTTAAAAATGTCACAGAGACTCTTGATGATGAGGGCATGGATCATTGTGATGACAAAGGTCATGAAGCATTGTGATGACTGGAGTCACGGAGCATTGTGATGACAGGGGTCATGGAGCATTGTGATAACAAGGGCATGGGGCATTGTGATGACAAGGGCATGGAGCATTGTGATGACCATGTGATGCAGTATTGTGAAGACAGCTGTCAGGGAGCATTGTGCTGACATATATAATGGCCCATTGTGATGACAATGGCATTGAGCATTGTGATGCCAAGTGTCATGGAGGATTCAGAAGACAAATGTAATGGAGCATTGTGATGACAATGGCTTGGAGCATTGTGATGACAAGGGTCAGGGAGCATTGTGCTGACAAGTGCATGGAAAATTGTGATGACAACGGTCATGGAGCATTCTGCTGACAAGCTTGTGGAGTATTTTGATGACAATGGCATGGAGCGTTGTGATGAAAACGGCATGGGGCATTGTGATGAAAATGGCATGGAGACTTTTCGTGACAGGGTTCAAGGAGCATTCTGACGACAAATGTCAGGGAGCATTTTGATGACACTGTATTGAGAATTGTGATGACAAAGGTCATGGAGCATTGTGATGAAAAGGGCATGGAGTATTGTGATGACTGGCATCATGGAGCGTTGTGATGACAAGTGCTATGGAACATTGAGATCACAAGGGTTTGGAGCATTGTGATGACAGAGGTCATGGATCATTTTGATTTCAAGGAGCATGGAACATTGTGATGGCAACGGCATGAAGCAATGTGATACCAAGGTTCATGGAGGATTGTGATGATAATGGTAATGGAGTACTGTGATGGCAAGAGAATAGAGCATTGTAATGACAAGGTCATGTAGCATTCTGCTGACAAAGGCATGAAGCATTCTGATGCCAGGTGTCATGGAGCACTGTGATGACAAGCGTCACGGAGCATTGTGAATACAGTGTTCATGGAGATTTGGGATGACAAGGGCATGGATCATTGTGATGACAAGGGTCTTGGAGCATTGGGCTGAAAATGTTCATGGAGTATTGTGATGACAGGGGTCATGGAGCATTTTGATGACTAGGGAATGGAGCATTGTAATGACAAGAGTCCCTGATCATTGTGTTGTCGGGTGTCATGGAGTGTTGTGATGACAGTGGTCATGGAGCATTGTGATGATATTTGTCATGGAGCATTGTGATGAGAAGGTCATGGAGTATTTGGCTGAAAATGTTCATGGAGTATTGTGATGACAGTGGTCATGGAACATTGTGATGACAAGGGAATGGAACATGGTAATGACAGTGGTCATGGAACATTTTGATTACAGGGTTGAGGGAGGATTGTGATGACTAGTGAGGGAACATGGTTATATCTCAGGTGAGAGAGCATTTGGAAGAGAAATGCATGGAGCATTGTGATTACAAGGTTTATGGAGCATAGCGATTACAAGGTTGTGGATCATTGTGATGTAAAGCCCGTGGCACGTTTTGATGACAAGGGTCATGGAGCATTTTTCTGACAAAGGCATAGAGCATTGTGATGACAAGTGTCACGGAGCACTGTGTTGAAATATTCATGGAGCACTGTGGTTACAAAGGTCACAGAAACTTGTGATGACGCAGGCATGGACCATTGTGATCAAAAACGTTATGAAGCATTGTGATGACTGGAGTCACGGAGCATTGTGTTGACAGGGTTCATGGAGCATTGTGATGACAAGGGCATGGAGCATTGTGATGACAAAGTCATGGAGTATTGTGAAGACAGGTGTCAGGGAGCATTTTGATGACATATGTCATGGTTCATTTCGATGACAATGGCATGGTGCATTGTGATGCCAAATGTAATGGAGGATTGTGATGACAAATAAGATGGAGCATTGTGATGACTAGGGCTTGGAGCATTATGATGACAAGGGCCTTTGAGAATTTTCATGAAAATGTCGTGAAGCATTGTGATGACAAGGACCTTGAGCATTGTGATGACAAAACCATGGAGCCTTGTGATGACAGGTCTCATGGAGCATACTGATGACAAGGGGCATGGAGCATAATGATTACAGGGGTCTTGGAACATTGTGATAAAAAGGGCATGGAGCATTGTGATGACAAGGGCATGGAGCATTGGTATAATAAGTTTCATGGATTATTGTGATGACAGTTGGAATGGCGCATTGTGATGACAGTGGTCATGGAGCATTGTGATGATACTGGTCATAGAGCATTGTGATGAGAAGGTAATGGAGCATTGGGTTGAAAATATTCATGGAGTATTGTGATGACAGGTGTCATGGAGCATTGTGATGACAAGGTCCTGGAGTATTGTGATGAGATGACGATGGAGACTTGTGATGACAAGTCTCATGGAGCATTCTGATGAAAAGGGGCATGGAGCATTGTGATTTCAGGGGTCTTGGAGCATTGTGATGACAAGGGCATGGAGCATTGTGAGGAGAAAGCCATAGAACTTTCTGATGGCATGCGTCATGGAGATTTGTGATGACAAGGGCATGGAGCATTGTGATTACAGGGGTCTTGGAGCATTGTGATGACAAGGGTCATGGAGAATTTTGATGACAAGGCCCTGGATCATTGTGATGGCAGGGGTCATAGAGCATTGTTATGACAGAGGTAATGGAGCATTGTGATGAGAAGGGCATTGATCATTGGTCTGACATGTTTCATGGATTATTGTGATGAGAGTGGGCATGGAGCATTGTGATGACAAGGGCACGGTACTCTGTGATACATGGGTCATGGAGGATTGTAATGACAAGGGCATGGAGCATTGAGATGAGAATGGCATCGAGCATTCTGATGACAAGTGTCATGGAGCTTTGTGATGACAAAGGCATGTAGCAATGTGATGAGAGGGTTCATGGAGCATTGTGATGACAATGACATGGAGCATTGTGATGCCAAGGGTCATGGAGCTTTGTGATGACAAAGGTCATGGAGCATTTTGATGACAAGGTTGTGGTGCATTGTGATGAGAAGGGCAGGGAGCATTTTGATGACAGGGTCATGCAGCAATTTGATGAAAAGTGTAATGGAACATTTTGATGACAGGGGTTATAGAACATTGTGATGCCAGGGATCATGGAGCTTTGGGATGAAATGGGTCATGGAGAATTTTGATGACAGGGGTTATGGAACATTGTGATGTCAGGGGTCAAGGAACATTGTGCTGATAAAGGGATGTAGCATTGTGATGACAGGGGTCATGGAACATTGTGATAACAGGGGTGAGGGAGGATTGTGATGACTAGTGATGGAACATTGTGATATCTCATGTGAGAGAGCATTTGGATGAGAAGTGCATGGAGCATTGTGATTACAGGGTTTATGGAGCATAGCGATGACAAGGTTGTGGATCATTGTGAAGAAAAGCGCATGGCACATTGTGATGACAAGGGTCATGGAGCATTGTTCTTACAAAGGCATGGAATATTGTGATGACAAGGGTCACGGGGCATTGTGATGAAAGGTTCATGGAGCATTTTGGTTACAAAGGTCACAGAGCCTTGTGATTATGCGGGCATGGACCGTTGTGATGACAAATGTTATGAAGCATAGTGATGACTGGAATCACGGAGCATTGTGATGACAGGGATCATGGAGCATTGTGATGACAAGTGCATGGAGCATTGTGATGACAGGGGCATGGAGCATAGGTCTGACATGTTTCATAGATTATTGTGATGACAGTGGACATGGTGCATTGTGATGACAAGGGCATGGAGCATTGTGAAGACAAGGGCATGGAGTATTGTGAAGACAGGTGTCAGGGAGCATTGTGATGACCTATGTCATGGTCCATTGCGATGACAATAGCATGGAGCATTGTGATGCCAATTTTAATGGAGGATGTGATGACAAATATAATGGAGCATTGTGATGACTAGGGCATGGAGCATTATGTTCACAAGGGCCATTGAGAATTTTCATGACAATGTCGTGAAGCATTGTGATGACAAGTCCTGGAGCATTGTGATGAGAAAACCATGGAGGCTTGTGATGACAAGTCTCAAGGAGCATACTGATGAAAAGGGGTCTGGAGCATTCTGATTACAGGGGACTTGGAACATTGTGATAACAAGGGCATGGAGCATTGTGATGACAAGGGCATGCAGTATTGTGAACAGAGGTGTCAGGGAGCATTGTGATGACATAAGTAATGGCCCATTGTAATGACAATGGCATGGAGAATTGTGATGCCAAGTGTCATGGAGGATTCTGATGACAAAGGTAATGGAGCATTGTGATGACAAGGGCTTGGAGCATTGTGATGACAGGTTTCAGGGAGCATTGTGCTGACAAGTGCATGGAGAATTGTGATGACAAGGGTCATGGAGCATTCTGATCACAAGCTTGTGGAGTATTTTGATGACAATTGCATGGAGCATTTTGATGAAAAAGGCATGGAGCCTTTTTGTGACAGGTTTCAAGGAGCATTCTGACGACAATGTCATGGAGCATTGTGATGACAAGTGTACTGAGAATTGTGATGACAAATTCATGGAGCATTGTTATAAAAAGGGCATGGAGTATGTGTGATGACAGGCATCATGGAGCTTTGTGATGACAAGTGTTATAGAACATAGTGATCACAAGAGTTTGGAGCATTGTGATGAGAGAGGTCATGGATCATTTTGATTTCAAGGAGCAGGGAGCATTGTGATGACAAGGGCATGAAGCAATGTGATCCCAAGTTTCATGGAGAATTTTGATGACAATGGTAAAGGAGTATTGTGATGACAAGCGCATAGAGCATTGTAATGACAAGGTCATGTAGCATTTTGCTAACAAAGGCATAGAGCATTGTGATAACATGTGTCATGGAGCACAGTGATGACAAGCGTCACGGAGCATTGTGAATAGAGGGGTCATGGAGAATTGGGATGACAAGGGCATGTATCATTGTGATGACAAGGGTCATGGAGCATTGGCTTGAAAAATTTCATGGAGTATTTTGATGACAGGTGTCATGGAGCATTGTGATTACAGGGGTCTTGGAGCACTGTGATGACAAGAGTTCCGGATCATTGTGTTATCACGTGTCATGGAGTGTTGTGATGACAGTGGTCATGGAGCATTGTGATGATATTGGTCATGGAGCATTGTGATTAGAAGTTCATGGAACATTGGGCTGAAAATGTTCATGGAGTATTGATATGACATGGGTCATGGAGCATTGTGATGACTAGGGAATGGACCATGGTGATGACAAGTTCCTGGAGCATTGTGATGAGATGACCATGGAGACTTGTGATGAGAAATCTCATGGAGCATTCTGATGAAAAGGGGCATGGAGCATTGTGATTACAGGGGTCTTGGAGCATTGTGATGACAAGGGTCATGGAGCCTTGTGATGACAAGGCCGTGGAACATTGTGATGGCAGGGGTCATGGAGCATTGTTATGACAGAAGTAATGGAGCATTTTGATGAGAAGGGCATTGAGCATTGGTCAGTAATATTTCATGGATTATTGTGATGAGAGTGGGCATGGAGCATTGTGATGACAAAGGCACGGAAGACTGTGATACATGTGTCATGGAGGATTGTAATGACAGGGGCATGGAGCATTGTGATGAGAACACATCGAATATTGTGATGACAAGTGTCATGGAGTTTTGTGATGACAAGAGCATGGAGCAATGTGATGAGAGTGTGCCTGGAGCATTGTGATGACAAAGCCATGGAGCATTGTGATGCCAAGGGTCATGGAGCTTTGTGATGACAAAGGTCATGGAGCATTTTGATGACAAGTGTGTGGTGCATTGTGATGAGCAGGGCAGGGAGCATTTTGATGACAGGGTCATGTAGCAATTTGATAAAAAGTGTAATGGAACATTTTGATGACAGGGGTTATAGAACATTGTGATGCCATGGGTCATGGAGCTTTGGGATGAAAAGTGTCATGGAGCATTTTGATGACAGGGGTTATGGAACATTGTGATGTCAGGAGTCATGGAACATTGTGCTGATAAGGGGATGTAGCATTGTGATGACAGGGGTCATGGAACACTGTGATTACAGGGGAGAGGGGGCATTTTGATAACTAGTGATGGAACATTGTGATATCTCAGGTTAGAGAGCATTTGGATGAGAAGTTCATGGAGCATTGTGATTACAAGGTTTATGGATCATAGCGATGACAAGGTTGTGGATCATAGTGATGAAAAGTGCGTGGCACACTGTGATGACAAGTGTCATGGAACATTGTTCTGACAAAGGCATGGAGCATTGTGATGACAAGGGTCACGGAGCATTGTGATGAAATGTTCATGGAGCATTGTGGTTACAAAGGACACAGAGCCTGGTGATGACGCGTGCATAGACCGCTGTGATGACAAACGTTATGAATCATTGTGATGACTGGAGTCATGGAGCATTGTGAGTACAGGGGTCATGGAGCATTGTGATAAACAGGGCATGGAGCATTGTGAAGACAGGGGCATGGAGCATTGGTCTGAGAAGTTTCATAGATTATTGTGATGACAGTGGACATGGTGCATTGTGATGACAAGGGCATGGAGCATTGTGAGGAGAAGGTCATGGAGTATTGTGAAGAGAGTTGTCAGGGAGCATTGTGATGACATATGTCATGGTCCACTGCGATGACAATGGCAGGGAGCACTGTGATGCCAAATGTAATGGAGGATTGTGATGGCAAATATAATGGAGCATTGTGATGACTAGGGCTTGCAGCATTATGATGACAAGCGCCATTGAGGCTTTTCATGACAAGGTCGTGAAGAATTGTGATGACAAGGCCCTGGAGCTTTGTAATGAGAAAACCATGGAGCCTTGTGAAGACAAGTCTCATGGAGCATACTGATGAAAAGGGGCATGGAGCATTCTGATTACAGGGGTCTTGGAACATTGTGATAACAAGGACATGGAGCATTGTGATGACAATGGCATGGAGCATTGTGATGACCAGGTCATGCAGTATTGTGAAGACAGGTGTCATGGTGCATTGTGATGACATATGTAATGGCCCATTGTGATGACAATGGCATGGAGCATTGTGATGCCAAGTGTCATGGAGGATTCTGATGACAAAGGTAATGGAGCATTGTGATGACAATGGCTTGGAGCATTGTGATGACAAGAGTCAGGGAGCATTGTGCTGACAAGTGCATGGATAATTGTGATGGCAAGGGTCATGGAGCATTCTAATGACAAGCTTGTGGAGTATTTTGATGACAATGGCATGGAGCATTGTGATGAAAACGGCATGGGGCATTGTGATGAAAATGGCAGGGAGCCTCTTTGTTACAGGGTTCAAGGAGAATTCTGATGACAAGTGTCAGGAAGCATTGTGATGACAAGTGTATTGAGAATTGTGATGACAAAGGTCATGGAGCAATGTGATGAAAAGGGCATGGAGTATTGTGATGACAGGCATCATGGAGCATTGTGATGACAAGTGTTATGGAACATTGTGATCACAAGTGTTTGGACCATTTTGATGAGAGAGGTCATGGATCATTTTGATTTCAAGGAACATGGAGCATTGTGATGACAAGGGCATGAAGCAAAGTGATCCCAAGGTTCATGGAGGATTTTGATGTCAATGGAAATGGAGTATTGTGATGACAAGAGCATAGAGCATTGTAATGACAAGGTCATGTAGCATTTTGCTGAGAAAGGCATGGAGCATTGTGATGACAGGTGTCATGGAGCACTGTGATGACAAGTGTCTAGGAGCATTGTGAATACAGGGGTCATGGAGCATTGGGATGACAAGGGCATGGATCATTGTGATGGCAGGCGTCATGGAGCATTGCTCTGACAAAGGCATGGAGCACTGTGATGACAAGGGTCACGGAGCATTGTGATGAAAATTTCATTGAGTGTTGAGGTTACAAAGGTCACAGAGCCTTGTGATGACGCGGCCATGGACCGTTGTGATGAGAAACGTTATGAAGCATGGTGATGACTGGAGTCACGGAGCATTGTGATGACAGGGGTCATGGAGCATTGTGATAACAAGGGCATGGAGCATTGTGATGACAGGGGAATGGAGCATTGGTCAGACAAGTTTCATAGATTATTGTGATGACAGTGGACATGGTGCATTGTGATGACAAGGGCATGGGGCATTGTGATGAGAAGGTCATGGAGTACTGTGAAGACTGGTGTCAGGGAGCCTTGTGATGACATATGTCATGGTCCATTGCGATGACAATGGCATGGAGCATTGTGATGACAAGGGTCAAAGAGCATTGTGATGAAAATTTCATGGATCATTTTGTTTAAAAAGCTCACAGAGAGTGATGATGACGAGGGCATGGACCATTGTGGTGACAAAGGTCATGAAGCATTGTGATGACTGGAGTCAAAGAGCATTGTGATGACAGGGGCATGGAGTATAGGTCTGACAAGTTTCATGGATTATTGCGATGACTTTTGGAGTGGTGCATTCTGATGACAAGGGCATGGAGCATTGTGATGACCAGGTTATGCAGTATTGTGAAGAGAGGTGTCAGGGAGCATTGTGATGACATATGTATGGCCCATTGTGATAACAATGGCATGGAGCATTGTGATGCCAAATGTCATGGAGAATTCTGATGACAAAGGTAATGGAGCATTGTGATGACAATGGCTTGGAGCATTGTGATGACAAGTGTCAGGGAGCATTGGGCTGACAAGTGCATGGAGAATTGTGATGACAAGGGTCATGGAGCATTCTGATGACAAATTTGTGGAGTATTTTGATGACAATGGCACGGAGATTTGTGATGAAAACGGCATGGGACATTGTGATGAAAAAGGCCTGGAGCCTTTTCGTGACAGGGTTCAAGGAGCATTCTGACGACAAGTGTCAGGGAGCATTGTGATGACAAGTGTATTGAGAATTGTGATGACGAATGTCATGGAGCATTGTGATGAGAAGGCCATGGATAATTGTGATGATGATCGTCATGGGGTGTTGTGATGATAAGTGTTATGGAACATTGTGATCACAAGGGTTTGGAGCATTATGATGACAGAGGTCATGCAGAATTTTGATTTCATTGTGATGACAATAGCCTGAAGCATTATGATGATGGGCATGGTGCATTGTGATGACAGGGTTCATGGATCATTGAGATGAAAAGGGGCATGGAGCATTGTGATTACAGGGGTCTTGGAGCATTGTGATAACAAGGGCATTGAGCATTGTGATGAGAAGGCCATCTAACATTCTGATGACATGCGTCATGGAGTTTGTGATGACAAGGGCATGGAGCATTCTGATGACAAGGGTCATGGAGCCTTGTGATGAAAAGGCCGTGGAACATTGTGATGGCAGTGGTCATGGAGCATTGTTATGACAGAGGTAATGGAGCATTTTGATGAGAAGGGCATTGAGCATTGGTCTGAAATGTTTCAAAGATTATTGTGATGAGAGTGGGCATGGAGCATTGTGATGACAAGGGCACGGAACACTGTGATACATGGTTCATGGAGGATTGTAATGACAAGGGCATGGAGCATTGTGATGAGACAGGCATCGAGCATTGTGATGAAAAGTGTCATGGAGCTTTGTAATGACAACTGCATGGAGCAATGTGATGAGAGTGTTTATGGAGCATTGTGATGACAATCACATGGAGCATTGTGATGCCAAGGGTCATGGAGTTTGTGATGACAAAGGTCATAGAGCATTTTGATGACAAGTGTGTGGTGCATTGTGATGAGAAGGGCAGAGAGCATTTTGATGACACGTTCATGCAGCAATTTGATGAAAAGTGTAATGGAACATTTTGATGACAGGGGTTATAGAACATTGTGATGCCAGGGGTCTTGGGGCTTTGGGATGAAAAGGTTCATGGAGCATTTTGATGACAGGGGTTATGGAATATTGTGATGTCAGGGGTCGTGGAACATTGTGCTGATAATGGGATGTAGCATTGTGATGACAGGGGTCATGGAACACTGTGCTTACAGGGGTGAGGGAGGACGGTGATAACTAGTGATGGAATATTGTGATATCTCAGGTGACAGAGCATTTGGATGAGAAGTGCATGGAGCATTGTGATTACAAGGTTTATGGAGCATAGCGATGACAAGGTTGTTGATCAATGTGATGAAAAGTGTGTGGCACATTGTGATGACAAGGGTCATGGAGCATTGTTCTGACAAAGACATGGAGCATTGTGATGACAAGGGTCACGGAGCATTGTGATAAATAGTTCATGGTGTATTGTGGTTACAATGGACACAGAGCCTTTTGAAGACGCGAGCATGGACCGTTGTGTTGACAAACGTTATGAAGCATTGTGATGACTGGAGTCACGGAGCATTGTGATGACAGGGGCATGGAGCATTGGTCTTACGCGTTTCATAGATTATTGTGATGACAGTGGACATGGTGCATTGTGATGACAAGGGCATGGAGCATTGTGAGGAGAAGGTCATAGAGTATTGTGAAGACAGGTGTCAGGGAGCATTCAGATGACATATGTCATGGTCCATTGCGCTGACAATGGCAGGGAACATTTAGATGCCAAATGTAATGGAGGATTGTGATGACAAATATAATGAGGCATTGTGATGACTAGGGCTTGGAGCATTATGATGACAAGGGCCATTAAGAATTTTCATGACAAGGTCGTGAAGCATTGTGATGACAAGGTCCTGGAGCTTTGTGAATAGAAAAACATGGAGCCTTGTGAAGACAACTCTCAGGGAGCATACTGATGGAAATGAGCATGGAGCATTCTGATTACAGGAGTCTTGGAACATTGTGATAACAAGGGCATGGTGCATTGTGATTAAAAAGCGATGGAGCATTGGTCTAATAAGTTTCATGGATTATTGTGATGGCAGATGGAATGGCACATTGTGATGACAAGGGCATGGAGCATTGTGATGACCAGGTCACGCAGTATGGTGAAGACAGGTGTCAGGGTGCATTGTGATGACATATGTAATGGCCCATTGTGATGACAATGGCATGGCACATTGTGATGCCAGGTGTCATGGAGGAGTCTGATGACAAGTGTCAAGGAGCATTATGATGACAAGTGTCATGGAGGATTCTGATGACAAAGGTAATGGAGCATTGTGAAGACAAAGGCTTGGAGCATTGTGATGAAAAGGGTCATGGAGCATTGTGATGAGAAAGGCATAGAGCATTGTGATGACAAGGGTCAAAGAGCATTGTGATGAAAAGTTCATGGAGCATTTTGGATAAAATTGTCACAGAGACTGTTGATGACGAGGGCATGGACCATTGTGATGACAAAGGTCATGAAGTATTGTGATGACTGGAGTCACGGAGCATTGCAAAGACAGGGTTCATGGAGCATTGTGATAACAAGGGCATGGAGCATTGTTATGACAACGGCATTGAACTTTGGTCTAAGTTTCATGGATTATTGCGATGACAGTTGGAATGGCGCATTCTGATGAAAAGGGCATGGAGCATTGTGATGACTAGATCATGCACTATTGTGAAGACAGGTGTAAGGGAGCATTGTGATGACATATGTAATGGCCCATTGTGATGACAATGGCAAGGAGCATTGTGATGCCAAGAGTCATGGAGGATTCTGATGACAAATGTAATGGAGCATTGTGATGACAATGGCTTGGAGCATTGTGATGACAAGGGTCAGGGAGCATTGTGGTGAAAAGTGCATGGAGAATTGTGATGACAATGGTCATGGAGCATTCTGATGACAAGCTTGTGGAGTATTTTGATGACAATGGCATGGAGCATTGTGATGAAAACAGCATGGGGATTTGTGAGGAAAAAGGCATGGAGCCTTTTCGTGACAGGGTTCAAGGAGCATTCTGATGACAAGTGTCAGGGAGCATTGTCATGACATGTATAATGAGAATTGTGATGACAATTGTCATGGAGCATTGTGATGTGAAGGGCATGGAGTATTGTGATGACAGGCATCATGGAGCGTTGTGATGACAACTATAATGGAACTCTGTGATCACAAGGTTTTGGAACATTGTGATGACAGAGGTCATGGATCATTTGAATTTCAAGGAGCATGGAGCATTGTGAGGACAAACGAATGAAGCAATGTGATCCCAAGGTTCATGGAGGATTGTGATGACAATGGAAATGGAGTATTGTGATGACAAGCGCACAGAGCATTGTAATGACAAGGTCATGTAGCATTTGCTGACAAAGGCATGGAGCATTGTGATGACATGTGTCATGGAGCACTGTGATGACAAGCGTCACGGAGCATTGTGAATACAGGGGTCATGGAGCATTGGGATGACAAGGGCATGGATCATTTTGATGACAAGTGTCCTGGAGCATTGTGATGACTAGGGAATGGAACATTGTGATGAAAAGAGTCCCGGATCATTGTGCTGTCAGGTGTCATGGTGTGTTGTGATGACAGTGGTCATGGAGAATTGTGATGATATTGGTCATGGAGCATTGCGATGACAAGCGAATGGAGCATGGTGATGACAAAGTCCTGGAACATTTTGATGAGAAGACCATGGAGACTTTTGATGAGAAGTCTCATGGAGCATTCTGTTGAAAAGGGGCATGGAGCATTGTGATTACAGGGGTCTTGGAGCATTGTGATGACAAGGGCATGGATCATGGTGATGAGAAGGCCATGGAGCATTCTGATGACATGCGTCCAGGAGCTTTGTGATGACAAGGGCATGGAGCATTGTGATAAAAGTGGTCTTGGAGCATTGTGATGAAAAGGGCATGGATCATTGTGATGGAAAAGCATGGAGCCTTGTCATGACAGGTTTCAAGGAGCATACTGAAGACAAGTGTCAGGGAGCATTGTGATGACAAGTGTATTGAGCATTGTGATGACAAATGTCATAGAGCATTGTGATGAGAAGGCCATAGATAATTGTGATGATGAGCGTCATGGGGTGTTGTGATGATAAGTGTTATGGAACATTGTGATCACAAGGGTTCGGTTTATTATGATGACAGAGATCATGGAGCATTTTGATTTCATTGTGATGACAATAGTTTGAAGCATTATGATGATGGGCATGGTGCATTGTGATGACAGGGTTCATGGAGCATTGATATGAAAAGTGGCATGGAGCATTGTGATTACAATGTTCTTGAAACATTGTGATGACAAGGGCATGGAGCATTGAGATGAGAAGGCCATGGAACATTCTGATGACATGCCTCATGGAGCTTTGTGATGACAAGGGCATGGAGCATTGTGATTTCAGGGGTCTTGAGAATTGTGATGACAATTGTCATGGAACCATGTGATGACTAGGCCGTGGAACACTGTGATGGCGGGGGTCATGGTGCATTGTTATGAAAGGGGTAATGGAGCATTGTGATGAGAAGGGCATGGAATATTGGTCTGAAATATTTCATGGATTAATTTGATGTGAGTGGTCATGGAGCACTGTGATGACAAGGGTACGGAACACTATGATACATGGGTCATGCAGGATTGTAATGACAAGGACATGGAGCATTGTGATGAGAAGGGCATCGAGCATTGTGATGACAAGTATCATAGAGCTTTGTGATGACAAGGGCAT